>NC_061510.1:197963599-197976050 GCF_022539505.1 Lolium rigidum | reverse complement strand
CGGGCCCTACATCCCTCGGCGGTGCGGATTTGCGTTGACTCGGCCGGCGAACCCGAGATTTCGAGATGCACCACGTCCCGGGCCACCATACGCGACGTTTTGGCCGCTTTCGTCGGGCTAGGTGGCCTCAAAAACGAGAAAAAAAAAGTTTTGACATGCACCACGGAGGGACCAAAAATCGTCGGCCATGGTACACCAGCAACCACGGCGCGACTTCAACTTCGTCGGCCATGGCAACTTTTATTTTAGTGATGAGAGCTTCCTTATCTTGGATGAGTTGTTTGGTAACTCGGACCCTCTCTTCAAGGACATCCAACTCTTTTCGCAAGGCCTCAAGTTCAGCAGTGCTAGCAGAGGTGTCAGTTTTGGCATCCAAAGCTGCCTTTTTCTCATTAAGCCTCCGACATTTGTTTGCAATATCGGCTTTCAATAGAAGCTGGGCGTGGCGTAGGCTGATTCTCTGACGAGCCAACTCCACCCTTGACTTATAAGCTGACAGAGTCACAACCGGCCAGAGTTTCACCTGCAACGTCACCGGGAGATGAGGCTGGATTTCTTCAAGAAGGCTCTTCACTTCCTCGGGGTTCTCAACCAATGTCTCGATTGAGTAGGAGAGCAAGGCTCTGAGTTGCTGGAGTTGACTATGTGTAGCACTGGGGCCTGGTTCCTCGCTTGCTTTAGTGGCTGGTTCGATGGATTCAGGGTCGAACGTTAGCATACTTGAGAGGTCACAACCCTGACAGACAATAAGAGCAATGACAGTAAGCAGCAAAAGAGAAAGATAGAGCCAAGATAAGGAGCGTACCTCTCCTAAGACCAGAGGAACAGCCGATGAAGAGGCAATCGGCTCTTGTGTTTCTGCGGCGGGCTCGGCCAAAGTGGCAGCTTCGTCGGCTACGCTTTTAGGAGTTGCCAGGTCCAGGGTGGCGGATGGCATCAGCACTTCCTCAACTTCCCCACTAGAGGTGTCATCAGTCTGCAAAGGAAGTGATTAGCCGATGAGGACAGAGAACAGCTTAGTGTGAAATATGAGATATGGAGGGTTATTACATCCGAAACCTCTTGGTTTGATGAAGAGGTTTGAGGTTCCTTGCGAGCTCTCTTGATGCATCGGCTCTTCGTGCGTAATCCGCCCTCCCCTGCTTTGATTGGAACTGGGGAAGCAGCAGGTTCAGGGGCTGACCTTTTCTTGGAAGCCGACGATGCCAGGTCTGGCTGGTTCTGCGTGGTGGTTTTTTCAGAGTTGCCCGAGTTCGAGTCCCCTCGGCTGGACTGTGTCCCCTCGCTAGAGTTTTCTTCAGTAGAGGTCTGCGAAAGAAATACACACATGTTGCAGAAGCCTAGGAGAATGGATGAAACCAGCCAAGGCATGGATCAGCTTACATGCAAATTTTCTTGGACTGGGGTTGGGGCTTGGCGCTTCAAGGTCTTCCTGGTAGCTACCTTCCTCACTGCTGTTCTCGCCTTAGCTGAGGCTCGGGGGGCAGCTGGCCTAGAAGTTGCTTTGCCCTTGGAAGCCGATTTTGGTGAAATCGGCTGGCTCTGCATCACGACCTTTTTTAAGGATGGTGAGTTTTTGCAGAAAAGGACCACCGGAGCCGGTGGGATGAATTGGAAGAGGGAGCCGTCATCATCTACAGGATCCGGACCGTCTTGTTGCTGCAAGGAGGCAAAGCAATGTTATAAAAGGAAATCATTGCAAGCCACTTCAAAATAAATTGTGAGTAGTGGTACCTGTTCTGCAGGAATGTCATATTCAGCGTCAAGTTGTTTCAGCAATGGTCCCAGAGCTCTCCTGAAGGCATGAGTCTTCCACATGGTCCACCAGGTCTCGAAGCCATTCGTTGATGAGGTGAAAGAGAGGTTGTGAGGAATTGGGATGGCTAGAGCATCAAAGAATGAGTAACCCCTCTGACTCGTAAGGACAACGGGCAGATCAGCTCTACTCTCTGTTAAGTGGTGGAGGAAGAAATGAGGAGACACCTGTCCAAGACCAAATTGCCGGGCTGCTACGACCGGCTGGTAAGACTCATAACCAGGTTTGATGATCCTGTTTGAGGTGCTCATGCCCACCGGAAGGAAGCAGGGACGGATCATGATGGAATACAACCGCCGAGGGTCAGCATCATCAAGCAAAACTATCTAACTCCGAAGGAGACTGGATTTTCAAAATTTTCAGACTCCGTATAAGGAAAGAAGAGAGGGTCGTCCAGGCCTTGGTAGAAAGTCTTGAACCACTCTGATGCTCCCTTAGAGGTCAGTTTGCTGCCTCGGAGGCTGTATAGAGCTTGGCCGTAGCTAGTGCATCGGATCTGCGTCCCGTTGGTATCTGGGAAGGTGCAAGTGGCCAGGGGTGGAAGGTTTGGGATCTGGTTTTGGAAGTACAGCTGAGCCCAGAGCTGAATAAACCACCAGGGACCTCCAGCTTTGACTCGTCTTTTGGGAGAACAAGTTTAGCGTACATTAGCCGGAGATATCTATAGACCTCTCCAAGAAACAGTTTGCCAATGCCAAGCTGAGTACCTCTGGCGAGTTCGTAGGCCAGGGAAAGATAATTCTTCGTTGGAGCAAGTGAAGGACCACAAAATATGAAGTGTTCCAACCAGAAATTCAGGAAGGCCGTGTGTTCTTTCTCTGTTACTGGGCCTTTGTTTTTCATGTGGCGCCGAAGGTAAGCACCCCGGCTTGTGCACTCGTCTTGGAAGAAAGCGCGAAAGGGACCTTTGGCAGCCTAAAGGCAGATGGGCTTGGGGATGCAATGTCTAAACCAGTGATCATGACCACATCTAGTAAGGTTGGTGTCATGGGGCCATGACCAAACATGAAGCAATTCATGGCATCAGACCAAAAATAGCCGATGGTTTTCAGAAGGTTTTCATGTTTCTCAAGGGTAGACAGTGATAAAGCTAAAGCATCGGCTATTCCTGCGGTTTCCCAAGTGGCGTGATGAGTTTTGGAGACTCTATTGTACCATGAAACCCAATCTTCAGGAGGATTAGACCAGGCTCGTAAGCAGTCGGCCCAAGAATTCAGATCTAGGTTTTGGTTCACGAAGGGAATTCTATTTGCCTCGCATGAAATCAGATGGGCAGGACTCTCGGTAGAACGAGGGCCAAGACAGAGAGAATTTGGAAGAGAAGGATGTGGCAGCAGAATGTCTGATACCTAGAAATTAATGACGGAACGAAGCATTAATTCAGATGTTTGTTGTTAATTCTAGCACTATGTTCGGATAGCGAGGAGCGGTTGAGGATTACCTTCAAGCCGGAGACCATAGCGTTGGCATTGGATGATTCCGCCATTGGATCCGCTGCGGGTTCGAGCTTGCGCGATTGAGATCTGAAGTTCATGTGGCCGTGAGTGGGATCTGTTCGAGCGGCGATTTGGGGATCTGAGTTTTGTTCTTTCGGATAAGTTGCAGGTTACCGTTTGAATAGGCAACAGAGCTGGCCTTGCTCGCGTTTTATGGTAAGGGCCGATGCGCTGCCATCGGCTCTTGGTGTGTTGACTTGTTTTGACAATCGGCAAAACTGGTAAAAAGGCAAAATCGGCTTAGAAATATTTTCTTCATTAATAGAGGGGCTTTTACAGAGAAGAGTCGATTGCTTAGGGAAGAAAGAACAAAAGCCGATTACTACTACTACTAGTCCTATACTAGTAGTCCCTAATCTAAGGGCCGTTGCTGCCCTCGTCGTCGTCATCGCTGCCGCCGGCGCAGCTGCTGGTGGGCTCCTCGTCGCTGCTCCCGTAGCCCTCTACGGGAGCCTCGTCCTCCTCCTCGTCGTCGTCGCTGTCGTTGTCTGACCCGGCGCGGAAGCGCTTCGCCGGGGGATATTCGTCGGAGGACTCGTCATCCTCCTCTTCGTCGGAGGAGGTGTAGTCGTCCCACGAGAAGCGATCGTCTTCGCTCCCCGCCTCCAGCTCCCCGTCGACGAGGAACTGGAAGTCGTCCTCTCCGTCGGTCAAAGACTTGTCGTCCTCGGACCAGACGGAGGAATCTTGGGACTCGATGTCCCACTCCTCCGGGGCGCGGTGGTTGTACGCCGCCACCGGGTCCCACTCCGGCGTGGGCTCACGGAAGGGAGAAGATACGTCGGAAAGACCTGATGAGGCAGAGGAGGAGGAGGAAGACATGGCTACAGAGGAAGGGGGTTTTTTGCCGATGGCTAGTATGGAGCAAGAGGATGAAGAGGCGAACTGCTCGGCGCGGTTAAATAAAGGGATATGGGGGAGAGTTAATGTTACAGCAGTTTCCGAGGAAGCGGTGCCAAAGAACTGTCAAATCGTGCAGAGGAGTTGAGAAGGCGAGGCATCATGATGAAGGATACTGCGGCGGTTCTGCTCTGCCACGACATGACCCTACGGAGGAGAAAACAGAGTGGTTTTGGAATTATCATTGCCAAAACCAGGGGGGCATGTGTTATCACCAGAATTTAACCAAGTCTGGAGATGGGCCGTGATTAAATGGGCTTAGAAGATATACATGAAAGATACTCCCGAACCGGCCTTGTACAAGAAGTTTGGGCAAGATTGCCCGTGTATCTATAAATATAGTAGGGTACGTGTTGGTTAGAATTAAAAGATAGAGTCTAGCCCGTACACGGGTTAGTTTATTCCCGCATTAGAAAGTCTACGGACTATAAATATGTATCTAGGGTTATTGAGAAAGGAGGACGAACACGTTCACAACAAATCAATCTAGGCGCATCGCCACCCCTTGTTTCGAGGGTTTCTCCCGGTATGCAACATGCTGCCTAGATCGCATCTTGCGATCTAGGCGATATCGCTTATTCGTTATTGGTGTTGCTCGTGCTGAAGCCTTTTTGATGGCGAGCAACACCCTTATCTTAGGTGTTTTGGGGTTGATCACAATGCTTTCACGATGCACTTGTTTAGTTACGCTACCCCTCGATATCTAGCTGCCCTTACACCTATTCTAGGTGTAGGGGCAGCATCTTGCTTAATCTTTATTTAGTAGATCTGATCCGTTATAGTTGCTCCTTGTTCCTCAAGGATTGGTTTGATATATGTATGGTTAGGCCTTATAAACGGGTTGAACGATCCGGTAGTGCGTGAGGTGTGGTTTATTAAGCTCTAGAGGGATTGTTCCGGGATCAACTTTACGTTGGTTTTTAGGCCTCTTTAGGGCTGGTTTTCCGTTATCTTACGTATCTGCTAGGCTCAACTACGCATAGGATGTTCCGATTATACGGTGAAAACCCTAGACTATCGTAGATTAGTTTAGCTTGATATTGATAAAGCATGATCCCCATGTCCTTATAAATCTAACATGAACCATGGGGCAATCGGCTCTTTGAGCCGATCCACAGAACAATTTAAGAGCCGATTAGGGCTCGTATTTAATGTTTACGTGTTTGCCATGCAGGAAAGTAGTCGAAGCAATCCATCACCTTCCTGACCAGGTATAGGTCAGGTGGCACGCCCTCGTAAGCACCAGGACGCGTGTACCAGAAGGCTTTGCGGGCCGTCGCCTGAGGGACCAGGGTCAGCCGCAATCCTGGGAGCCTCCCGGCTCTACGGTGTTGCCCGTCGCTGCTCGCCGGTGGGTTTCTGACCGCAACAATCATGTAGTTTAAACCTATTAGTGGGGAACTACTGTAGAGCTTGTTGAAATTTGGTTTGCATGATTGGTCTCTCTAAGGTCTAGATATTTTCTGGTAAAAGTGTTTGAGCAACAAGGAAGACAGTGTAGAGTCGTATAATGCTTGCAATATGTTCTTATGTAAGTTTTGTTGTACCGGTTCCTACTTGTGTTTGCTTCAAACAACCTTGCTAGCCAAAGCCTTGTACTGAGAGGGAATGCTTCTCGTGCATCCAAAACCTTGAGCCAAAACTCATGCCATTTGTGTCCACCATAACTACCTACTATGTGGTATTTTTCTCGCCATTCCAAAGTAAATTGCTTGCGTGCTACCTTTAAAATTTCATTCCTTGTCTTTGCAATACATAGCTCATGGGAAAGTAGCCTAAAAACTATTGTGGTAATGAATATGTTGCTTATGTATCTTAGTTCTTATAAGTTGCTTGTTGAGCGGTAACCATGTTTCTGGGGACGCCATCAAATTTTTACACCTTTGTTGAATATCATGTGAGTTGCTATGCATGTTCTTCTTGTCTGAAGTAAGGGAGATTTCTCATGATTAAATGGTTTGAGTATGCATATTGTTAGAGAAGAACATCGGTCCGCCAACCAAAGCCATGCATCATGGTGGAAGTTTCAGCTTGGACATTAATCCTCAATCTCTTATGAGAATATTATCTGTTGTTGAATGCTTAAAGCATTAAAGAGGAGTCCATTATCTGTTTTCTATGTTGTCCCGGTATGGATGTCCTTAAGTTGAGATCTATCAAAATTGAGAAATCAAATGCGATCTATCTCCTTGGATCTTTGTACAGGTGGCATAGAGGTACCCCTTTGTGACACTTGGTTGAAACGTATGTAATGCAATGTTAATCCATGGAAGTCCGAGCTAATTAGGACAAGGTGCGGGCACTATTGGTATTCGATGCATGAGGCTTGCAACTTATAGGAGGTTTTATGCATAACACATATGAATTATTAATACCGTTGACAAAATTGTTTCCATGTTTTCAAAATAAAAAGCTCTAGCACATGAGTAATCCATGCTTCCCTCTGTGAAGGGCCTTTCTTTTACTTTATGTTGAGTCAGTTTACCTTCTTCTTTCTATCTTAGAAGCAAACACTTGTGTCAACTGTGTGCATTGATTCTTACATGTTTACTTATTGCACTTGTTATATTGCTTTATGTTGACAACTATCCATGAGATATACATGTTACAAGTTGAAAGCAATTGCTGAAACTTAATCATCCTTTGTGTTGCTTCAAAACCTTCTATTAAGAATCTATTGATTTATGAGTTAATTTCTTATGCAAGACTTATTGATGCTTGTCTTGAAAGTACTATTCATGAAAAGTCTTTGCTATATGATTCAGTTGTTTAGTCATCATCTAGACCATTGCTTCGAATCACTTCATTCATCTCATATGCTTTACAATAGTATTGATCAAGATTATGATAGTAGCATGTCACTTCATAAATTATCCTTGTTATCGTTTACCTACTCGAGGGCGAGTAGGAACTAAGCTTGGGGATGCTTGATACGTCTCAAACGTATCTATAATTTCTTATGTTCCATGCTTGTTATATGACAATACTCACATGTTTTATATACACTTTACATCATTTTGATGCATTTTCCGGCACTAACCTATTAACAAGATGCCGAAGCGCCAGTTCTCGTTTTCTGCTGTTTTTGGTTTCAGAAATCCTACACAGGAAATATTCTCGGAATTGGACGAAACAAAAGCCCACGGTCTTATTTTCCACGGAACCTTCCAGAACACCGAAGAGGAGACGAAGAGGGGCCACGAGGCGGCCACCCTACAAGGCGGCGCGGTGGGGCCCTTGGCCGCGCCGGCCTATGGGGTGGGCCCCTCGGGCGCCCCCCGACTCTGCCCCTTCGCCTATTTATTCCTTCCGTCGCGAAAACTCTATCACCGAGAGCCACGATACGAGAAAAGTTACTGAGACGCCGCCACCAATCCCATCTCGGGGGATTCTGAAGATCGCCTCCGGCACCCTGCCGGAGAGGGGAATCATCACCGGAGGGCTCTACATCACCATGCCCGCCTCCGGACTGATGCGTGAGTAGTTCATCCTTGGACTATGGGTCCATAGCAGTAGCTAGATGGTTGTCTTCTCCTCTTGTGCTATCATGTTTAGATCTTGTGAGCTGCCTATCATGATCAAGATCATCTATTTGTAATGCTACATGTTGTGTTTGCTGGGATCCGATGAATATGGAATACTATGTCAAGTTGATTATCGATCTATCATATATGTGTTGTTTATGTTCTTGCATGCTCTCCGTTGCTAGTAGAAGCTCTGGCCAAGTTGATACTTGTGACTCCAAGAGGGAGTATTTATGCTCGATAGTGGGTTCATGCCTTCATTGAATCTGGGACAGTGATAGAAAGTTCTAAGGTTGTGGATGTGCTGTTGCCACTAGGGATAAAACATCAATGCTTTGTCTAAGGATATTTGTATTGATTACATTACGCACAGTACTTAATGCAATTTTCTGTTGTTTGCAACTTAATACTGGAAGGGGTGCGGATGCTAACCCGAAGGTGGACTTTTTAGGCATAGATGCATGCTGGATAGCGGTCTATGTTCTTTGTCGTAATGCCCTAAGTAAATCTCATAGTAGTCATCATGATATGTATGTGCATTGTTATGCCCTCTCTATTTGTCAATTTCCCAACTGTAATTTGTTCACCCAACATGCTATTTATCTTATTGGAGAGACACCAACAACCTTCAGTACACTCCTTCACCAACAACCTTCATGTGGCCTTCATCTCCTACTGGTTCGATAAGCTTGGTTTCTTACTGAGGGAAAACTTGCTGCTGTACGCATCACACCTTCCTCTTGGGGTTCCCAACGGACGTGTGCTTTACCGTCACAAGCAGCAGTCAGCTTTGATCTTACCAGCGGTAATTGCAGGATTCGACGTCTCGCGGGTATTCATAGATGGAGGCAGCAGTTTAAACCTCATGTACGCAGATACATTGAGGAAGATGAACATATCTTTGGCGAACTTAAAACCAACCGACACACGTTTCCATGGCATCACACCAGACAAGCCAAGTTATCCGCTAGGGAAGATCAACCTCGACGTTCAGTTTGGAACTCGAGAAAATTACAGGATAGAAAGGTTGGAGTTTGAAGTCGTGGATTTCCCATCACAGTACCATGCTCTACTGGGACGACCCGCGTATGCCAGATTTATGGCGGTTCCACATTACACATACTTGTTATGGAGACTCCCTGGACCCAAAGGCCCAATTACAGTGAAGGGCAGTTTTGCGCTAGCGGATAAATGCGACAAGTATTTTCATCGGTTGTCAGAAACTTTCGGGATGCAGGCAGAGTACATGGCGTCAAGGCTCACAACTGATTATGATGTGTTACCGGATGCAGGGAGGCCGCTAAAGGAGCCAACCTTTGACACAACCAAAAATTCAAAGAAAGTACAAATTCACCCGACGGATCCCAAGAAGACGACAACTATCGCAACAAACATGGACCTCGCATAGGAAAGCGCGCTCGTCGAGTTCCTCCGTGAGCGCTGGGAAATTTTCGCATGGTGTCTAGTAGACATGCCAGGAGTACCCAGGGAACTTGCCGAGCACCCGCTAAACTTGGATCCATTGGCCAGGCCCATCAGACAACCTTTGTGGCGTTTTTCGGAACCAAACCGCAAAGCTATGCTATCAGAGATTAATCGACTCAGAGAAGCTGGGTTTATCAAAGAGATACATACAGAAGCCACGTGGGTAGCTAAACCAGTGTTGGTCCCGAAGAAAAACACGGTGGTCCTTCGCATGTGCGTCGATTTCACGTGTCTCAATAAACATTGTCCAAAGGATCACTTTCCCCTCCCGAGGATCGATCAAATTATCGACTCCACGGCAGGCTGTGAACGTCTTTCCTTCCTGGACGCATACTCTCATTACAACCAGATTCGACTAAAAGAAGAAGATGATGTCAAAACAGCTTTCATAACACCCTATGGCGTGTTCTGCTACAGAACAATGCCTTTCGGGTTGAAAAACGCGGGAGCAACATATCAGCGGATGATGCAAAAGTGTCTTGTCACACAGATTGGCAAGAACGTTCAAGTGTACATTGACGATGTCGTCTTAACAACAAAGAAAGGATCAACCTTGATCTATGATCTTAGAGAAACTTTTGACAATCTCGACAAATTCTGCCTCAAGATGAACCCGACAAAGTGTTCCCTCGGCGTCCCTGCGGGAGAACTTCTCGGTTTCCTGGTGTCAGCAAGAGGGATCGAGGCCAACCCGGAGAAAATCCAGGCCATCGTAACAATGAGGAAGCCAACAAAGCTCAAGGAAATACAAGCGGCTGACTGGGCGAGTCGCAGCTTTGAGCAGATTCGTCGCCAGGTTGGGAGAAAAGGCATTGTCGTTCTATGCTCTGATCAAACAGGGAGAAAAGTTTTAGTGGAACGAAGAAGCGGACAGAGCCTTTGAAGATCTCAAACGTACAATCTCGACACCAACAATATTTGTGGAGCCCAAGGAAAAGGAGCCACTCCTGTTGTATATCGCGGCCACACCTCAGGTGGTCAGCACAGTACTTGTGGTAGAGCGAGAAGAAGAAGGGAAACTTCATGGAGTGCAAAGGCCAGTATATTTCATTAGTGAAGTATTATCACTGTCAAAACAGCGGTACCCGCATTATCAGAAACTGGCGTATGGAGTATTTACAACATCAAGAAAATTGCGACACTATTTTTCGGCACATCCGATAATAGTGGTCAATGAGGCGCCTTTGTCCAATATACTTAACAACCCGGAAGCTACAGGTCGTGTCTCCCTTTGGGGAATAGAGCTTTCCCCTCGGGACATCACATATGAAAAAAGAAAAGCAATAAAATCGCAGATCTTGCCAGACTTCGTCGCAGAGTGGATGGAGCTGCAAAATACGGGACCCCCAGATTTATCGAGAACTTGGACTATGAATTTCAACGGGTCCAAAAGGTTAGAAGGAGCTGGAGCAGGCGTGATATTAGTTTCACCTCAAGGAGACAAAATGAACGTGCTGCGGATGACGTTCCCCAATGCATCAAACAATAAAGCAGAGTACGAATCACTAATACATGGGATGAAGATGGCGAAAGCTTGTGGCTCAACCCGATTAAAAAAATTCGGTGACTCCCAATTAGTGGCTCAACAGGTGATGAACCAATGCGATGCAGTCAACGATAGTATGATAGCATACAAGGAGGTGTACAACGAACTTGAGAAGCTCTTTGACGGATGCGAAGTAAATCATATCAGCAGACTCAGCAATGATGAAGCCGACGTTCTGGCAAATATCGGGTCGCAGTGTTTAGCTATACCTCCCGGAGTATTTTGGGAGGAGATAAATGAAAGGTCGACTAAAGTAAAGAAACAGACGAAGAAAAAGGACAAGGTTGAGAAAGACTCGGGGGCTCAAGCCATGTCAGAAGCAAGTGCGCCAGGAGATGACGAAGAGTCACATGAGGTGATGATGGTCCAAGTTCCTTGCTTGCAAGTCTATATTACATACATCCTAAAGAAATAAATACCTAATGAACCAGTGGAAGCAAGGCGAGTTATTCGACGATCCAAGGCTTTTACCGTGGTCAAGGGCGAGCTTTACAAGAGGAGTATATCGGGAGTCTTACAGCGGTGTGTCACACCCGAGGAAGGTCGGTTGCTGTTAAAGGACGTACACAAGGGAGTGTGCGGACACCACGCGAGTAGTCGAGCTATAGCAGCCAAAGTATTCCGAGCTGGATTTTATCGGCTAACGACAATCGAAGATGCAAAGGACATAGTGTGTACACTGTGATGCTCGTCAAAGGTTTGCCGCGAAACCTCATTCTCCGGCAGCAGAGTTAATGCCAATACCGTTGTCATGGCCCTTTGCTCAATGGGGTCTTGATATGGTGGGAAAGTTACATAAAGCATGGCCAGGAGGATACGAGTACATGCTCGTAGCTGTCGATAAATTTACGAAGTGGATCGAGGCGAAGCCGATAAACTCACCAGATGCAGCGTCGGCAATCAAATTCATCAAGAGTATCGTTTTTCGGTTTGGAGTTCCTCATAGCATAGTCACAGACAACGGCATCAACTTCACATCCAAGGAGTTCAAGGCATACTGCGCAGAGGTAGGCATTAAATTACAGTTTGCCTCCGTGGCACACCCACACACCAATGGTCAGGTCGAGAAAGCAAACGGCATTATCTGCAATGGCATCAAGAAGCGCCTGCTGACACCATTGGAAAAAGCTTGACACACCTGGCCAGAGGAGCTGCCAAGCGTGCTACGGAGTATACGAACAACACCAAATACAGCGACACAAGAAACTCCGTTTTTTCTGGTCCACGGAGCTGAGGCAGTGCTGCCGATAGAAATAGAACACAATTCCCCGAGACTGGCGGAATTCGATAAAGAAACCTCGAGAAGGGCACTGGAAGATGATGTCGATGCACTCGATGAAGCTCGAGACGAGGTATTATCAAGGGTAACCAAGTACCAGCAAGATATGAAAAACTACCATAGTCGACGGTTGCAACCAAGGTCTTTTCAAGTAGGCGACCTAGTTCCGCGGCTTACACAAAACAGCCATGAGAAACTCGAGTTGCCATGGTTAGGCCCATACATCGTCACAGAAGTAATTGAAGGAGGAGCATATAGGATAAAGGACAAGAAGACCGGGATCGACGAGCCAAATCCCTGGAACGTGGCGCAGCTTAGGCGTTTCTATGCCTAAAGCCGAAAATATAGTCTTCTATGTAAACATACAATGTACTCGAAACGCCCGCGAGTTTTCAAACGCACTCT
>NC_061510.1:197949913-197963499 GCF_022539505.1 Lolium rigidum | reverse complement strand
GTAGTAACACAGCAGTAGTAACGCAGTAAAACAGTAAACAAGCAGCGATAGCAGTATTTAGGAACAAGGCCTAGGGATTACACTTTCACTAGTGGACACTCTCAACATTGATCACATAACAGAATAGATAAATGCATACTCTACACTCTTTTGTTGGATGATGAACACATTGCGTAGGATTACACGAACCCTCAATGCCGGAGTTAACAAGCTCCACAATTCAATGTTCATATTTAAATAACCTTAGAGTGCAAGAAAGATCAACACGACTAAACCAAGTACTAACACAGCATGCACACTTGTCACCTTCACGCTATGTAGGAGGAATAGATCACATCAATACTATCATAGCAATAGTTAACTTCACAATCTACAAGAGATCATGATCATAGCATACGCCAAGTACTAACACGGATGCACACACTATCACCATTACACCGTGCAGGAGGAATAAAACTACTTTAATAACATTGCTAGAGTAGCACATAGATAAATTGTGATACAAAACACATTGCAATCATGAAGAGATATAAATAAGCACTTCACTACGCCATTCATAACAGTGAGTAAGTATTCTGTGAAATATAGCCTAAGAGACCCACACGGTGCACACACTGGTCACCTTTACACACGTGGGACAAGGAGTCTCCGGAGATCACATAAGTAAAACTCACTTGACTAGCACAATGACATCTAGATTACAAGCATCATCATATGAATCTCAATCATGTAAGGCAGCTCATGAGATTATTGTATTGAAGCACATAGGAGAGAGATGAACCACATAGCTACCGGTACAGCCCCGAGCCTCGATGGAGAACTACTCCCTCCTCATGGGAGCAAGCAGCGGTGATGAAGATGGCGGTGGAGATGGCAGCGGTGTCGATGGAGAAGCCTTCCGGGGGCACTTCCCCGCTCCGGCAGGGTGCCGGAACAGAGACTCCTGTCCCCCGGATCTTGGCTTCGCGATGGCGGCGGCTCTGGAAGGTTTCTGTGGGTTTCGTCCTTCGTAATAGGGTTTTCGCGACGGAGGCTTTAAATAGGCGGAAGGGCAGCCTCGGAGGGGGCCCGGGGCCACCACACCATAGGGCGGCGCGGCCCCCCCTCTGGCCGCGCCAGGGTGTGGTGTGGGGCCCCCAGGGCTTCCCTCTGGCGGCTCTCGGGTGTTCCGGATGGTTCCGGGAAAAATAGGAACCTGGGTCTTGATTTCGTCCGATTCCGAGAATATTTCCTTACTAGGATTTCTGAAACCAAAAACAGCAGAAAACAGGAACTGGCACTTCGGCATCTTGTTAATAGGTTAGTTCCAGAAAACGCATAAATATGACATAAAGTATGTATAAAACATGTGGATATCATCAATAATGTGGCATGGAACATAAGAAATTATCGATACGTCGGAGACGTATCACCTACCATCTACCACGGGGTTTCAGCCGGTTAACGCCGTTAACTGCCAGTTAACGGCGTCTGCCACGTGTCAGTTTGCATGACGTCAGCAGTCAACGGGCTCCCGGAAACACTTGGGAAACGGTCCGATTTTCCGTGGCGGAAGGGCGCCCAAGCGCGACGGACCGAAAAAATCGTCGTAGGACTTTGCCTGACGCATTTTCCACAACAGAACCCATATCGTCGGGTTAGGCCCATAGGCGACGAAAAATACCCCTTAGCGGACGATTTTGAGACGTTGTCTATCAGAACTTTTCTTGTAGTGCATTGCTCACTCCCGCGAAGAAGCAGAAGGCCTCCAAGCTGAACTGAAAACTGAACTGGCCGGAATTCGCGCCCTGAACAAGCAGCTGGTGTCAGGTCAAGACGAGGATGATGAGGCCGAAATCGCCGAGGTGGATCGTGTTCGTGTTACCGCTCTCCATGCTCTTGATGCATTCCTTCAGTAGAGCTTCTCCATGCGACTTGATAACTGCTCATTCGAGCTTGTACCTCTGCTTGTAACAGTTTGTACCTCTTGAGTCGATGGCTGCGCATCGGCTTTTTATTCTAGAGTCGATGTCGGTGCATCGGCTGTGCTTAAAAAAATTAACTTATTTTTTACGGCCGATTTATCTATGCATCGGCCCCCATATTTCAATGCCCATCATTCCACATACTTTGGGAGATATTTCTCGAGATGCTGGCCATTGACAACCACTGGGCACATACGTAATTTCGTACCTTATCCGTTTAAGTGCCCCCCGAGCCGATTTTTTCAAGTAATTGAGGATATCGGCTCTTTAGTCATCCTACTACGGCTACGTGGCATGCTTGAGATAAGATTTTTTCTTTTCATTTTTTGGGGCCGATCGCGGGGATCGGCCTTGCCACGTACGTCTAGTGCCTTGGATCTTGCTACTCTGTCAGGCCGGTGGATAAGACCAGCCTCACTCCGTTTTTTGAAGCTTCGATGCGTTCACAGCCGTCCAAACTGATTCCGGAGAGCGGCTCTTGGTCGTCCGCATCCCAAATATTCATGGCAGCTAGTGAGATCTTGATTGAGTCATCCGCTCGAACAACCTCCACTTCATCTCCATCCCACTGTATGATGCATTGGTGCATTGTGGATGGAATGCAACAGTTAGCGTGAATCCAATCCCTTCCTAGCAGGACATCGTAGGTGCTTTTGCTGTCCACGATGAAGAACGAGGTAGGGATGGTTTTTCGACCTACGGTCAGATCTACATTCAGAACACCTTTTGCTTCTGATGCTTGGCCGTTGAAATCGCTTAATGTGACGTTGGTCTTGATCAGATCGTCGTTGGAGCGTCCCAAACGTCGTAGCATGGAATACGGCATTATGTTGACTGCCGCTCCCGTGTCAACCAACATCTTGCTGACAGGCTGCCCATCGATATAACCTTTTAGGTATAGAGCTTTCAAATGCCTGTAGCTCCTCTCTCGTGGCTTCTCAAAGATCACTGGCCGTGGACCGCAGTCGAATTGAGCCACCGATACTTCCTCATCGTTTGGAGCACAAAACTCTGACGGGAGTATGAACACCATGTTTGTATCAGCCGATGCCTCTGCATCGGCTTTTGTCTGTTTGGGTCCCCACACTTTCTTTGGCGGGCGCGTCTCCGTCTCCAATGTTTGCTGAATTTTCACGGCCAGATCGGGCCGTGCCTTCCTCAACGTGTACAGGTACTGAGCCTCGGCTTCCTCCAGGTTTCGTAGCCGCTGTACCCTATGCTTCTGAGAGTGGCTGAGTCCATCAGGGCACCACCTTGGCCGGTGGTACCTATCTTCTTCTTCATCTGACTCCTCAAAGTCTTCATCTTGAGATGACTCAGCTCGTTTGTTCTGAGGTGGGAGAGGCCCTAGACGCTTGAACACTGAAACTTCATTTGTTCCCTTCCTCTGCTGTCTACACTCTGGGCAGTTCTCGATTGTGGGTAATCGGCTCATTCCTGAGTCCCAGCAGTGTTTAAAGAAAGGACAGTTCCAATACCTATCCATGTCTTCTTGCTCTCTTGACCTCCCTCTAGCGTGACGCTCATACCCGTCGTTGTCTCTATCATATCGACGATACTTCCTGTCATCTGCATCAGACCGACGATATCTTTCATCATCTACGCTGTAGCGCCGACGTCGGTCATACTGCTGCTCATATTTGTTAAGGAGATGCGCGGAGAGTGGTCGTTGGTACCGCACGCTTCTCACTTCTTCCTCGGTCAAGTATCGTCTGTCATCATATCGGGGCCGGTCGCGTGGATCGGCCTCCTCTTTATCCTTGCCACGGGAGTGACTGCTTTCTGCTTTATCCTTTCCATGGCGGTTCACCAGCCCGGCCATGTTGACATCAAAAGAGAAACCTGGCTCGCATCTTATGGAGTGACTGAGATCCACCATGTTGACGCCAGGAAACGGATGTGCGTCTACTTTCATGGCAAATTGTCCGAAGATTAATCGGCCTGATTCTATTGCCATTTGAATTTGTGCGTGCAATACTTTGTAGTCGTTGGTGGCGTGGGTGAACGTGTGATGCCATTTGCAGTATGGCCTGCCGTTCATCTCTTGTGACGTAGGGATCTTGTGGCCTTCGGGTAACTTCAGCTGTTTCTCTTTCAGCAGCAAATCAAAAATCTGCTCAATTTTGCTTAAATCAAAGTCAAACCCTTTTGGAGGCCCTAGTTGTTTCACCCATTTGCAGGACACGGGGTTTGCCCCCCGAGCCCATTCAGCTACAGCTACTTCTAGGTCTGGTGTAGGATCTTCAGTTTCTTCCATCTCAACCAGGCCTATCGGACGCTTGAACTTGTCTTGGTACAATTCAGGGTGTCGCTGCTCATATGATGTGAGTTTGTGCACCATGTGCGACAATGAACTGTACTGCGCTTGGGAAGTCAGGTCCTTGATCGGCGTTGCGAGACCCAGTACTGCCAGATCGATCGCTTCCTTCTCAGATAATCGAACCGAATAACATCGGTTCCTGACAGTCCTGAAACGTTGGATGTATGCAGATACTGTTTCTCCTCGCCTCTGCCGCACCTGTGTTAGATCGGCAATACCAGCCTCGGTAGCTTCTGAATGATATTGCACGTGAAACTGCTCTTCTAGCTGCTTCCATGTGCGGACTGAGTTTGGTGGTAACGAGGTGTACCATCCAAAGGCTGATCCCGTAAGAGATTGTGCGAAAAACCTCACACGTAAAGGGTCTGATACTGAAATCAAGCCCAGCTGTGCCAAATATTGGCTTACGTGCTCTATTGAGCTAGCTCCTTCTGCTCCATTGAATTTTGAGAATTCAGGGAGCCGATATTTGGGTGGCAGCGGGATCAGATCGTACTCGTCGGGGTACGGCTTGGAATAGCCGATTGCTTTCCTCTTCGGCAAGATGCCGAACTGGTCTCTCAAGATAGTGCTGATCTGCTCCATGGTATTAGCCGTAGGGACCGAACCTTCATGACTCGTTCCAGTGGCATATTTAGCCAGCCATGCTTGTTTGTCAGCATCTACTCCAGAGATCCCTGTTGGTGCGATCTGGCTTGTGCGCTCCAAGGTATTGGAGTCCGGCACGTATGTGCACACGTATCCATGTGGGATTTCCTTGGGCGGCTCATATAGGAATTGGCAATCGCTAGGATCGCCTCCAACCTTGTAGACAACGTACGCCGGTGAACCCGGCGGTTCTGGTGCTGCGAGCGCGAATGGCGGCGGTGGTCTAATCTGGAGTGGTATCTCTCCCTGGTGAGTTCCCGGGGTAGGTCCCGACGGAGAGTACCGATGCTTCATGATCTCTTGCACCACTCGGACCGCAACGCGCTCAAAGCGTTCACCAAACTCTCGGAATGGCGGTGTAGGGAATGAGCTACCATGTAATTAATCTCCCGGCGTAGAGCTGCGGTGCGTTCCTCTGAAGAGGTAGAGAGGTCCACTCCATCGAGGGCCCCTTCAGGGGAGAACCCTTTCCATCTGATGCCATGTGAACGGGTCTTCGTGAAAGAGCCGATGAGATCGGCTTCTAAGATGGTTTTCATCTCATCGTACTTCTTCTTGTGTTCTTCCGGCAGATCCGCGTACGTGATCGGTTCGCCCACCACCTCATCCGCGGCTTTTGACATGGTTGCTGCGGATGTCGACGTAGTGGTTGCTGTAGAGTGTCCCACCGGGCGTGCCGAATGTGTTGCGGTCGGAAACCCACCGGCGAGCGGCGACGGGCAACACCGTAGAGCCGGGAGGCTCCCAGGATTGCGGCTGACCCTGGTCCCTCAGGCGACGGCCCGCAAAGCCTTCTGGTACACGCGTCCTGGTGCTTACGAGGGCGTGCCACCTGACCTATACCTGGTCAGGAAGGTGATGGATTGGTTCGACTACTTTCCTGCATGGCAAACACGTAAACATTAAATACGAGCCCCAATCGGCTCTTAAATTGTTCTGTGGATCGGCTCAAAGAGCCGATTGCCCCATGGTTCATGTTAGATTTATAAGGACATGGGGATCATGCTTTATCAATATCAAGCTAAACTAATCTACGATAGTCTAGGGTTTTCACCGTATAATCGGAACATCCTATGCGTAGTTGAGCCTAGAAGATACGTAAGATAACGGAAAACCAGCCCTAAAGAGGCCTAAAAACCAACGTAAAGTTGATCCCCGGAACAATCCCTCTAGAGCTTAATAAACCACACCTCACGCACTACCGGATCGTTCAACCCGTTTATAAGGCCTAACCATACAGATATCAAACCAATCCTTGAGGAACAAGGAGCAACTATAACGGATCAGATCTACTAAATAAAGATTAAGCAAGATGCTGCCCCTACACCTAGAATAGGTGTAAGGGCAGCTAGATATCGAGGGGTAGCGTAACTAAACAAGTGCATCGTGAAAGCATTGTGATCAACCCCAAAACACCTAAGATAAGGGTGTTGCTCGCCATCAAAAAGGCTTCAGCACGAGCAACACCAATAACGAATAAACCGATACTGCCTAGATCGCAAGATGCGATCTAGGCAGCATGTTGCTTACCCGGGAGAAACCCTCGAAACAAGGGGTGGCGATGCGCCTAGATTGATTTGTTGTGAATGTATTCGTCCTCCTTTCTCAATAACCCTAGATACATATTTATAGTCCGTAGACTTTCTAATGCGGGAATAAGCTAACCCGTGTACGGGCTAGACTCTATCTTTTAATTCTAACCGACACGTACCCTACTATATTTACAGATACACGGGCAATCTTGCCCAAACTTCTTGTACAAGGCCGGTTCGGGAGTATCTTTCATGTATATCTTCTAAGCCCATTTGATCACGGCCCATCTCCAGACTTGGTTAAATTCTGGTGATAACAATGATGCAAAAGCTTAAACATGATTTACTTGAGAGCTCAAAACAGTTGCCAAGTATCAAATTATCCAAGACAATATACCAATTACCACATGAAGCATTTTCTGTTTCCAACCAAATAACAATCAAAGAAGCGGCTTTCAACTTCGCCATGAACATTAAAGTAAAGCTAAGAACACCAGTGTTCAATATGAAAAAGCGGAGCGTGTCTTTCTCCAACACAAGGAATGGTAGGATCCGATTTTATTCAAACAAAAACAAAAACAAACAGACGCTCCAAATAAAGCACATAAGATGTGACGGAATAAAAATATAGTTTCACTAGAGGTGACCTGATAAGTTGTTGATGAAGAAGGGGATGCCTTGGGCATCCCCAAGCTTAGATGCTTGAGTCTTCTTGAAATATGTAGGGATGAACCACGGGGGCATCCCCAAGCTTAGACTTTCACTCTTCTTGATCATATCATATCATCCTCCTCTCTTGACCCTTGAAAACTTCCTCCACACCAGACTCAAAACAATCTCATTAGAGGGTTAGTGCATAATAAAAAATTCACATGTTTAGAGAGGACACAATCATTCTTAACACTTCTGGACATTACCCAAGGTTACTGAAAGTTAATGGAACAATCAAATCCACTCAACACAGTAAAAGAGGCAATGCGAAATAAAAGGCAGAATCTGTCAAAACAGAATAGTCCGTAAAGACGAATTTTTTCGAGGCACTTAACAGGCTCACATGAAAAATCTCAAATTGAACGAAAGTTGCGTACATATCTGAGGATCATGCATGAATTTTTTCAGCATTTTACAAGTTTCCTACAGAGAGACCTACTCAAATTCGTGACAGGTAAAAATCTGTTTCTGCGCAGGAATCCAAATCTAGTATCAACTTTAGTATCAAAGACTTTACTTGGTACAACAACGAAATAAACAAAACAGTAGTAAAATAAAAATAAAAACAACATGTGTTATCTCCCAAGAAGTGCTTTCTTTATAGCCATTAAGATGGGGTCAGTAATTTTAATGATGCTCTCGCAAGAAATAAGAGTTGAAGCAAAAGAGAGCATCAAAAGCAAATAAGAAACACTTTAAGTCTAACCCACTTCCTATGAAAAGGAATTTTGTAAATAAACAAGTCATGTAAGCATAATGCAATAAGCATAGGAAAACAAGACAAGCGCAACTTCAAGATTTTAAGCAAAAAGAGAGGTGTTTTAATAACATGAAAATCCCTACAACCATATTGTCCTCTCTCATAAATATTTTCAGTAGCATCATGAACAAACTCAACAATATAACTATCACATGAAACATTCTTATCATGAGCTACATGCATAAAATTATTACTCTCCACATAAGCATGTTCATTACTATTAATTGTAGTGGGAGCAAATTCAATAAGATAGCTATCATTATTATTCTCATCACCATAATCATCATATATAGGAGGCATATTGTAATCATAATTAATTTTCTCCTCCATGCTTGGGGGACTAAAAATATCACAACCAGCTTCCCCAAGCTTAGACTTTTCCATAGCATTAAAAATAATAGTGTTCAAAGAATTCCTGCTAAAAACATTGCTATAACTATTTTGCAAACAAAGTTCCATGGGTTTTTTAATTCTCTCTTCAAACACATCATGTCCTAATTCAATATAAAGTTCATAAAGATCTCTAATTTTTTTGTTGTTTTCCATTAAGCCTAACTAGTGAAGGCACACAACTTAGTGTTCTCAGGAGTATTCATTTTAACAGTAATAAAGCAAACCGAATTAAATAAAGTAAAACAAGTAACTATTTTTTGTGTGTTTTTTATATAAAGAAAGCAAACAAAACAGAAAATAAAATAAAGCAAGACAATAAACAAAGTAAAGAGATTGGATGTGAGAGACTCCCCTTGCAGCGTGTCTTGATCTCCCCGGCAACCGCGCCAGAAAAAGAGTTGCTTGTGACGGTAAAGCACACGCCCGTTGGGAACCCCAAGAGGAAGGTGTGATGCGTACAGCAGCAAGTTTTCCCTAAGTAAGAAACCAAGGTTATCGAACCAGTAGGAGATGAAGGCCACCTGAAGGTTGTTGGTGAAGGAGTGTAGTGCGGTGCAACACCAGGGATTCCGGCGCCAACGTGGAACATGCACAACACAATCAAAATACTTTGCCCCAACTTAACAGTGAGGTTGTCAATCTCACCGGCTTGCTGTAAACAAAGGATTAAACGTATGGTGTGGAGAATGGTGTTTGTTTGCGAAGAACAACAGAGAACAATGATTGCAGTAGGTTGTATTTCAGATATAAAAGAATGGACCGGGGTCCACAGTTCACTAGTGGTGTCTCTCCAATAAGATAAATAGCATGTTGGGTGAACAAATTACAGTTGGGCAATTGACAAATAGAGAGGGCATAACAATGCACATACATATCATGATGACTACTATGAGATTTACTTAGGGCATTACGACAAAGAACATAGACCGCTATCCAGACATGCATCTATGCCTAAAAAGTCCACCTTCGGGTTAGCATCCGCACCCCTTCCGATATTAAGTTGCAAACAACGAGACAATTGCATTAAGTATTGTGCGTAATGTAATCAATACAAATATCCTTAGACAAAGCATTGATGTTTTATCCCTAGTGGCAACAAGCACATCCACAACCTTAGAACTTTCCGCCATCGTCCCAGATTCAATGGAGGCATGAACCCACTATCGAGCATAAATACTCCCTCTTGGAGTCACAAGTATCAACTTGGCCAGAGCCTCTACGAGCAACGGAGAGCATGCAAGAACATAAACAACACATATATGATAGATCGATAATCAACTTGACATAGTATTCCATATTCATCGGATCCCAGCAAACACAACATGTAGCATTACAAATAGATGATCTTGATCATGATAGGCAGCTCACAAGATCTAAACATGATAGCACAAGAGGAGAAGACAACCATCTAGCTACTGCTATGGACCCATAGTCCAAGGATGAACTACTCACGCATCAGTCCGGAGGCGGGCATGGTGATGTAGAGCCCTCCGGTGATGATTCCCCTCTCCGGCAGGGTGCCGGAGGCGATCTTCAGAATCCCCCGAGATGGGATTGGCGGCGGCGTCTCAGTAACTTTTCTCGTATCGTGGCTCTCGGTGATAGAGTTTTCACGACGGAAGGAATAAATAGGCGAAGGGGCAGAGTCGGGGGGCGCCCGAGGGGCCCACCCCATAGGCCGGCGCGGCCAGGGGCCCCACCGCGCCGCCTTGTAGGGTGGCCGCCTCGTGGCCCCTCTTCGTCTCCTCTTCGGTGTTCTGGAAGGCTCCGTGGAAAATAAGACCATGGGCTTTTGTTTCGTCCAATTCCGATAATATTTCCTGTGTAGGATTTATGAAACCAAAAACAACAGAAAACAGGAACTGGCGCTTCGGCATCTTGTTAGTAGGTTAGTGCCGGAAAATGCATCAAAATGATGTAAAGTGTATATAAAACATGTGAGTATTGTCATATAACAAGCATGGAACATAAGAAATTATAGATACGTTTGAGACGTATCAACTGCCCTGGTCGAGGAACTTGTTGCGGGTGGTCCGCAATAGTAAAGCCAATATCCTGTCCCGACCAATTCAAGTACTCAATTGTTGGTGGAGGCATCTTCTTTGCCATAAAGACCTGTCGCGAAATTACTTTTTGAGCTCTATTTGATGGCCTGGCCTTCTGAATCATCGATACTGCGCCGTTGGTGTCAATATAGGGAGGCGGTTGTGGTGCTGCCGCTATTTGTAGCTGATGTCGATTTTCGTCCGTGATCGCGGGAGGAGGTGGAAGGTGGATCTCACTCCTTGGCCCCTGAGGGTTTCTGTTTGCTGCCTGTGCGTTGGCATGCCCCGCAAATCTATTCAGCGCCTGGAAAGTTCGGCAGTCCTTCTGCAAATGTCCCGACTGCCTTTTCCCATTGTTATCGAGATAGAAGTGCATCTGACATGGTCCGTTCATCATATCCTCGGGAGATATGTATGGCCTCTGGAACCTTGGACCATTATTTTGTCTATTGGGAAGGGAGCCGTCCTTGTAGTCGCTGCGTTGCTCGCCGCTGTTTTGATAATCATCGCGATTGTTACCTCCACTATTTCCTCGAAATCCAGCCGATATTTCGCCGGGAGCATCATAATCTGGGAACTGTCAAGGGAATCGTCATCTATTTTGAAAGTTTCGGCTGCGGTTTTCCTCAGGCGACCTGTACCGTTTGTTGTGAACAACATCTTCTCCATCCGCCCACCTATTTGCTATTTCCATGAGTGCTTCTATTGTCTTTGGGTTGGTTCTTCCCAAATCCTCGACGAAGTCCCTCCTTCGAATACCAGCAACGAATGCATCTATCGCTCTCTCGTCAGATATATTTTCTGCCGAGTTTTTGATGATGTTCCACCTCTGGATATACGTTCTCATTGACTCGTCGTATTTCTGCCTGCAAGCCCTCAATTGCTCCAATGATACAGGTTTCTTGCACATGGATCGAAAATTCTTTATGAATATATCCTCGAAAGTTTCCCAGCTGTCGATAGACCCAGGAGACAACTTCTTTATCCACGATCGTGCGGCACCACTCAAGTGTACTTGAATGCTCTGCATGGCTGTTGCTCTAGTTCCACCCACTAACTTTACCGTCTTGAGATAATCAATTAGCCAATCCTCAGGATCTTGTGATCCATCGAATTTTTTATAATTATCGGGTAGCTTAAACCTTGATGGAACTCGAGTTCTGCGTACTCGTCTCGTAAAGCACGGGAGTCCGCTCATATCTTCTTCATCAACCTCTGGTGAGTGTCTACGTTCCCTTCTTTCCTGTCGCGCTCTGTCCACTCTTGCTTGCGTTGTTGTGTCTCTTGCCCCACTTGTTCTCACAGGATCTTGCACCGCTGCAGCAGGTCGTGGACTATTTTGCCTTGCAGATCCTTCGGGAGGCGTGTTTGCAAACGCTGTTCCCATGGCTCCAACTCCTGCCATGGCCATGTTATACAACGCTTCTCTTGGATCTCCGGGAGGTGGCCTGGATGCTAGGATGAAAGCTTGTGTTGCCATATATCCAGCTTCTGGTGTTTTGGGAATAATATTCCCCTCGTGTCAATCGACATAAAGGACATGTCGAGGTTTTGAACTAAATTCTCCCTGTCAGCCTCAGGTATATTTTGCAGCCGAGATCTTGCTCTATTTCGAGCTGCTCTGTGACTATCTCCCGAAGTACCTGATTGTCGGCTCAACTCCGCCCTTCGCCTGCTTGACGCGGAAGCCGCGGCTTGCCTCCTATCCAGCTCAATTTTCTGTTTTTCGAGCTCCCGCCTGGTACGGGCGAGTCTATATTGATATTCTTGTAACTCTTCAGCTGTCGCCGTTACAATCATTGGCTATGTGCCATCAATAGCTCTTGCAACTCTATCCCACACTGCCTGCGGAAATTGCACCATCTCTCGTGTTCCAGGTCCAATATATTTGGTTCCCAAACCTCGTGTAAGATCCGCGGGATCGTCGTACGGATTTCCCGCGTTATCGAAGTTCTCTGATGTCTCCTCCTGTGGGCTACTTGTATCTCCAATTGCATAGATTTGATGGTATTTTGAACTGTGATCTTTGTCGGGATTGGTGACACCGTCATATAGATCGGTGAAGACCTCTCCAACAATAGTGGATCTGACGATGAAGTTGAAGCTGTCGATGCTATCCGAGTCGCTGCTTATATCGGAGTCCGCAGACGACTCGAAGTACATGTCGCCGAAGATCTTGGCGAGCTTTTCACTTGCCGTAGTTAGTGTGGCGGCGAAACCTCCTCATCGCCTGCCTCGAACGATGAATCCGAAAAATCGGAATCGACCGCCGACAATCCCGACGAAATCGGAACCTCGAGACGATACGATCCTTCTTTCTCGACGCGGAAGTGGAACCTTCCGAACGTCATCTCCAAAGGCTCCTCCATATACGCATATGCATCCAAACGGGAGGGCGGGTGAGGAACAAAATCGACTAGATCAGTTTCGATCCGTTTACCTCTATCCATCCCGTTGCTTGCTACCGAAGAAGTTGACGATCTTGAACGTGCCATCGAGATCAGCTCCTTGCCGCCTCTAGTTCCCACAGACGGCGCCAATTGACAAGGTATCGACTTGTCAATGCCTACAAGTTGTAGACTAGGGTTTTGTCGGAAGTAGAGGGCAAGTAGATCTCGAGGGTTTCAGTCGGAAAAGTACTCGACTGTTTATGAAAATTAGGGTTGTCTTGACAATGATTCGATCCTCTCTTTGTCCCTCGACTCCCCCTTATATAGGAGGCGGAGCCAAGGGTTTCGTCTTACACAAGTTTACAGATTCTGGGAGACTCTCTGAGTTCAACCCGTAAAGTTACAAATCTCTTTATTCCTAATACAACTCTATCTTTCCTTAACAACTAATTGGGCTTCCGAACTTCATATTCTTCGACCTGTGGGCCTTCAGTAATCCCCGGGTACCATCTTCGGCAGGCCCATCGGGGATGCCTATGTCAGTAGGCTCCTCTTCTTCACTATCCATGTTAGCACGAGAAAAGCTATGTGGTGGATGTTGGTGGAAGAAACTACCGTCAAGTCTCACCTTGGAGTGATAGAATTGGGTCAACTAACTAAACCAAGAGGTAAATCAATTTGTGTTGGGGTACACACACAAAAACACATGCAAAAGCTAGCAAATATGGTGGTAGGTGAGGATGGTGGAAAACCAAAAGACGAAATCCGAAATCAAGTTTGTTGTTAAGAGTGAGTGAAATCCAAAAGTTAAGTGTCAAACGAT
>NC_061510.1:197877594-197949813 GCF_022539505.1 Lolium rigidum | reverse complement strand
ATCTCACTCCTCTACTCATTTCCATCCTCACCTTGACCTCATAAATTGATGATTTATGTCACCATATTCATCCTTGTGAGTATATGGATACTTCACTCACCATATCTTGTAGCCTTGCTCTACCATTGTCCAAAGGATCACTTTCCCCTCCCGAGGATCGATCAAATTATCGACTCCACGGCAGGCTGTGAACGTCTTTCCTTCCTGGACGCATACTCTCATTACAACCAGATTCGACTAAAAGAAGAAGATGATGTCAAAACAGCTTTTCATAACACCCTATGGCGTGTTCTCGCTACGTAACAATGCCTTTCGGGTTGAAAAACGCGGGAGCAACATATCAGCGGATGATGCAAAAGTGTCTTGTCACACAGATTGGCAAGAACGTTCAAGTGTACATTGACGATGTCGTCTTAACAACAAAGAAAGGATCAACCTTGATCTATGATCTTAGAGAAACTTTTGACAATCTCGACAAATTCCGCCTCAAGATGAACCCGACAAAGTGTTCCCTCGGCGTCCCTGCGGGAGAACTTCTCGGTTTCCTGGTGTCAGCAAGAGGGATCGAGGCCAACCCGGAGAAAATCCAGGCCATCGTAACAATGAGGAAGCCAACAAAGCTCAAGGAAATACAGCAGCTGACTGGGCGAGTCGCAGCTTTGAGCAGATTCGTCGCCAGGTTGGGAGAAAAGGCATTGTCGTTCTATGCTCTGATCAAACAGGGAGAAAAGTTTTAGTGGAACGAAGAAGCGGACAGAGCCTTTGAAGATCTCAAACGTACAATCTCGACACCAACAATATTTGTGGAGCCCAAGGAAAAGGAGCCACTCCTGTTGTATATCGCGGCCACACCTCAGGTGGTCAGCACAGTACTTGTGGTAGAGCGAGAAGAAGAAGGGAAACTTCATGGAGTGCAAAGGCCAGTATATTTCATTAGTGAAGTATTATCACCGTCAAAACAGAGGTACCCGCATTATCAGAAACTGGCGTATGGAGTATTTACAACATCAAGAAAATTGCGACACTATTTTTCGGCACATCCGATAATAGTGGTCAATGAGGCGCCTTTGTCCAATATACTTAACAACCCGGAAGTTACAGGTCGTGTCTCCCTTTGGGGAATAGAGCTTTCCCTCGGGACATCACATATGAAAAAGAAAAGCAATAAAATCGCAGATCTTGCCAGACTTCGTCGCAGAGTGGATGGAGCTGCAAAATACGGGACCCCCAGATTTATCGAGAACTTGGACTATGAATTTCAACGGGTCCAAAAGGTTAGAAGGAGCTGGAGCAGGCGTGATATTAGTTTCACCTCAAGGAGACAAAATGAACGTGCTGCGGATGACGTTCCCCAATGCATCAAACAATAAAGCAGAGTACGAATCACTAATACATGGGATGAAGATGGCGAAAGCTTGTGGCTCAACCCGATTAAAAAAATTCGGTGACTCCCAATTAGTGGCTCAACAGGTGATGAACCAATGCGATGCAGTCAACGATAGTATGATAGCATACAAGGAGGTGTACAACGAACTTGAGAAGCTCTTTGATGGATGCGAAGTAAATCATATCAGCAGACTCAGCAATGATGAAGCCGACGTTCTGGCAAATATCGGGTCGCAGTGTTTAGCTATACCTCCCGGAGTATTTTGGGAGGAGATAAATGAAAGGTCGACTAAAGTAAAGAAACAGACGAAGAAAAAGGACAAGGTTGAGAAAGACTCGGGGCTCAAGCCATGTCGAAGCAAGTGCGCCAGGAGATGACGAAGAGTCACATGAGGTGATGATGGTCCAAGTTCCTTGCTTGCAAGTCTATATTACATACATCCTAAAGAAATAAATACCTAATGAACCAGTGGAAGCAAGGCGAGTTATTCGACGATCCAAGGCTTTTACCGTGGTCAAGGGCGAGCTTTACAAGAGGAGTATATCGGGAGTCTTACAGCGGTGTGTCACACCCGAGGAAGGTCGGTTGCTGTTAAAGGACGTACACAAGGGAGTGTGCGGACACCACGCGAGTAGTCGAGCTATAGCAGCCAAAGTATTCCGAGCTGGATTTTACTGGCTAACAGCAATCGAAGATGCAAAGGACATAGTGTGTACCTGTGATGCCTGTCAAAGGTTTGCCGCGAAACCTCATTCTCCGGCAGCAGAGTTAATGCCAATACCGTTGTCATGGCCCTTTGCTCAATGGGGTCTTGATATGGTGGGAAAGTTACATAAAGCATGGCCAGGAGGATACGAGTACATGCTCGTAGCTGTCGATAAATTTACGAAGTGGATCGAGGCGAAGCCGATAAACTCACCAGATGCAGCGTCGGCAATCAAATTCATCAAGAGTATCGTTTTTCGGTTTGGAGTTCCTCATAGCATAGTCACAGACAACGGCATCAACTTCACATCCAAGGAGTTCAAGGCATACTGCGCAGAGGTAGGCATTAAATTACAGTTTGCCTCCGTGGCACACCCACACACCAATGGTCAGGTCGAGAAAGCAAACGGCATTATCTGCAATGGCATCAAGAAGCGCCTGCTGACACCATTGGAAAAGCTTGACACACCCGGCCGCAGGAGCCGCCAAGCGTGCTACGGAGTATACGAACAACACCAAATACAGCGACACAAGAAACTCCGTTTTTTCTGGTCCACGGAGCTGAGGCAGTGCTGCCGATAGAAATAGAACACAATTCCCCGAGACTGGCGGAATTCGATAAAGAAACCTCGAGAAGGGCACTGGAAGATGATGTCGATGCACTCGATGAAGCTCGAGACGAGGTATTATCAAGGGTAACCAAGTACCAGCAAGATATGAAAAACTACCATAGTCGACGGTTGCAACCAAGGTCTTTTCAAGTAGGCGACCTAGTTCTGCGGCTTACACAAAACAGCCATGAGAAACTCGAGTTGCCATGGTTAGGCCCATACATCGTCACAGAAGTAATTGAAGGAGGAGCATATAGGATAAAGGACAAGAAGACCGGGATCGACGAGCCAAATCCCTGGAACGTGGCGCAGCTTAGGCGTTTCTATGCCTAAAGCCGAAAATATAGTCTTCTATGTAAACATACAATGTACTGAAACGCCCGCGAGTTTTCAAACGCACTCTTTTCCTTTCAGGGCACCGAGTGGGGCTGGAAGGTTTTTAATGAGGCGGACTCGCGGTGCTGCAATATAATAAATGTCACACCCCAACTTTTGCAACCTTGTTCAATTGTCCTTAGTGCAAAAAAACAGGGGGAACAAAAACTTTTTCTATAGACTAATTAAGATGAATTGCCTTGATATGTCTGTTAAGATGAATTGCTTTGATCTGTTGGTAGATGTATTGTCTTGATTTTCTTGTTGAGTTTTGTCTTGAGCTACCTCATAGAACAACACCCCTAGTGGTTAAACAAGCAACTCACCAAATAAAACACCTATGTGACTTAGGAAAAGTTGTTTCCCTTTTTCTCCACATCAAACTTTTCTACTCATGGCGACATGAGTGTGCCTACTAAAAATTCCTCTTTGTGTTTAAGCTAGCTCAAATCATCCTTGATTCCAAACTTGCATCCTTCTCTTATACCTACTCATCCTTGTTGGGGTTGAGGCCATGTCGACCATCTGTGTTGACAGGCTTTGAATGTCCAGATTTTGGCAGTTGATCTCTAAGCAACCACAACTGTTTTTGGTGACCTCAGTGCATGGATCTCCTCTATGCAACACCCTCTGCAACTTCCACGTCTTACATGTCACATCCTCCACTTGCAACTCTTATATTCACTTGATCCCGTACCCTATCCAATGTTTAACCCCAAGATCACTTCCTTCACTTTCACCTCTTGTTTTATTCAAGTTTAATCTTCACAAAACCAAGAGTGGGAATGATGGGTACATTTTGTAGCCACCATCTACCCTTGAGAACACTTCTCCCTAAATTAGTTTTCTCTCTCAAAAATCCTATTGATTTTTCCTTTTCTAGTTTTGATTACAAAACTACTTCTAATTTTACTAAATCTTTTCAAGATATTTCTTCAAAGAAAAACAAAGAACTGAAATGGGTTTTGTTTTTCATCCCATTTCTACCAAGTACTGATCTCTAAAACATTACTTTCTATTTTGTTTTCCTTTTTACAAAAGGCTTGCTTATGGTACTTATACCATTTCTTGTTTTTCTCTTGGTTATTTAAAATTGAGAAAACTCCACCTTACTTGATAAAGTAAGTAGAACATTTTGAAACATATGTTCTACCTAACTTCTCTCAATCCTTTTTCAAAGTCCTTTTCTAAATTAATTTCCTTCCCAATTGTCCCTACACAATTGAGGTGTTTCGAATACCTTTCAACTGAATTCTATTTCAAATGGCAACACTTGCACATCTTATGGACATCTCTGATCCACCACATTGTATCCCCCATCATCCAATTCTTGATCGTATGGATGATCATTTGATACTTTCAAATGAACTCCCTTCAAACTCAAGGAGTATTTCAAACCACTCCCAATTGACCTCTTATTTGTAGAACAACTTATAATTCATCATGCCATCTCACTCCTCTACTCATTTCCATCCTCACCTTGACCTCATAAATTGATGATTTATGTCACCATATTCATCCTTGTGAGTATATGGATACTTCACTCACCATATCTTGTAGCCTTGCTCTACCATTGTCTAAACCACCATCACCACCATCTACTTTAGCACCCTTGTGCATTGTTATCTCTTTAGGCCACCATTTTTGCAAAAATGTGAGACACTCAAACTTGGGTGTCATGCATGTGTGGCAATACTCTCTAAATGATCACATGTGCATGGCCACAAAATTGGCCGGCCATGCCATGCATGGCACACATGCATCATGCCTCTCCATCTCTCTCTCACACACATAATTATTTCACCTTGGGAAGACTCTCCTCCTTTGTCCCTTCCCAATGCCACAAATAAATTCAGCTTGGGTCAAATATCTCTTCCCCAAACCAGCCTCCCAACTAACCCAATCAATGAAGAGGCTACCTCCCAACCAACCTAATCAATGAGGAGGCAGCCCACCCCCTCTTCCTCTATATAAAGGGGCTTGGCAGCCCACCCCCTCCTCACTTGCTCTCACTTTTCCACTCCCCACTCTTTCCTCCACTCCCACACACTCTCCTCCTACCTCTCCCCACGAAATTGCTGCTCCTCCTAGCTTCATGGCCGGCCATGGCCATGAAAAGCTCTCCAAGATGAAGCTCTCCCCCTCCCTCAAGCTCCCCTTCTCCATGAGAGCATCCCCCTCCTTCTTCTCCCCAACCCTAGATGGTTTTCTCTCCTCTTCTTCTTCCTCCATTGCTAAGATTGGATCTTGATGCAGGTGCATGTTGGTCCAAGCATGAAGAAGGTTGAGCAATCCTCAGATCTGAAGTTCTTGAGCAAAGTTCGTCCAAAAACTTGCTGTAATTTCTGCTTTCTTGCTGTTTCAGATTCTGGTACGATCTTGTAAAATCCGCCAAATATCGTGTGCAGATCCAAATCGAGTGGTTCAAAGTTCTGCAGATAGGTATTGAAAAGATCTACAACTTGGCGTTGGTCTCATCCTCAAATTCGTTACGGATTTTGCATGGTAAATAAAGTTCTGAAAACATGCAGAATCACTGTTTGTTAGATTTCTTCCGTTTTACAAAACCTTTTTGAGCAAACTCAACTGTGGGTAAAAGCCCTCTCTAGTACCTTCATTTTGGCGTTGGTTTCACTTCAAATGACTTCTTGAAATTGAAATGGTTCACAGATCAAGATCTGGTCAGATCTGACTTTGTCGAATTAAACCAGGAGCTTGGGAACGAATTTTTGGATGAAACCAATTGGGTAAGAACCACCTATTAAATACCTTTCAGATGCAGCTGACCTCATATTTTTATGATTTGTGTATGATTTTTGATGAATTAAACTTGTTCTGTGTGTTCTGCAGACATGGCTGTTAGCTTTTAAATCATCAAAAATCCATTTTTGAACCTAATTGTGTGATTCCAATTATGTAGGATTACTGAATGTTTTCTTAATCATCTCAAACAAGATTCAAACCTTTATCTGTTCTGCAACTCCGTAGTTAAAGCAAATGGTGAAAACATGCAGTAAACTTGTAAATCCAATTGTGAGAGTTTCAGAAACAATTTGAACCCAAATCCAATTGTGTGTGAATGTCTGTTTAAATATCTTTCGAATGCCAGTGGCCTCATATTTTTAGGATTTTTCTACGATTTATGGCTTACAGATCTTGTTTTCTGTACAGTCAGATTCAAAGAAATTCCTAAAATTGTAGGTTTAATATTTTTGGGTGATTCCAATTGGGTTAGTCTTGTATTAGTACTGGCCATCTAGGAAAAATAGTATTAGTCTCTGTTCATGCATATTTGTTACTGTTAGTAATGTATATGTGTGACATGCATTGTTGAAGCAAAACTTTTCGGTTTATTTAGAACCCTTGACCAACTCTTTTCATTAGAAATGGGCAACCTTTGTTTTATGATTGTAAAACAAAACCTCTGCAATTTAACATTAGCTCTTTTGTTTTGCTTAAGTTTTCAAATGGTGGGGCATATCATTTGCTTCCTATTCTTGTGTAGTGTTGTGTAAGCTTTACAAAATAGAGAGAATGATTTCCCGAGAGAGGCAATTGCTAAGTGGTGATACTCTCATACCTTTATTAGGTAAATAGAATGGCGTTTCTTCTAGATGCTTTGTAGTATCTATATGTCCTTAATATGTTAGCCTTAGTAGAGTGGTTAGTTTTTGATTGATGCTTGTTGCTTATTGTTTTGTTGGTGCAATATGTTTGATTGTGTTCCTTTTATATTTTCCGACGATAGATGCGAACGATTCCGGAGTAGAAGAAGTGGATCGGACAAGGATTTTATTTATATTGTTGGTATTCTTATATTGATGAAGTTGAAGAAGTCCAGGGACAAATAAGCCAAGGCAAGCCATTTACTTTGACTCCTTGATTATCCATGTTCTTGGTTGAGATCCTTCTATCCTTGGTCTCTTGATTTCTTGTGTTTCCTTGGGTTTGCTTAATTTGATTCTTTTACATACTTGCTACCAAGTGTGTAATGTCCCCTCTCGATATTTTGCGTACTTACTCTAAGTATGTGAATCACATTTCACCGCCTTTTGACATCCTAATTCTAGTAAACACTTGGGATAATATCATTAAAATTGCCCTACTTTTTTTGATTATCTCCATTCATGCTCAACTCGGAGTATGGATGCCTTTGACACCCTTCATGTTATGATGGCAATCATTATGCTATTACATCTTAGTTCACACATAAAACTTTAGGTTGGGAAAACCCTCAAGGTTTTACCTTGTTGTAAAAGTTTTTGTTAAAACCTTGGGTATAATGTTATGCCCAAGTGAGAATTTGAGAAAGGAAAGGATTTGGTAAAAATGATGGGGATGAGAAAGTGGTTGGGATATTACGAAAACTTTGGCGCCTAAGTACTCACCCATGACAACAAACTAGCGCAACCACATTACTCCAACATGGGCACGGGGCTTAGCTCGACGTTCGTTCTCTTTAGCATGAGGCACCGCACAACTATACAAGGGTACGGTTACCCCCGAGTCCGGATTGTCAAGGTTGGGACAATAGTATAACGGGAGGCCTTCGGGGCTGACCCGTCCGGAAGACACTATGGGTCTCCTGGCTTGGCGGTGGAGCCACGCTCAAAAGGAGGTGAGCTGCCACGGTGCCGGGAGGTACATACTCCATAGGGTAGGACCTCTTGCTAATTAGAATGGGCGAAAGGCTTCGACCGGTTATCCGATACCCACATACTTTCGTATGATGGCCCGGGGATGATCCCGGCGGATTTATCGGATCTTGTGGGGAAAGTGTGCAAACTCCGCAGAGTGAAATCTATTCGAATAGCCGTGTCCGCGGTCATGGACGGTTGGAATGGCTGTTGCTTAGCCTGATGTGTTTTGTTTATGAAAATGTTTGACAAAGGAAAGAAACGGGATTTGTGTTGGAGTACATGGAGTACTGGAAAAATGGTTGTTGACCACAATGAGGTGGTCGGAAAAAGGATTGATAAAAATTGGGTCTACCATTCCTAAGTGTTTATGTCGTGAAAGATCCTTCTAAATGAAGTCAAGTAGTGATGTCTTAGATATATTCTCTCATCTCCTTCACCCATGAAGTTGAGATGCTAACTCCACTAAACCACTTCTTCTCTTCTACATAACATATTCTTGTTATATAAGTGGTCATTCCCTCTTGATCTCCTAGTTAGTCCTCGGTACCTTGTTCTCCTTGTTATGTTACTTTGTAAATGGTTTGCGAGTACAATTCAAAATGTACTCACGGCTTTGTCCCTGGCTATTTACTTGGCCAGACCTGAAGGACTTCGACAGATGAAGAAGGAGCTGACGACGTCTATGCGAGCTAGGAACGTCTTCCCAGTCAGTTGCCTGTAGGGTTATGGCAGATGACTTGGGTACTGCGCTGTTGAAGTGATGATGCTACTCTGATGTTTAGTTAGGCCCTTCGAGGCTATTATGTAAGTATTGGTCATGTGACCATGTTGTAATTTTCTTATTCCGCTTTGTAATGGATGGTGTAATTTGATATCGGTTCGGTTATGTGTTCACGGCACACTGATCATGGGAACGTGAACGGTATACATAACAGGGTATTTCGGACAGCTAGTCCGGGGTCCCCACAGAGCTGGTATCAGAGCCATCCTGACTGTAGGAGACCTTAGTTAGCATGGACGTTAGTTAGGAAACAAGTACTTGGGAAAAACTATTTAAGAAACAAATTCTTTCTTTAGTCGGAAGCATAGCTTCTGCTCCTCTTATTTCTTCAAAGCTTCTAAATTCTTATCTCTCCGCTTTATTAAAATGTTTGAAATTTCTTACTCTATAGTCTCATCCACTTCAAAACCTACATACTGGACGATGTCCCAACTCAGACCGGAGACTCGACCTCAATTATGGATCAATCCCTCAGGAAGACTCGTGTATCTCCAAACAACAGTTATTGAAGATTGGAAGCCGACTTAGTGTGCAGATAAAGGGATAGTAAGATCATGCCTTTGGTTGTCACCAAAGTCTGTCGATGAGCTGACCTTGTTCCTCCGTGGACTTGCACCTTTTCGCAGTCGTCTGGGATCAAGTCCTCAGTTCTTGACTAGTAATTTTTAGGCCAGCCACCAGAAGTTGTCAACTTTGGAAGTACCTCGACATCTACCCCTCTGAAGACCTCACGTTCCCGGATGTTGAGACTGGAAGTTCTACGCAAATCTCGCCTTCACCTCGACATCGACGACTCAACACTAAGCCGCTTCACCACCAACTGCTTCGAGAAATCCTTGTTGAAGACGATGTCAACAAGATGAAGACGCCAACATATGTGACTAGCCCCAAAACTATAGGATGGATAGGACAAACTCAATCGCTTCGATTGAGCTACCCCCACGTATTAGGTATCCCTAGATACTTGGAGTGCCTTGTTTGGTGTGCTGATTGCTTGTAGTTCACTAGTGTGCTGCCTTGAGTGTCTTTTATTTGTTTGTTGTGTGTATGTTTTTCTAGTCTTTCGGCCTGAAAAATACTCCTAGTGTGATGACCTAGCGTAGGAAGCCTCCCCAGGATGTTTTCACCCTCATCTACCTCGCCGATGGATTGCTAACATCTAGTTAATTGGGTAAATCAACGAAAGACTCTAACTCTAGCCCCGTTAGAAGTTGTTTTTCAAACCTCAGAAAAACTAACTCAGACCCCTACCTCCGCTTACTACTTTCAAGATCAGCCGAAGCATATCTACTACGCCAACAAAGAAGAAACCCCTACCTTCAAGAGTGACTGCACCTCTGCGAGAAGTCTTACTAATTTGGTCTAACCTTAGAGCATAACCGCACGAACCTCGAGGATATCTTCTTGAAAACTACCCTCTAACACACCGTCTAACAAGTTGAACAATAGCGTCAAAGCCAAGCTACATCGCATGGTTCATCTGGTCCTCATCAAGTGAAGCTCCTGAAGATACCTCAAGACTCAAGATTAAGTGCAACTTACCCGCTCACTTCCCAACTGGTATAAGTCATCACCGACCCGCAAGCTGAAGATTGTCTTCGACGACCTTGTTGCTGCTTCATATGGATACCCCCCCAGGAGTTCATCAACTTACTAACTTACTGCGCGTCATATGGTTTAGTTAACACCGTGAGTGTCTCTTGAAGTGGTGGTCTGCACGTCGCCCCCGAAGATTCTTCAGCTGAACAAGGAAGACCGATGACTTCTTCGAAGCCCCGGACGTAACTACAAGGCAGAAGCTCTGAGTTTTTCCGAGAACCCGATGAAGAATCTTAAGGGTGGAAGACTTCGTCTTCCACTATAAATTGGAGCTAACCCTAACATTTTTTTTCTAAAAACCCAGTTGAGAACTTGTTAGGATGCATAACCCCCCCCCCTTGAAGTTGTGGACTACACATCGCCCCCTGAAGCTGTTCAACTCAAGACGAGAGAAAGATCACTTCTTCGAAAGCACCGACAAGACCCGTGGCCGAAGCTTAGAGTTTTTAAACCCCCTCCTTGAACAATTTTAAGGGTGGAAGACTTCGTCTTCCACTAAAATTTAAAGCTAACTCTAATACGTTTTCAACCCTGCTCAAGCACCGTTGGGTGCACTAACCCTCCCACGAGTCTTGAACCTCCCCTAGGATCGTTAAGAAGCTAAAGATCCCACACCTGCATGGAGTATTCTACCTCTTCATGAAGCTCGCCATAGGCAGGAATCCATCATGTCTCCCAGAAGATGAAGCAACGACCTTCTCTACAACGGCACGTCTACAGAAGAATGGAGTCTAACTTTAGTTAACTTTACAACCCCTCTAGTTCTACGCTTAGTAATCTCGGGACGAGATTATTTTAAGGGTGGAAGATCTGTCACACCCCAACTTTTGCAACCTTGTTCAATTGTCCTTAGTGCAAAAATCAGGGGGAACAAAAACTTTTTCTATAGACTAATTAAGATGAATTGCCTTGATCTGTCTGTTAAGATGAATTGCTTTGATCTGTTGGTAGATGTATTGTCTTGATTTTCTTGTTGAGTTTTGTCTTGAGCTACCTCATAAACACCCCTAGTGGTTAAACAAGCAACTCACCAAATAAAACACCTATGTGACTTAGGAAAAGTTGTTTCCCTTTTTCTCCACATCAAACTTTTCTACTCATGGCGACATGAGTGTGCCTACTAAAAATTCCTCTTTGTGTTTAAGCTAGCTCAAATCATCCTTGATTCCAAACTTGCATCCTTCTCTTATACCTACTCATCCTTGTTGGGGTTGAGGCCATGTCGACCATCTGTGTTGACAGGCTTTGAATGTCCAGATTTTGACAGTTGATCTCTAAGCAACCACAACTGTTTTTTTTGTGTGACCTCAGTGCATGGATCTCCTCTATGCAACACCCTCTGCAACTTCCACGTCTTACATGTCACATCCTCCACTTGCAACTCTTATATTCACTTGATCCCGTACCCTATCCAATGTTTAACCCCAAGATCACTTCCTTCACTTTCACCTCTTGTTTTATTCAAGTTTAATCTTCACAAAACCAAGAGTGGGAATGATGGGTACATTTTGTAGCCACCATCTACCCTTGAGAACACTTCTCCCTAAATTAGTTTTCTCTCTCAAAAATCCTATTGATTTTCCTTTTCTAGTTTTGATTACAAAACTACTTCTAATTTTACTAAATCTTTTCAAGATATTTCTTCAAAGAAAAACAAAGAACTGAAATGGGTTTTGTTTTTCATCCCATTTCTACCAAGTACTGATCTCTAAAACATTACTTTCTATTTTGTTTTCCTTTTTACAAAAGGCTTGCTTATGGTACTTATACCATTTCTTGTTTTTCTCTTGGTTATTTAAAATTGAGAAAACTCCACCTTACTTGATAAAGTAAGTAGAACATTTTGAAACATATGTTCTACCTAACTTCTCTCAATCCTTTTTCAAAGTCCTTTTCTAAATTAATTTCCTTCCCAATTGTCCCTACACAATTGAGGTGTTTCGAATACCTTTCAACTGAATTCTATTTCAAATGGCAACACTTGCACATCTTATGGACATCTCTGATCCACCACATTGTATCCCCCATCATCCAATTCTTGATCGTATGGATGATCATTTGATACTTTCAAATGAACTCCCTTCAAACTCAAGGAGTATTTCAAACCACTCCCAATTGACCTCTTATTTGTAGAACAACTTATAATTCATCATGCCATCTCACTCCTCTACTCATTTCCATCCTCACCTTGACCTCATAAATTGATGATTTATGTCACCATATTCATCCTTGTGAGTATATGGATACTTCACTCACCATATCTTGTAGCCTTGCTCTACCATTGTCTAAACCACCATCACCACCATCTACTTTAGCACCCTTGTGCATTGTTATCTCTTTAGGCCACCATTTTTGCAAAAATGTGAGACACTCAAACTTGGGTGTCATGCATGTGTGGCAATACTCTCTAAATGATCACATGTGCATGGCCACAAAATTGGCCGGCCATGCCATGCATGGCACACATGCATCATGCCTCTCCATCTCTCTCTCACACATAATTATTTCACCTTGGGAAGCCTCTCCTCCTTTGTCCCTTCCCAATGCCACAAATAAATTCAGCTTGGGTCAAATATCTCTTCCCCAAACCAGCCTCCCAACTAACCCAATCAATGAAGAGGCTACCTCCCAACCAACCTAATCAATGAGGAGGCAGCCCACCCCCTCTTCCTCTATATAAAGGGGCTTGGCAGCCCACCCCCTCCTCACTTGCTCTCACTTTTCCACTCCCCACTCTTTCCTCCACTCCCACACACTCTCCTCCTACCTCTCCCCACGAAATTGCTGCTCCTCCTAGCTTCATGGCCGGCCATGGCCATGAAAAGCTCTCCAAGATGAAGCTCTCCCCCTCCCTCAAGCTCCCCTTCTCCATGAGAGCATCCCCCTCCTTCTTCTCCCCAACCCTAGATGGTTTTCTCTCCTCTTCTTCTTCCTCCATTGCTAAGATTGGATCTTGATGCAGGTGCATGTTGGTCCAAGCATGGAGAAGGTTGAGCAATCCTCAGATCTGAAGTTCTTGAGCAAAGTTCGTCCAAAAACTTGCTGTAATTTCTGCTTTCTTGCTGTTTCAGATTCTGGTACGATCTTGTAAAATCCGCCAAATATCGTGTGCAGATCCAAATCGAGTGGTTCAAAGTTCTGCAGATAGGTATTGAAAAGATCTACAACTTGGCGTTGGTCTCATCCTCAAATTCGTTACGGATTTTGCATGGTAAATAAAGTTCTGAAAACATGCAGAATCACTGTTTGTTAGATTTCTTCCGTTTTACAAAACCTTTTTGAGCAAACTCAACTGTGGGTAAAAGCCCTCTCTAGTACCTTCATTTTGGCGTTGGTTTCACTTCAAATGACTTCTTGAAATTGAAATGGTTCACAGATCAAGATCTGGTCAGATCTGACTTTGTCGAATTAAACCAGGAGCTTGGGAACGAATTTTTGGATGAAACCAATTGGGTAAGAACCACCTATTAAATACCTTTCAGATGCAGCTGACCTCATATTTTTATGATTTGTGTATGATTTTTGATGAATTAAACTTGTTCTGTGTGTTCTGCAGACATGGCTGTTAGCTTTTAAATCATCAAAAATCCATTTTTGAACCTAATTGTGTGATTCCAATTATGTAGGATTACTGAATGTTTTCTTAATCATCTCAAACAAGATTCAAACCTTTATCTGTTCTGCAACTCCGTAGTTAAAGCAAATGGTGAAAACATGCAGTAAACTTGTAAATCCAATTGTGAGAGTTTCAGAAACAATTTGAACCCAAATCCAATTGTGTGTGAATCTCTGTTTAAATATCTTTCGAATGCTAGTGGCCTCATATTTTTAGGATTTTTCTACGATTTATGGCTTACAGATCTTGTTTTCTGTACAGTCAGATTCAAAGAAATTCCTAAAATTGTAGGTTTAATATTTTTGGGTGATTCCAATTGGGTTAGTCTTGTATTAGTACTGGCCATCTAGGAAAAATAGTATTAGTCTCTGTTCATGCATATTTGTTACTGTTAGTAATGTATATGTGTGACATGCATTGTTGAAGCAAAACTTTTCGGTTTATTTAGAACCCTTGACCAACTCTTTTCATTAGAAATGGGCAACCTTTGTTTTATGATTGCAAAACAAAACCTCTGCAATTTAACATTAGCTCTTTTGTTTTGCTTAAGTTTTCAAATGGTGGGGCATATCATTTGCTTCCTATTCTTGTGTAGTGTTGTGTAAGCTTTACAAAATAGAGAGAATGATTTCCCGAGAGAGGCAATTGCTAAGTGGTGATACTCTCATACCTTTATTAGGTAAATAAAATGGCGTTTCTTCTAGATGCTTTGTAGTATCTATATGTCCTTAATATGTTAGCCTTAGTAGAGTGGTTAGTTTTTGATTGATGCTTGTTGCTTATTGTTTTGTTGGTGCAATGTGTTTGATTGTGTTCCTTTTATATTTTCCGACGATAGATGCGAACGATTCCGGAGAAGAAGAAGTGGATCGGACAAGGATTTTATTTATATTGTTGGTATTCTTATATTGATGAAGTTGAAGAAGTCCAGGGACAAATAAGCCAAGGCAAGCCATTTACTTTGACTCCTTGATTATCCATGTTCTTGGTTGAGATCCTTCTATCCTTGGTCTCTTGATTTCTTGTGTTTCCTTGGGTTTGCTTAATTTGATTCTTTTACATACTTGCTACCAAGTGTGTAATGTCCCCTCTCGATATTTTGCGTACTTACTCTAAGTATGTGAATCACATTTCACCGCCTTTTGACATCCTAATTCTAGTAAACACTTGGGATAATATCATTAAAATTGCCCTACTTTTTTGATTATCTCCATTCATGCTCAACTGGAGTATGGATGCCTTTGACACCCTTCATGTTATGATGGCAATCATTATGCTATTACATCTTAGTTCACACATAAAACTTTAGGTTGGGAAAACCCTCAAGGTTTTACCTTGTTGTAAAAGTTTTTGTTAAAACCTTGGGTATAATGTTATGCCCAAGTGAGAATTTGAGAAAGGAAAGGATTTGGTAAAAATGATGGGGATGAGAAAGTGGTTGGGATATTACGAAAACTTTGGCGCCTAAGTACTCACCCATGACAACAAACTAGCGCAACCACATTACTCCAACATGGGCACGGGGCTTAGCTCGACGTTCGTTCTCTTTAGCATGAGGCACCGCACAACTATACAAGGGTACGGTTACCCCCGAGTCCGGATTGTCGAGGTTGGGACAATAGTATAACGGGAGGCCTTCGGGGCTGACCCGTCCGGAAGACACTATGGGTCTCCCGGCTTGGCGGTGGAGCCACGCTCAAAAGGAGGTGAGCTGCCACGGTGCCGGGGAGGTACATACTCCATAGGGTAGGACCTCTTGCTAATTAGAATGGGCGAAAGGCTTCGACTGGTTATCCGATACCCACATACTTTCGTATGATGGCCCGGGGATGATCCCGGCGGATTTATCGGATCTTGTGGGGAAAGTGTGCAAACCTGCAGAGTGAAATCTATTCGAATAGCCGTGTCCGCGGTCATGGACGGTTGGAATGGCTGTTGCTTAGCCTGATGTGTTTTGTTTATGAAAATGTTTGACAAAGGAAAGAAACGGGATTTGTGTTGGAGTACATGGAGTACTGGAAAAATGGTTGTTGACCACAATGAGGTGGTCGGAAAAGGATTGATAAAAATTGGGTCTACCATTCCTAAGTGTTTATGTCGTGAAAGATCCTTCTAAATGAAGTCAAGTAGTGATGTCTTAGATATATTCTCTCATCTCCTTCACCCATGAAGTTGAGATGCTAACTCCACTAAACCACTTCTTCTCTTCTACATAACATATTCTTGTTATATAAGTGGTCATTCCCTCTTGATCTCCTAGTTAGTCCTCGGTACCTTGTTCTCCTTGTTATGTTACTTTGTAAATGGTTTGCGAGTACAATTCAAAATGTACTCACGGCTTTGTCCCCTGGCTATTTACTTGGCCAGACTCGAAGGACTTCGACGAGATGAAGAAGGAGTCGACAACGTCTATGCGAGCTAGGAACGTCTTCCCGGTCGGTTGCTGTAGGGTTATGGCGGATGACTTGGGTACTGCGCTGTTGAAGTGATGATGCTACTCGATGTTTAGTTAGGCCCTTCGAGGCTATTATGTAAGTATTGGTCATGTGACCATGTTGTAATTTTCTTATTCCGCTTTGTAATGGATGGTGTAATTTGATATCAGTTCGGTTATGTGTTCACGGCACACTGATCATGGGAACGTGAACGGTATACATAACAGGGTATTTCGGACAGCTAGTCCGGGGTCCCCACAATAAAGATATTGGTGATATACATCTTTTTCTTCGACAAGCTCGGGGGCTTGCAACCCGCAAAACACAATATATATACTCCAGTCTACAATATAGAAATTTCAAAGTTATTTTGCCTTGGTCTAAAGAACCTCGCAAACCAATCAACATAATTATTCGTTGCCAACAAACGCTCGGGGGCTAGAAGGAAAGAAAACATACAAGATGTCTTACAAAGATAGCATTTACAATATACAGGGTCCTTTTATACAGAAAATTTCGACAGTAAAAATAACTATTCGTGACCCATCAGGTCATCTATATTAACCCTTTCATCATCAGCAGAGACACTCATATGTTCAGCATAGTTGCCCTTCACGAAGAACTCAGCATCCATCCGAAGCAAATCATCCATCATTTCTTCGGCTACAGGCGTGACAATTTCGTTGATCTTGTCGATATTCCTCCTTCGTTTCTTAAGTTTAGAATGGCACAATTCAACGATTTTAGTGATATCCAATTTTGGATAGACGACCTGCAGCATGATCATAGCAAATCGGGCTCCCGCAGTTAATTGGGCTTTCACAAATTCATGGATCCGAGGAGCATCCCTGAACTTGTTCATCAAATCAGGAAGAGTCTTTGGTTGGATGTTTCGAGGAAACATGGTGTTGTAAACCAAGGCCAATGTCCTCGCATAGAAATCAAGGTAGTCGCGAATTTGACTTGCGCGATCTTGAAATCTGACAATTCCTCGGGTACGATCCGGCGTGGCCCAAAAACTGGAACCATGCTCCTGGGCAAGCTTAACAAGATGAGTGGATCTTGCCTCCAGACGTTGGTCTTCGGCAGCAGTATCCAAAAAAAGAGCCTATTCAATGGAAGTACATAGATAAGAAACAAGAAGCAAATAGAAGGGAAGAACTTCGAAGACAAGAAGCGTACCCGCCATATCTAGGCTGGCGTCAGTCATCAACTCGAGCATATAATTCTCTCGAGCAGCAGCCTGTGCAGCTTCGGTGACTGCGGCCTCCATCAGAGCCAAGGCTTCCTAGGCTTGGTGAAGCGCCAGTTTTTCTTTTTCGGATGACTTCCGAGATTGATCCATAATCATAAGTGCTTGTTTTTTAATCGCCTGTAGCTGATGTCGCAGTTCATTCAAATCCTGTCCTGGATCAGCACTCGAAGAATCCTCGTTGAGATTATCAGCGGAAGTTTTCCTCGAGAAAGACGAAGCGGGCAAGGCATTTGAGGAACGAGGAGCCGCGGTATAGTTGTCAAAAACCAACTGGAAAGAAAATACCGACATCAATAACTTGGCAAAACAGCACTCCATTGCTTCATGAGGATATTTACATCAGCATTACAAAATAGAGGGTTCCTAGTGAACCAATGACACGCTGTCGCAAAAGCTACTATGGCGACAGTAACAAAAGAGAAAGGAAAAAGGAAAAAAGCAGAGACAAGATGGTCTACTTGACCTCCGGCTTTGCAGAACTAGGGGAAGGAGTTGGTTTGTATCCGAGGAAGGAGAGGATTTTCTTCGAGCTTGTCTTGGCAGCCTTAATCAAAGACTGCCACCTTTTTGTCTCCATCTTCTTCACGTCACCAACCTTCGCCCAGTCGACGCTTTGTTGGCTCTCGGCAACCAAAGCGATGGTGCCTTCAACGCCAATCTTCAGGTTTTCTTGCCGAAGAGCTAGCCCAAGATCCTCCTTCGAAATGAAGCGCTTGGTAAGCGCAGCAAAGGTGTTGGGCTCGTCTGTCTTCGGGAAGAAATAGGGAAAAAGCCGCGAAAATGCCGCCTTGGCATCAGAGATGCTCTGGCGCACTTCATCCCCATAAATTTCAAGGAGATAAAGGGCGTCGAGGAGACGGTCATCATCGGGCTTTTCAAGTTCATATTCCTGGCTCGTCTTCCCTGCTGAAGCAAGTTCCAGGTTAATGACAAGCATACGCAAAAATGAATGCTAGAGACAACTCGAGGAAAGTGAATGGTACTTACTGACAAAGCGTTGATTCTGCGACTCCAAGCGGGCGGCGATTTCACCTTCACGAGCGAGCTATTGGGTTGTGTGCTCACTTAAGGCAGTTTCAGCATCATGGAGTCTTTTTCGAAGAACCTCACCTGCGGCAGCGTTTAGTTCAGCCTTTTCACGAGCTTTTTCGCTCTTCGCCAGCTCGAGAGCAAGATCGTCCGCGTGCTTGTTAGCTATGGTGAGAGCCTCTGGCAAAAGACAGCGACAAAAGTTACAACAAAGTAGCAAAGGAAAAATTGTTCGACAAGGAAGAGATAAGAGGAGTACCTTTCAAACTATTTGCATGGTCGCGGTACCCAACAAATTGAGTACCAAGACGAATAAATTCTTGCATCAGAGACTGAGAAAACGGAAAGGGGTAAGAAAGCAAGAAAAAGCAAAAGTTCGACAGTAATAAAAAAAGAGTGGTAAGGGTACTTACATCATCCATATAAGGAGTCGATGAACTCCCAGTCAGGAGGTTTGACCCTTCGCCAACCCTCGCCCTTTTCGGCGAAGGGGCACGGGGGCTGTCGGGAGGAGTCAGGTTCCCTATATCCTGCCGAGGAGGCGATATTTCTTCGGTAGCAGGGCGAGTCTCGGAAAGCACCAAGGTATGTGACGTGCTCGTGGGAGCAATCACATTAACAATGGGGTCCTCTTCTTCGTCATCACAGCGCATCAAAGATAGTATAAGAATACACAGAAAAATCAATATAGCAAAAATACAAAATGCGACATGAACTTACGAGCTAACAAGAGCATCGTCGTAAGGGTTGAAGGCTTTCCCCTCTTCTTCGGGTGATGTCTCTTCGACAGGAGATTTACCCGCTTTGGAGGTGCCAGAGTCTGCGATCTCATCCCTTTTCCTCTTGTTCGTCGGAGAAGCAGCAGAAGGGAGGGAATGCGTAGACTCGGAGGCCTCAGATTCCACTTCTCTTTCAGAGGAAGCCATGGATTTGTGAGAACCCGAAACTTCACTCTCAGGGCAAGAAGTACCCTGGTTATCGTCGGTGACGATGGCTCGTTCTTCGACTTCCCCGCCTTCAAGAAGGGGAGGGAGAGAAGATAAAACTTGATGTTTCTACAAGGTGAAAAGATATGTCGACAATAAGTTATACCAGGGAAGTCAACAAAATAGTCGTCGACAAATGCTAAAAACTCGGAAGGGCAAAAATAGTTTACCTTGGGGAGGGTGTTGGTGCCGCTATACGGCTCCACGCGACAAGAGGATGGAATGGTGTCCTTCTTGCTCAGCGACGAAATCTTCCGAACAAGCCTTTCCAAGTCTTTTACTGACAGATCCTTGGAGAAGCGGTCCACGTCTTTTGCGCCAGCATACATCCAGAGAGGGTTCTTGCGAGCCTGGAGAGGCTGCACCCTAATCCTAAGGAAGTACGCAGTTATCTGAATACCCAACAGTTCTTTGCCGCGGGTATTCTGGAGTTCGTGGATGCGCTTCATCAGAGCATCTGTCGCCGTTTTTTCTTCATCAGAAGCTTCATCGTCCCACGAACGACGACGAATGATTTTCTCGCCACCATCAAAAGGAGCGACATTGTACTCCTGCACGTCATTGTGCTCCTCCTGGACATAAAGCCATCTTTTGCGCCACCCTTGAATATAGTCAGGGAACTTGACATCGAAATATTCGACATATGGGCGGACGCATATAACTACACCACCTACATTATAGGCGGTGGTGTGGGAGCTGTTGCGGCGGACAAGGAATATGCGTTTCCACAGGCCCCAGTTGGGAGGGGTCCCGAGAAAGCATTCGCAGAGTGTGATGAAGATAGATATGTGAAGGATGGAATTGGGGGTAAGATGATGGAGTTGCAGACCATAAACAAAGAGTAATCCACGAAGAAATTCGTGAATCGGAGTAGCTAAGCCGCGGATGAGGTGGTCAACAAAGATTACCCGGTATCCAATGCGCGGCGTAGGGTATCTCTCCTCGCCGCGGAAGATCAGTGTCTTCTCCTGCTTCATGAACCCGAGCTTCTTGAGCAGGTTCACATCTTGATTGGAGATCCTAGATCTCTCCCACTCGGGGAACTGCAGGTCTTCCGTCGCCATGGGGGGGCTGTGCTTGGTAAGCCTTGACCGCGGTGGCATTCAGTGGGATTGATTGTGGTAGGGAAGTAAGCACGGGCGCAGGAGCGTTTTTGGCAAGGGGAATTTTGGAGAGAGATAGAAGCAGAGGTGCGACGCAGCGAAGGGGAGAACGGAGGAAGAAGAAGGTCTTTTATAGGCAACTTGCGAAACGACGCACCGTTGGATGATATGAGAATGGATTTGATTCTTTACACGTGGCTCAAGCGGTAAAAATGTATTTTCACTGTGAAGGAACTAGACAGGCGCTACAGCGCGCGTGCCAGAAAAAGCGGAGGACGTGTGTCCCCCATTTGCGCAAGATGTCAACGTGCTGAAGACTTTGGGTCCACGGGTCAGTGACAAGACAGAACTCGCGTTTTCCCGATACCGTGGTCGTGGCTATCGTCAGCACTGATGTCACTTTAACACAGGGAAATTTCGACTGCGGTGTTATGAAGATTGATGATAATGAAGAAGTGATGATAATTTCGAGAGCTTTTGATCAAATACAAGTTTTTGATCAAATGCTCGGGGGCTACTTTAGAAAGAAGGAAAACCTCGAGTATGGCAAAAAAGAATAGGCGAGAGCCTATGATCAAATGCAAGCATTTGTCCATATGCTCGGGGGCTACTCCCATCGGGAGCGCTGGTCGCGCACCCGAGAAATATAGCAGAACTCGAAAAAGATGACAATATAGCAATAAAAGGCGTTAAAATGGTGAGCCTACAACCAAGTCATAGCACTTGGCTGTAGCCACGGGGGCTACTCCCATCGGGAACGTTGTCCGTGTGCCCGATGAATTTAGAAACAGCATGATGAGCATATTTCGAGTTATACAAATAACTCTTCATATACTTCCATCGGGAAGACAAGATAAAAATATACAAGTCATCCGTTGACTCGAATAAATGTACTATTCCATCAGCCGAAAAAGGCACTCGACAATATATTCTCAGAGCGCCTCAGTCGCGAATAATCTCTGAATGCCGCAAAACTTTGTGAAGGTAAGTCCCCGGATCCGTCCTGTGCGGCGTGGCACCGTCTATGACGGCGGTTTGCTACTTTTTCCCGTATCAACAGATACGAAGAAAAATCCTAACGGACGCGTTAGGTACCCGATAAAACATGACTGGAACTCGGCATATGGTAAGACCTTAAGCGGCACATGTCGAGTTACGCCAGTATCCCGAGATCATGTCCAGGGACGTGATCTTGAAGTAGGTTTTTGCGGATTGCCACAAGAGCAGTTAACTAGTACCTGACCCGTCAGATGAACTAGCCCCAATTACCGTTATCCCTGTACAATATATGACTGTTTTATTAAAGATATGTGTTAACTCTAAGAAGTTATATGATAATTGTAAAGTTGGAGATTTTCCCTGATTCTCCGATTCAAGCAAAATCTCGGGGACTACTGACATAGGCATCCCCGATGGGCCTGCCGAAGATGGTACCCGGGGATTACTGAAGGCCCACAGGTCGAAGAATATGAAGTTCGGAAGCCCAATTAGTTGTTAAGGAAAGATAGAGTTGTATTAGGAATAAAGAGATTTGTAACTTTACGGGTTGAACTCAGAGAGTCTCCCGGAATCTGTAAACTTGTGTAATACGAAACCCTCGGCTCCGCCTCCTATATAGGGGAGTCGAGGGACAAAGAGAGGATCGAATCATTGTCAAGACAACCCTAGTGTTCATAAACAGTCGAGTACTTTTCCGGCTGAAACCCTCGAGATCTACTTGCCCTCTACTTCCGACAAAACCCTAGTCTACAACTGTAGGCATTGACAAGTCGATACCTTGTCACCTACGGAGGACTACATGGAGTACTATGAGGATGATACCTCTGCAAGCACCGCGGATGTGGAAGAACATGTGGAGCTCGACACCAACTATGGCTCCGCAAGCACCGCGGATGTGGAAGAGCATGTGGAGCTCGACACCAACTATGGCTCCGCAAGCGTCACAGACATGACCGGCATCGAGGAGCTCTACATCGACAATTTCTCACAAAGCATGGACGACATGGTGGAGCAGTACCACGAGTACGACATCGACACCATGGTGGAGCCTCACCTCGACTCCACCATGAACACTACCGGTGCTCCAAAGTACCCACGCTTGGCCAATGGAGGTACATATGAAGATAGAGGATCTTCAAGATGGCGCCACCAAGAGAGTGCTTACATGATCATCTACATCGAGCTCGTCATATGGATCATCAAGGGCGTCCCCAACACGATCGTCATCGACACTCCTCTTCGAGCTCATCAAGGCACCAAAAACAACATGCCAAGGCACGTGAACCATCTCCTAGGCATGCCGAGGATCGTCATCGACACACACCATCTCATGATAGTCATCGACTGACATAGGCATCCCAGATGGGCCTGCCGAAGATAGTACTCGGGTTTACTGGAAGCCCATTACCCGAAGTTTATGAAGCCCGGAAGCCCGCGAAGACGTCGACTATGGCAATTAGAGATAGATTAAGAATATAGAGATTTGTAACTTCACGGGTCGGATTCAAAGAGCCCCTCGGCAGTTGTAACTTGTGTAATACGAAACCCTCGGCTCCGCCTCCTATATAAGGGGGAGTCGAGGGACGAAGAGAGGACCGATCTTATTGTCAATCCAACCCTAGTTTTTAGCAGTCGAGTACCTTTTTCGGCTGAAACCTTCGAGATCTACTTGCCATCTACTTCCTCGGAACCCAAGTCTACAACTTGTAGGCATTGACAAGTTAATTACCTTGTCAATTGGCACCGTCTATGAGAACTAGAGGTGACAAGGAGCTGATCTCGATGGCACCGTCAACATCTTCGGGAACATCGTCAACATCGTCGATAGCAAGAAACGTGATGGACGGAGGTAAACAGATCGAAACTGGTCTTGTCGATGGACACACCCCGACACTGCCGGCCAAACTTCTCCGGCACTGCCGGCCCCACCGGCACTGCCGGCCCCTCCCAAGTCAATTTCATATGGGCCGTCTATTTTCATATCTATGGTTAACTTATCTTATGTGTAATGCCCCTTTTACCCTTGGACGAATCTGGACATATATGTATCTCATAGACCAGATTTGAGATTAGACTTGAGCTTTGTCTCCCTAGAACTATGTTCTTTGTATCAAGGCACTCTTGAGGGATTCTACTCTTCATGGATGATTCAAGGCTTCCCCCTCTTTCATCCAAGTTCTAGTTTGAATCTCCATCACCAATCTCTCACTTCTTGGATTCTACCAAAGGGTCTCTCCAAGAAGTGGTTCTATTGGTTTGGTCTAACCTACCAAGGGAGTAAATTTGGTTTGTGTTGGGTTGTGTGTGTTTTGATTTGAGTTTTGTGTGTGTTCTTTCTCTTTCCCATCCTTACCATCCACACACTTGGTCAAATTCGTGAGATATGGGCACTCCCTAGCCCTTAGGCCTCAAGAACACTGATTGAAGAGGAAGAGGAACTCAATTTTGCTGGGCGAGGGGAAGAAGGCTCATGCTGAAGAAGCAGTTGAACAGAGGAAGGGGAAGCCAATCTTGCCGGCGTGTGCGATAATGTGGATCAACCGGCAGTCTGGCATCCTGGCATAGCTGATCTTATCTATTGGCCCGAGGAGACCTGGCCTCGCATCTGCTGGTATAATCCTCTCTCTCTATATATGAAATAGTGTCTTATGTCAGTTAACCTTATCTTCTTTTATCTGAGTCAGAGAAACCAATTGTTCTACTCTCTTTGGCATTGCAAATATGTTTGAACCAAATGGGCAAATTTATGAGTTCCACTCTCCCGGGCAACACAAACTTGTATGGACTAAATTAGCAAATTTATGATTAAATAGCTAGCTACAGCAAGAAATAACAAAAGGCAAGTGAAGCAAAAGATTGTCAACAGAAAGTACAGAAGAGAAATCACTAAGAGTAGCATAAGTTACTGATTACAATACATCACAAAAGTAGCCATTATGCTGAGCTGCATCCTGCTTTCTGAAATTGCATGAACTTTTATTTTATAGATAGCTTAAATACAGGACAATCTGAACAGCTAACTATGTTGCCATCTGAGCTTGGACACGTGACACTACCTGTCCATATATTAGGAACCAAATAATACAACACAGGACACTATCTATGCATATATTCTGAGGGAGATGCATGGGATCTTCACGGTAGGATGTTTTGGATCGAAGATAATTTCTCTGCTGCGCCAAAGTAGACCAGTGGCGGATCAGCCACAAGATTAGGCGTCAGATGTGCAGTTCCTCTTCTGAATTGGGCTCATCTGTTCTGCATCTGAGTCTAGGAAAGAGTGTACTATTAATTGTTTCTGTATGGTTTATGGTAAACAGATTTCACTCCATTGGTACTGCAAAAGTTAAAATAAGTCAGATAAACATTGGAGTATACATATGCACTGCTCTAGCAGGTACAATCTGCAACCTAAAACTGATACTGGATCATTTGGCCGTCTAAAATCTCATTTTGTAGAAAGAGTTGCACGCGTTCATCTGATCACTTGAAGCAGGTTCTCGGCGTGCAATACTAACCAAAAAAATTAACCTCTAAATATGCACTAATTACTAATTTCTTAAGAAATGCAAGCTGATAATACTAATAGTTATATACTTTGCATGAAAACTAGGCAACAATATGAACTCCAAAATAAAGCTTCCGCAAATATGTGCAATAATACATTAAAGCATATGGGAGATGGCATGACCATGACTAATTAACATATATAAGTGCATCGTTTTACTCCCAGTAGGATGCAAAATCCACATATACATCTAGTAGATTAAATAAATCCTAGAACGTTGGTAGTTGGCAAAGGACCAGTCCTATAACCTTAGTTTCCCTAGTGGGTTCTTAGATTGTGACTATCTTAAATTTTGCCTAGTCTTAAACTCGAAAGGAGCCATGTAAAATTGCTTATAAGAAAAAAACTGATATCCTGAAACAAAGATAATAGATGTAACAGTGCAAGGAGAGATAATAATCTGAAGAGTGTGTAAAATCAATATACAATTTGATGCTGATGTAAGCCATCATTCACTTATTGAGTAATTAATTTGATTTTCTATGAAGGATATGAACTTTATTTTAAGGAGATATCCATCAAGAAACCACTTTAGAATCCACAAATTTACTGCATCTTGATCCTTTACTTCTGATGATCTTGAATCGAACAGGGTAATCGTGTCCTTGTGAACTTTAATCTGTCCAATACTCAAAACCGGAGGTCACCAAAAAGAAGGATCAGCATGTAGGTGAACCATTGTATTGCTGAGCATTTTCTATGATCAATATATGTCAGCTCGTAATACCGAACACAACTCACTGTAAATTTTGAACTGCCACAGGTCTGGCTAGAACCGGCAGCTCCATCTCCAGTAGGGTCGCAGAGGAGAGGAGGCTGAAGTTCTAGACCAGGATACCAGCGCTCCAAGCCGAGACTGACGCCGCATCCAAAATCGCAGAGCCTGTAGTACTTCCAGTGGGCAAAGTTCTGGGTGATATTTTCACCATTGTGTTTGAAAATATGAACCAAAAAGACCAGAGAAGGTACCGTTGCTTCCTTTCTTTCTGATCTGCATATAGGTGACATGGAGATGGAGGGGAGAAGAGCCAAACAATTTTAGAGGAATAGATCACATATTCCACCAAATTGCAGATGGAAAAAAGAAGTTAATATCACACATTACATAGATGTGGAGAGGAAAAAAGAAAGGTTTTTCTACAAAGTACATTAATGTGTGCCTTTCTCAAGCAATACAAAATCTTACAGAACTATGCATCTCCTCAGTCCACAGTACACAATGATGCTTCTCTGTTTTGGAGCCCAGCCAGCATGACATATCAAGAATGCTATATGTGGTGTTAGATCAACTTAAATAGTAGTGCCCAAATAGCTAGCTCCTAGAAACCATCCCCTCATTGATTAATTCAAACCCATAATAACAGACTTTAATTCTAGAGGGCATCTTAATTCATATGAAGACCACAAGGTACTGCAATTTGTTTTCCTCCTGACGCTGCTTCCCGTGCGCGCACAGTTGCAGCTACCGCTGCTTTTTTCTGGTCTGCATATAGAGGTGAGGAAGATACTGGAACACCGAACAGCTTACCAGCGAGTTGCCGGTGGGTGATGGGTCGTGTCCAATCTAATCGGCGCCCTCGCCATGGAAGCATAAGTAGAGCGAGGCATGGGGATGCGACGACAGGTAAAGGTGACCCCTCCCATTTGCTGTCCATTGTTAGGTAGAAGTGCCCTGTCTCAGCTCCAACACCCAGCACCTGACCCTCAAGCGGATGCTGCTTGGTGAATTTCAAGCTTAGATGGGTTTGTCACTTAAGTAAGTCTGCAAGCAAAAGAATAGTCATGCATATAACAGAAAAATAAAGATAAATAAAGGAAACAAGCTGCTACCAGATAAAATTATACACTCAGCTATTACAGATCAATTTCATTGGTAATTAAGTATAATAAATCATATAAATGGTTTGAATATTCTGTTTTAGTTGGATCCTATTGCGAAAACTGAAGATATTAGAGATAAGATATAAGAATTTTTTTTGCATGAGATATTGGATAATCTTTATATCAACTATGTTTTTTCCTGAAGATGGTTTTTGTGTCACAACTCTCAAAATCCAAGTGATAAGAATTTATTTTCTCCACCTGTAAATACACAATATTTTATTTGTACATAAAGAGGTGTATTCATTTAGTCATTGGCTCGTATATGTACTTTGAGAGACATTCCATCACACCCTGGCTGAACAATTGGAGAGTGAGAAACCTAAAAGGATTCTAGTCATATCTCAATGCAGCCCAGATATACTATCTGCTCATATAGCTAGATCTGTACTGTATCTATTTACTCATGCATATTATTGAAAAGAAGTAGACAAAAAAAGAGTGTCTGTTGGAGGTTCTTACTTGTAATAAGTAAAATAGTAGAGGGACCAAACTGTAACTTGTATATTATATATTCAGATAAGAGAAGGATGGAGAAGCTTGAGGAAGCACCCATCGATTCACACTGAAAAATCCCCTTTCTGTGACATGGTATCAGAGCTGGAGGTGCCGCTCAGCCCTCGCCGGCGGTGAACCGGTCCCTGTGCTGGAGCTCCCTTCAAGGAGAAGTGGAGAGAAGGAGGTGCTGCGGCCGCTGGATCGGAAAGGAGAAGAAGGGGGCGCTGGTAGTGGTGGCCTGGAGCAGAGAAGAAGGGGCTAGGTGGAGTTGTGTCCTGGCCTCTTGGAGGTGGCAGAGCTGTGCTGAGATCTGGGAGGAGAGCACGTGCAGCAGGACATCTGAAGAGGAGCTGTGGCTGCTGCTATCCTGGAGGCTGGAGTGGAGAGAAGAAGAATTGCTGGTTCGTGTGTTACTGCTGCCTTCAATTTCTGGAGGTGTGGTGCTGTGGTCGAATTCGTTGGGAGAGTTGCTTTGTGAACCTGCAGTGAGGTTGTAGTACTGGAGATGGCAGGCAAGGAGGATGCTCCGGTGGTTACAGTGAAGGAGCTTGCAGCGGTTCTGCAGGCAATGGATGAGAAATACAAAGTTATGTTTGATGCAATTCGAAAGCAAAGGGAAATCTCAAAGTCAGAGAATGAGATGAAGGAAGAAGTTCATCCTCTGCAGATGCCTAGTGTGAAGTTGGAAGGTGCAGAAAGCTATGCCAGCTGGTCGGAGCATGTTGAGACAATACTAGTCTCAAGGAAGCTTGAAGGCTACATATTAGGAACAATTGAGAAACCTGCTGATGAAAATTCTAGAGAGGGCCAGAGGTGGAAGATGACGAATGCCTTGGTAAGAGCATGGTTGTTACGCTCGGTATCGCCAGAAATTGCTAAACAGGTTGGAAGGATCAAACATGCTGCAGAGATTTGGAGATTGTTGAAAGGCACATACTCAGGAGTAGGAAATGAGATGTTGGCATGTAGAATTCAGAAAGAGCTACAAGAGTTGAGTCAAGGTGAGAAGATGGTGGTAGAATATGTGTCTGGGCTAAAACGTCTATGGAGTGATTTAGATTTTTATGATCCCATCGGATTGGAGTGTGGAAAATGTGTTGAAGAATTCAGTAAATGGACCGAAAGGAGGCGTGTCAGGGATTTTCTAAATGGACTCAATCTTAAATATGAAAACAGAAGGGCAGCACTTTATGGCAGTGGGAACCTTCCTAGTTTGGAGCAGGCTATTTCTGCGATCATTAGTGAAGAAACTCGGCTGAAGCTAGATGAAAGTGTGCCGGCCACTCAGGGGATGGCACTGAGACATTCAGCTCTATTTGCCACTAGAAATCCTAGCTTCCAAAAGGCAAGAGTACCTGCATATGATAGGAACTGTTTTGAGTGTGGCCAGCCAGGACATCTTAAAGCCTCGTGTCGTGAACTATTTGGAGGGGGGCGTGGACGAGGTCAGGTTTGGAGAGGCCGTGGTCGTGGACGTCTCCCTCAAGGCCATGGTAGTGGCGGCCGTGGCCAAGGAACAAGACAAGCTGGAAGGGCAAATGTTTCAGCCACTATCGAGGATGCATCAAAAATTATACAAGTTGAGATGACTGCCGCTGAGCTAGAAAAGTGGAAGCAATTCAAAGGGATGGAACAGGGTGATAAAGAGTTGTACAAAGCTGCTACTGCCTCTGCTGAGATCTGTGGTAATATCCCTAATTCTGCTAAACATAATTGCAATGATGCACCATGGTTAATCGATTCTGGAGCATCACGCCACATGGCTGGTTCTTCCAAGGATTTCTTGAAATATTTCCATAATTCAAAGATGGAAACAGTAAAACTTGCTGACGGATCGACACAACATATCACGGGTTTTGGGACAGTTGTGTGCAGCCCTAATATATCTTTATCTTCTGTGTTACATGTGCCCTCGTTTCCAATTAATCTTTTGTCTATCAGCTGCATTACAAATGAGTTGAATTGTGTTGCTTTGTTCTTCCCATCATGGTGTTTGTTTCAGGAGCTTGGGACTGGAAGAAGGCTTAGGACGGGGAGCATGCATGATGGGCTGTACTACCTTGATAAGGATATTTCACCTGCAGTAGCTGCTGTTGTGTCACCATCTTCTCTAAACGAGTTTCTGCTCCAACATCGTCGACTAGGCCATATCTCCTTTGCAACACTTGGTCAGCTCTATCCTAATCTCTATAATAGGATTGATAAGAATAGTTTGGTATGTGATGCATGCGAGTTTGGGAAGCACACTCGAAGTTCTTATACGCCCTCAGATAATAGAAGTACTCAACCGATGCATACTATTCACTCTGATGTATGGGGGCCAAGTGGTGTGAGATCGATCAATGGCTATCGGTATTTTGTTACTTTTATTGACTGTTGCACAAGGACTACCTGGGTTTATGTATTAAGACATAAGAGTGATGTGTTTGAATGCTTCAGAGATTTCCATAATTTGATTATGACTCAGTATAATGCTTGTGTGAAAATATTCCGTACTGATAACGGTACGGAGTATATAAATAGAGAGTTTGATGAATACTTGTCTAGCTTTGGAATTATTCATCAAACTACATGCCCAGGTACTTCCGAACAAAACGGTTTGGCTGAAAGAAAGAACAGGCATCTTTTAGATGTTACGAGAAGCCTAATGTTTGCAATGAATGTCCCTAAATATCTATGGAGTGAGGCTGTAATGACAGCAGCTTATTTGATAAACAGGATGCCAATGAGGGTACTTGAACATAAAACTCCAATAGAATGTCTAACCGGTAAGAACTCATTTGTGGTGCCTCCAAAGGTGTTCGGATGTGTATGCTTTGTGAAGGACTACAGACCTTCAGTTGGTAAATTAGATCCTAGAGCTTTAAAATGTATATTTGTTGGTTATTCAGGCAAACAAAAGGGTTATAAGTGCTGGTGTCCTGCTGAAAAAAGAATGTTTATTAGTATGGATGTAACATTCAGGGAGAACGAATCATTTTATGGAGATCCAACTGACCTTGCCGACGTGTTTCCTGACATGTTTACAAGTGATGTTTCTGATTTGAACTCAGAACCAGGGGAGACAAGGAAGAGGAGAATCAGATCACAACATCAAGAGAGATAATAGTTGGAGTTTTACCTACACAAGATGTGCACGATGATGTGTGTCTATTAGATGTAGTGCAAGAACAGGTGCAGGGGGAGCAGCAAGACAAACCAAATGAAGCTGTGCGGTGGCCAAGGTTCAATGAAGAGAAAAATCTTCAGGTGTATTCACGGAGACATCAAGGTGATAAAGCAGTAATTCCATTAAGTGATCAAGAAACGCCTGCAGTACAAGCACAAGAAGAGACATCGCCTAGTCTTTTTTTTTTTCGATATGGGAGCATCGCTCCGGCCTCTGCATCAATAGATGCAAGTCTGGCACAATCAAATGTGGAAGGCTCATCTCCTCAAAATGATGGTACACTCACCTCCTCATGGGATGATTTAAATATTCCTATTGCTCATAGAAAACAGACTCGTACCACTGCAGGAAAATTACCACCAAATATGTCTTCATATGATCTTTCTAATTATGTTTCATACTCGTCTGTGGGTTCTCACTATAAATCATTTATAGCTGCCCTAGATTCCACTTTACCAATACCACGTGATTGGCAGGAAGCCAAACAATATCCAGAATGGAGAGCAGCTATGATGGAGGAGATGACAGCACTTGACAAGAACCATACATGGGTACTTACTACTCTCCCTCCTAATAAAAGGGTTGTTGGTTGTAAGTGGGTATTTTCCGTGAAACAAAATGTGGATGGTAAAGTAGAAAGGTATAAAGCCAGATTAGTGGCAAAAGGTTACAGTCAAACTTATGGGGTGGATTATGATGAAACATTCGCACCAGTGGCAAAAATGAACACCATCAGGGCCCTTATATCTATAGCAGCAAATAATAAGTGGAAATTGTTTCAAATGGATGTAAAAAAATGCCTTTCTTCATGGAGATTTGAACGAAGAAATTTATATGGAGATTCCTCCTGGGTTTAGTTCACATGGGTTTAGTTCACAAGAGACTGATGGTAAAGTGTGCAGGCTGAAGAAGTCATTATATGGGTTAAAGCAGTCACCTAGAGCATGGTTTGGACGATTCCGGAATGAGATTTGTTCTATGGGGTTTAAACAGAGTAATGCTGATCATACCCTGTTTTTCAAGCACAACCATGATAAAGTTATTGCGCTCATTGTGTATGTTGATGATATAGTTATTACAGGCAATGATGATGGGGAAATCGCTCGGTTAAAGAAGGCGATGTCAAGATCATTTGAAGTCAAAGACCTGGGATATCTTCACTATTTCCTTGGTATTGAAGTTGCATATGGTGTTCAAGGTATTTATCTCTCACAAAGGAAATATGTGGTAGATTTACTTACTGAAACTGGAATGCTATATTGCAAACCGGCAGCCACACCAGTTGAATCAAATCACCGCATAACTGCTGACTCTGGGGATTATGTGGATAAACAGCTATATCAACGATTAGTTGGGCGACTCATATATTTATCACATACTAGACCAGGTATTGCATATGCTGTCAGTGTGGTGAGTAGATATATGCATGATCCCCGTTCTGGTCATATGGATGCTGTGAACAGAATTTTTCGATATCTTAAGGGTTGCCCTGGGAAAGGGATATTGTTCTCTGCTCATGGACATCTGAACATCGAGGGGTATACTGATGCTGATTGGGCTGGGTGTTTAGATGATCGAAGGTCTACGTCAGGTTACTGCATGTTTCTTGGTGGTAATTTAATTAGTTGGAGGAGTAAAAAGCAGAGTGTAGTTGCAAGATCAACAGCCGAGGCTGAGTTTAGAGCAATGGCTTCAGGGTTATGTGAGCTGATTTGGATAAAAATATTATTAAGAGAACTACGATTGTACAAGAGCATGCCTCTCCAGCTATATTGTGACAATCAGGCTGCAATTAATATTGTGCACAATCCAGTTCACCATGACAGGACTAAGCACGTTGAAATAGATAGACACTTTATCAAAGAAAAACTAGATGAGGGTTTACTTCAAGTTACTTATGTTAAATCTGTAGATCAATTAGCTGATGTTTTGACCAAGGGAATGAGTGTTGTATCCTTCACTAGAACCTGTAACAAGATGGGGCTCATTGATATCTTTGCCCCATCTTGAGGGGGAGTGTTGGAGGTTCTTACTTGTAATAAGTAAAATAGTAGAGGGACCAAACTGTAACTTGTATATTATATATTCAGATAAGAGAAGGATGGAGAAGCTTGAGGAAGCACCCATCGATTCACACTGAAAAATCCCCTTTCGGTGACAGTGTCAAATACAACAACCATGCACAAGAGACCCTGACTGGAGCAGGAAAGAAAGATGCAGGTATGGAATCGAGATGCAGGTAAGGAAACTAAAGGAAGAAAATAAGGGAGCGGACCTGGTGGATCTTGACGCACTTGGCGTCAGGTCAACAGCAAGAGCAGGCAGGCGGATGAGCTGTTGGCGACGACGTCGTCCGGGTTATCCCCCCACGGGTCCGCCCATCCTCGTCGCCGGCATGGACCGATGGCAGTGAACAGGTTGTTGATGCAGCGGAACCGACGGATGCGGATGAACGTGGACCAGGCGGAGGAGGCGGAGCCGTGCCACCTACGTGAAGGGCAAGCTGGAGGCGGTAGCCCCATCATCCAGTGGCGGAGCCAGGAAATCAACCTTACGTAGTCACTAGTACAAATGCTCGTGCGGGTCCTCAAAAGACAGAATAACGAAAAACCGATAGAACCAGTGAAAACCGAATGAAAAAAACTGACCGGAATATTCTAGAAAGGTACTAAAACCGGAAAAAAAAAACCCAGAACACATTGTATGGGCCACGGCCCAACTTAACCTCTGTGTGTGCGCGTTAATAGCCCCCGCTGCTGGGCAATGTATAAGACTTGGTAGAAAAGCGCGGCTTGCCGCGCGCTTGCCCGCCTAACGGTGTGCAAGCATATATAAACAAGCGTTTTGAAATAGTTTTAATTTAGCATCATTGGAGGATCTATTGATTTTAGTCTTGCGGCAGTTTGTTCAACTACTGTACATGAACATGGGTGGATGGGCTGTAATAATACCAAGGCTTGTAATTTTGTAATTTGAAACTTCAATAGAATAATTGTTCCAAAAGAAAGTACATAAAGATGAAATTATTTAATAAAAGTGATATGCAGAAGACACGCCCATGCATTTTTATTACATGGTTTTGCATTTTTCTAGATTTAGAAATAATATATATATGTATTTAGCATGACCAGTAGAATTGTACAAAAAGTAGCATGAAAGAAAACCCTATAATTGTTTAATCGCTCATGAACTGGACAAGTCACCGAACAATGCAAGTTACAGAAGCATCTGAATATCAAAAGGCTGGCTAGTAATTTAGCTTCATGAGGTTCTGGGACCTGGAAGAAGCTTGCCGCATGTTGAGGCCTAATTTCCTAATGTTCCGGGGCAGAGAGTATGTCCTTTGCTGCCGCTGACTTATTTAATATTGTGCAGTCAGTGAAGAAGCTTTGGGTCTTAAACCTGTAGTAGTGAAGCAAAAATAACAGTAAAGCTGGAGGGCAAACACTTCAGCATGCAGAGTTGAAGATGCTGGTGGAAACATCGCCAAAATGGTCCCATGACTGCACACTACATCCTGGAGCTCTCCTCCAACACCTGGCATATGACATTTTCATTGGCATAATGTTCAACAGAAGTGCACTTAAATGAATGCCTTACGAATGGTGCTACCTATAACTGAGACTCATGGCCCAGGCATACTGTTCGATAGAAAGTGCAGTTAAATGAATGCCTTTTGAATGGTGCTACCTAGAACTGAGACCATTCACATATGAATCGGCCAGGGCACAAGGACAGGCAGTTTCCAAACATCATACAGAACTATCGGTCAGCAAAGTGAACATTATTTGGTAAAAAAAACAGAGATCGCCACTAAGTGTCGTACATACGAAACGAAGTGCTTATCCTTTCACTTGAAAACTAATGCAAAGTATTTTAAACGACATGTCAGTAAGAAAACATCTCTCATAAAGCTTAATATTACTACATAAACTCTCAACTGAACCGAGAATCATGTCCCAAGTATAGAAAATTATATAGACGAAGGAAAACATACAGATATTGGTGTTGGAATCCTTTCTGTCAGGAGTGGCTAAACGTTTTGGCACCCTGTTCTGTAGACATTTTGCAAGAGCACCCAAATTCCGCGGTTCATTAGAACAGATTTCAGTTTTCTAACTTCCCAAAAATGTTAATAAGCCAATTCTAGGAGGTTGGGAGGTTGCCGTGAATTCTCTTGCTATCGAGCTGCCTGTTTTTTTTTTTAATCTTTTGGATGTAATATAAAACGTGGAATTGAAAGATCATGTTGAAAGTGAAAAGCTATATCTATACCTTATCACACGAAATTAGCTAATAGGCATTGATTTACCAATGCCCTCTGTATTAAAAGCATAACTGAAAGGATAGAATACAAGGAAATGATGCTTACTTTACAGGCTTGTGTTGTGGGCGTACATGGGCTTACATGAACATTCTGCAGTCTAAGGTCGGTCTGTGCCATTCCATTCCTATGCAGATAATTTAGCTGCATAAAAGTAAAGATGTATCTTCAGTCTAGATCAACCAGTGAATGAGTACATGCAGATAATTTAGCTGCATAAAAGTTTTTAACGGAACAAAGATAAAGTCCATATTCTAATTTAATTTAAAGCATATGCATATGCCCGCAAGTAAAACAGCCTTATTGTTTTCTAGCTAAACTGTAAAGCATCACATGGAGCTATTTCTCTCACATGGAGCTAGAACTTCTATTTTTTCCACGATTAAACTATGAAGCAACCCACAAGGGACAACAAACTCTGATCAGTTCATGCAGTAAATCTTAATTTAGCATATATTCAAAAGTTTGTCCTACTCACTGAACATTCAGATATAAAAGGCAGAAAATATGGTGGCATGATCAGTATAGCTGAAAGTTTAGAACAATAACGCTTCTGTCACGAGGAATCCCATAGAGCACAAATTCTAGACAAAAGAACTGACTGTGTTGAATGAGGCAAAAGCTTGAAAGATTCAAAACTAACCATGTTCTGAAACATACGAACGACATGTACAACCAAAACACAGATATTAACTGAACTAACTGAACATAATATGTTGTATCTTATTCAAGTGTTAGTTAAGAATTACTCATATTTGAAAAATATATCTGAACTTCTCTAGTATTAAATTGGCTGCTGAATTTTCTAATGACACCTCGACTAAACTAAGAAAGAAATCTCACCTTACCAAGTGTTCAATGATAGCAGCGTACGGTAAAGATAATTATTCCGCAGCCTTGCTAGATATAGGCATCTACATACCTCCAGATCGTAGTAGTCTGAGTTGGAATAAATGAGAAGAGATGACATAATTGAAATTTAAAACCATAACAAATGCAACCTAGATATATATAAAATCATATAACATGTAAACCAAGTTGAAACATGAAAATATGACTTGGTGAATGAAAAGAGGCAGTGAAGCAATACCATGTTAGAAAGTGGCTAGAAGAGATGTACAAAAGGATCCTTTCTCCATTTCTCAAAAAATAAGAGTCTTCTCCAAACAACAGCTATACTGAACCATTTTCTGCAAATGCACAAGGTATATAAAAAGCAAGCTATTTATGACTTTTTTTTACTTCAAGTAGCAAGCGGCATCAAATGAGTCTGAAAGATAAATTAAAAATAAAAATATATTTCCAATAAGATTCACCTTATTTGATACAGTTTTTGGATTTGGATCAAGTATTCTGTGAATTAAAGACTTGGCTCCTAGCAAACTAATCTGGGCATGAAAAGTGAGCTGCAATTATCTGTAACTTTCTTAACAAACATGTTCGCTTCCAAATATAAGCGAAATTTATATGTCTACAATTTGGCAAAATTATCCGCAAGATCGACCACGAGCATCACACCAGTAAAGAAGCCAGTACCTTGTCATACGAGGTTGAAAGATCATTTTCTTCAAAAGGGGGGATCCAGCCATTAACACGTAAAGAATAACACCACATGACCAAAAATCTGCTGTCAATCCATCATACCATTCATTGATAAGCACCTAAACAAAGATCCAAGTAAGTCCAGCGCATATATGTATTGAAAGATTTAATATCACCAAAGAAAATTGATTCAAGATGCCCACACTGAAATCTACATAAACTACTTCAGCACTTCTGTTGTTACTACAATACTAACAAGGTAAACATGATATAAACACATCATAAGTTAACACATAATGTGCAACACAAAAGTGAGGATTAGATAGCCTCAAAGAGATACAGAAAATTAACAGCAAGATCAGCAAAATTGCAAAATGATAATAAGAAACACAAGTGATATTTCTTCAAATCTGAAAGGTGTTTTGCAATCTAAATACCTCGCCAAAATCATATTTGTACAAAGTTTCAAGAAAGGGGCTTGCATTCTGATTCTTAATGACTACAAATAATCCATATCCACCAATAACACACATCCAATGTGATTCCTCATTCCTCTAACCTTTATGTATGTAGATCTCAGTGCAGCTAAATTCATAGATGATTCTTGTAGAGGTCATAAAAATTAGCCAAGGAACACACCTTTAATAAACATACATGTGATGAAAACCCAAGAAGTCCTTCCTCTCGGTAGTTGAAGTGATTTTCTCAAGGCTATGACCATGATCCTATTGGCATGACAAGGAGGTGCCGCTACCTCTAAAAAAATGTAAAGCATGAACCTGGCATAGAAAAATTCTTTGGATATCCAAAGCTGGAACTCCTTATCCCCCCCCCCCCACACACACACACACATAGGTATTGGTTTCTTTGTCACCATTCATCATATTCACACATAAGCAAGCATGGAACCTATCTATTTTAGAACCCAACATAAAAACAACACAATATTAGTCAAGTGATGATATCCTTTCTTCAGAGTAACTTGATTCATCGTGCCACCAGAATCAAAGCTTTAACTTAATTGCGTTGGAAGTTCAAATCTGGTTACCTGCACATGGAGTAGAAGTGGTGAATTTGCCGTCGCCACTCGCCGACTCATATCCACTCGTTAATGGCCTGCTCTAGATGAGGGTAGCCAGCCTTACCTGTGAGCCATTTCCATACATCTGAATTAGTCCTGCATTTGGATTTCAACTGGATTTCACTTCCTAATTTGTATGTGTACTATAAAGGAATTATATGGGTACACATTTTGTCATCACAGGCAAGGAAATTCTACTCTTGTTCACAAAATCAAGTAAGCCAGCATAGTAGTTTTCCTCAGTGAGGACTCAAGATGCGGTGGTTTTCCCCTACCCACACCCTCTTCCTCGTCCAAGCTGATAGAATTATGAAACCACTATCCTTCAGAGAGACACCCATCAAACATACGAGCTGCAGTCCGCTACTGATTACTACACACACCTGATGTATTTCGCCATCACCATCTAAAAATGCTCCTTTAATTGGTCACATGGTACATCATCACATATGAACTGCTATAGAGCTCATATGTGAAAAGCACACATCGTTCTTGTTAAACTATGAGCAAATAATAGGGCATCACATCATGTGAATATTTGGAATAACTCATGTAGAAAAGAAACTATTTAAAATCTGTAGCATATGTCGTACACCTTATAGGCAAAATAATTATGTACTCTGACCGGAAACTATTTGAAGGCATGTTTACTTATAGAGGAAAAGCATCATTCTCATAACTGAAGTAAAAGGTTTTGCAGACAAAAGATATCACTAACCACTAAAATGCATTATCATAAGCCCATTTTAAGTAATCATGGATGAAAACATTACTTGAGGCACTACGTCAGCTATTCAGTAAAAGAGTAACCTAAATACAGAATTACCTTTAATATATCTCCAATACCTAGCGCAGAGACACTATCGAATGGAAAAACATATCCCACTGAGATGTCACATCGAATACCAAAAGAGCCTCCGAAGTAGTCAATATAGCCAACTTCATGCTGCAAGCAAAAATAACCAACTATCAAGGAATCTCCAAGAGAAATCTGCTCTTTCTGATACACAAAATGGAGAATTGCATATACATGTGCAAATTAACCTCCGTTGCTTGCACATGGCTTATAAATTTATATAATAGTACATACAACTGCAGGAGATCCAATGTGCAGCAGGATAGAGCAGACAAACATGAGAATTAAAGGAACGTCAAGTACTTCAAGTAGGAACAAGAAATCCTACCTACACAAAAAGCAGGTTGTGTGAACAAAAGTGAACGCTAGTGGCTAGAATACAGAGACATGGCTACATAATTTCCTGAAACTCAATAACATGGCAGTCAAACTTATATGGTCAGCTTATTTCCTAGGCATCAAGATATTTTGTATGGCTAGGAAAAAACCACATGATTTCCATTGTTGGATAATCTAATCACATAGGTAATTACACTAAGAAATAAAAGTAGTTTCAGTTAGTCAGGGAAGCATGAAAAAGGATATGCAGCTGCTAAATAATAAGGCCCACACATGCGTCCAGTTTACCAAGATAAAGCTTCCGAGAAACTTGCAATTGCGGTATTGATTTAACCTCTGAGCAAGCTACACACAAAGAAAAGAGGTTGTCATTAACAAATCCATGCATGTAAGCCCCTTCTCTCAGCCAAATACAGGTCAAGATCAAGACCAGTGTATCTTCAACGGGACATAGATGAGAGACACCATTAGTTGATTTCAAGGTATGACTTAAATGTACTTAGAAGTCTGGAGCAATTCGTCCTAGCACCACAATATTCCTCAACCCACACAACTAACACAACCGTGCAACTAAACCCGAAAAACATCTCCCGATTTTTACAATTCTTGATGCAGCCCGACCTTCGGTCTTCACCGCATCATATGCTTCATCGCCAAGACAACACGCAAATGTGAATATTCTCCTTTACGCGTGCCTACAATCGCCTATGTGGAACGATATACTACTTCATACTCCGTCATATCTTAATGATAGGAACTCGACGACAAGTACGGAGGGAAGAGAGGATGCCATAGAGACCCGAGGACGCAAGGCCGATGTCATGGAAGCATGGACGAGAAGGAGAAAGAGGAGCTGGACGCTCCAGGCCGGAACTTCCGCCCGACACAGCCGGAACTTCCGCCCAGATTCCATCCAAGACTGAAGATGCTCATGCTGAAGAGCTGCGGCCGGAACTTCCGCCCCTGATGGCCGGAACTTCCGCCCAGGACCGGAACTTCCGCCCAGGACGGCCGGAACTTCCGCCCCATCGAACCTCAGCCAGATCTCAGCCCCCTTTGGCTTGTAACTTACCCCTTCATCCCCTTGCCTATAAATAGGAACCTACCCCCACCTTCATGAGGGAGAGATGATGTTTAGATGAATTGGCTTATGCCTCTATTATCCCTTAGTGGATTTGGGAAACCCCCACCTTAGGTTAATTCCTATTGTACCACCCGGGCTCCGATCGAATCCTATTGTATCTCTTTGGTGACTTCTACCAATCTTGATCTTTTGCTTGCACTTCTACCTATTTTGTCTTTTGCTTGCACTTCTATTGAGTTTGGTCTTTTCACCCTTCTAGATTCATAGGATCTTCGATTCGTCGATCTTTTTGCGGGACTTCTACCGAAAGGTCTTTTCCTTGCAACTTCTATCGAGTTGGTGGTTCGGGCCAACGAGAACAAACCGATTGTGTTGTGTGCGTGTGTTTGTATCGTGTTCTTCGCGTTCATCCACTTCCCCGCGAACCCCCCTCCGCAATCACACTCGCCCGGGTCAAACCGTGAAGATTGGGCACACCCTCGGGCTTAGCCCGCATCATATGGTATCAGAGCAAAGGTTGCCACGGATTTGACCTTCCGCTTCCACCAATTTCGCCCAAAAATTTCCCCAAAAATAGCTCGAATTTGGATCTCAGGATTTGTTGCGATGTTTGTGGTTTTGGTCCACAGATCTTTTGTCTTTGGTGTTGATCTAACATTCCTCCAATTTTCACCGGCCAATTCCATCAATTTTCCCCGAAATTCAGCGATTTGTCCCACAGTTTTCGCCCCGTGTTCATGCTGTTCGTCGCGCAGATCTAGATCCAGAAAATCTGCTATTTCCGGTACTACCGGCCGCTCCTAGCGGAACTTCCGCTGGCCACTTTCTTCTTCCTCCGCTCGACCTTCAGCGCCCGCGTTTTCCCAGGCCGCCAGCAACCACCGCGCGCCACAAGCCGCTGCTCCACCGGCCAGCCTCCACCAGCATCCGCTCGCAGCGCACACGCCGCGCCCACCTCGCCTCAGCCTCGCTCGCCCAGCAGCCGCCGCCCAACACGCCATCGCGCGCCCCAGCCTGGCCCCAAACCGCCTCTGCCTAACTTCCCCGCTCGCCCGCAATAGCCGCCGCCCCAGCAGATCGCCCCCACCCACGCGCTGCACTCGCCAACCGCCAGCCACGCCCGCTCCCCTCGCCTCGATCGGCTCCGCCCATCCCACGCCCGCAGCGGGCCACCGCCAGCTCCACCTCACGCTTGGCCCAGCGGCCGCCTGAACCCATCCGCGCCGCACGCCAAGGCCCAGCTGCCGCCCCGCCTTGGCCCGCAGCACCAGCAGACCACGACCAGCACGCGCTCGCCTGCATCGCGCCAAGTCAACGCCGCCCCGCGCGGCAAAATCGCCACAGCTCCCACGCGCCGCCAGGCCCAGGCCAACCTCCGCGTCACCACCACATCGCCGCAGGCCACGATCTTGCTCCTGCCCTGCGCGCACAAGCAGTACCAATTCCGCGCCAATCCCTGAATCAATTTCGTCCAGATCAATCCCCAGTTTTCCATTTGATTCCGCACAAAGATACAGTAGCACTCTCCTGGCACCGAGCGTAACCGTACATCCGGCTCAAACTATCACAGCACAAGAACCTGTCCTGAGCAACAAACCAAGCGATGTCTTGTTGCACGTAGCACCCTGGACAGAATCGGCTCCCAAAGGAACTTCCTGTCAAGCACCATCCGGATCAATGACCGGAACTTGGACGGATCCCGAGCAGCCCTCCACAACATGCCGCAAAGACGTGCATAGTGCCTTGATGAACGCCATGGACTTCGCCGCCAGATTGAAGCGCCAGGACTCGTACCGTGTCTCCATACCGATGCTCCCAACAGTTACGACGTCGAGACGCCGCCACCGAGTCGATCCGCGGATCGAGGCTTTCGCAGACAACATCCAGCTCCAAGCGTTAGGGGACTCCGACACTCCTGTCGGCGCCTCCAAGGAGGGACGACACCTGCGAGCGCCGTTGCCGCCGCCCGATCGAGCCAAGCTAGACTTTCGTCCGAGTCATCGCAAGCCTCCTAACTCCGGCTCTGGGCATACCGTCCGTGAGGCCTCGCACTGCTGCCGTCGCGGCTCCGCGTCGATGAAGTCGCAACAACCGCGACGACACCTCTGGAACACCCCGCATGGCTCAAGCGCAACGGCGACACCATCATCCGACACCACCTCGATCGATCGCAAGCTTGTGTGCTTCACACCCGCCTAACATCAATACGGTCATACACTTCGCCTCACTCCGCTTGTAGCCGCGGTGGCTTTCTTCGTGTACGCTACTCCGGCAATGACGACGCGGCTTAATCCGAGTGTTGCGAAGCATTGCACAAGTGTCACGACCGTGAGAGGGTGTGTGTGCGTTGTGTTGAGCAAAGCTCCGAAGCAAGCTCGGTGAGAAAGATACACAAAAGAAGAAAAGTGTGACATATACATAGAGAAAAAATAAAGCTTCTAAGCATGGAGAAAAAAAAAGTGAAAAAAAAGAGAAAAAGAAAAAGAAATAGAAAAAGAGTGTGTGTCCACCGATACAAAGGAGTGCAAAGCTTGTACGCACTAAGAGAGAAAAGAGAAGAGTGGCATTTGTGCAAATCTAGTTGCTTCTCTCATATGCAACCAAGCTACGGTCTCTCTTGTGTTGGCGCGACACCGAGCTTATAGTCTTCGTTAGGACCATCTTTGTTACTTGCTCACTTCCTTGGTCGCGCTAACCCCATTGTTCTTCCTTGTGTGTGTTTCCGTGTTTCCTTGACATAGATCACCGCTTTTGACATTTGACTTTGGATCTTACCCACATTTGACAATAGACATTTTCTTTGGTTCTTTTCGTTTGCTATCCACTTCCTCACCTACCACCATATAGAGTTCTTAGCCTTTTGCGTGTGTTTTGAGTGTGTGTGTGGGTACATATCGGTTATTCTGTTATGGTCGGTCTGACCTATACACGTAGGAAGCCCACTAGTGGCTAGTTGTGGGCTTAGCCCAAGTAAATTAGGGGCTTAGCCCAAGTAAATTAGGGTTTCGAGGAGGCCGTCCTCCTATATAAACACTTGTATCCCTTCGAGATTAAGCAGACAATAATTCAGTATCATTACTGTCTCGTCTCCTGAAGGGAGACGGGAGAACCCTAGCCGCCGCACCAACCCTAACCGCCGCCTCCTTCCTCCGCGACGGCGCCCGGCCGTCGGCGCCGAGCTCTCCAACCTCTCCGCCCTCGCTTCCACCCTTACAACCTCCGCCCTAGACCCGGTAGAACCCTAGCCTCTACCACTTTGGTATCAGATTGCCTAGGTCTTATGGGCTCCAACAGCCCCCCCGTCGACACCATCGCCGCCACGTCCACCGCCGCCACCACCACCACTTCCGCCGCCATGACCGGCGCCCACGCGCTGCAGGGGGCCGCCGCCGCCGTCCCCACGGGCCTCGACCTCCTGCCCGCTACTTTGGCGGACCTCGCCGACAGCCTCCGCGCCATCCGCTTCGAGCTTGCGGAGATCAAGGCCGGCCAGCACCCGCCGCCCCCACCAGCCGCCGTTCCGCCGCCGCCCCCACCGGCCGCTGTTCCGCCGCCACCACCGACCGCTGCTACGCCGCCGCCCCCACCGGCCGCCTCCGCCGCCAGCAATGGCCGGCCCGCGTGGTGGCCGCCGTCGCCCTCGCCGATTCCCACATGGACCGACGCGGCACCCGTCTACACTCATACTGCGGCGCGGACGACGGTCCAGCAGCCCGCCCACCGCCTTGGCGGCCCTGGCGGGTTTCCGGGGCCCTTCGTCGCGAGCACGTCCGTCAACCCGACCAGCCAGGAGGGCGCCCCCATGGTCCCGGTCGTGGCACAACAGCCGCCCCGCTTCACTAAGCTGGAGTTCGCCACCTACGACGGCGCCACCGACCCCCTGAACTGGCTGAACCAGTGTGAGCAATTTTTCGGGGCAGCGGACGCTCGGCACCGACCGCACATGGATCGCCTCCTATCACCTACGGGCGCCGCGCGGACTTGGTACTACGCCCTCGAGCAGGACGAGGGCGGGATGCCGCCTTGGGAGCGTTTCCGCGACCCGTGCCTCCGCCGGTTTGGGCCGACCCTCCGTGGCAGCCGCCTCGCCGAGCTGGGACGCCTCGCCTTCACTACCACGGTCCAGGACTTCGCCGACCGCTTTCAGGCGCTCGCGTGCCATGCCCCGGGTGTCTCGGCACGGCAGCGCGCCGATCTCTTCGTCGGCGGCCTCCCCGACTACATTCGCGTCGATGTCGAGATGCGCGAGCCGGGGGACCTGCAGACGGCCATGTACTACGCACGAGCCTACGAGCAGCGCGCCCTCGCCATGCAGCAGGTCTACGCGCAACGTGGCAGCGCCCGGCCCGTGCCCCGACCCGCCCCGACGCCCACCGCCCCGCCGCGTCCCGCACTGGCCGCTTCGCCCGCAGGCCCTCCTGCGCCGACTCGCCCCTTCAAGCGGCTGACGGCTGCGGAGCCGCTTGAGCGGCGCCGCCAGGGGCTGTGCTTCAACTGCGACGAAAAATACGCGCCGGGCCACACGTGCGCCCGCCTCTTCTACTTGGAGACCGTCGACAACGCCGACGTTGAGGCCCTCACCGCCGAGCTCACGGCCGCCACCGTCACTGAGGCCGGTGTCACGACCTACGCGCCAGTCGACGCGTCCGCCTTCGTCGTGTCTCTCCATGCTATGGCGGGCATCAAAACGGCAAAGACGATGCTGCTTCCGGTGACGATCAATGGGGAGCGTCTAACTGCGCTGGTGGACACGGGCTCCACACACAACTTCTTGTCCGGCACCGCCATGCGCCGCCTCGCTCTCCGGCCGGCGGGCTCGGAGGCGTACGGCGTTACCGTAGCCAACGGGGATCGTCTTACGTGCCGGGCGTGGCGCGACAGGTTCCCGTGCTTGTAGGCGACGAGCCCTTCTCCATCGACTGCGTCGGCCTCGACTTGGGCTGCTACGACTTCATCCTCGGCCTCGACTTCCTGAGCACCTTAGGCCCCATCTTGTGGGACCTCGACGTGCTGTCCCTCATCTTCTGGCGCGAGGGAGGCCGCCGTGTTCACTGGACGGGCATGGGCAGCACTGGCACATCCCCGCGGCTACACCTGATGGCTGCCGCGCTCGACGAGGCGCATCCGCTCCTAGCCGACTTACTGCAGCAGCACGGCGACCTCTTCGACGAGCCGCAGGGCCTCCCTCCCTCGCGACCCTGTGACCACCGCATCCACCTGCAGCCAAACACGGCACCCGTAGCTGTGCGGCCGTACCGGTACCCCAGCTGCAGAAGGACGAGCTCGAGCGCCAGGTGGCGGTCATGCTCGCTCAGGGCATCATCCGGATCTCGACGTCACCGTTCTGCGCCCCGTGCTCCTGGTGCGCAAGACCGACGGCACGTGGCGTTTCTGCATCGACTTCCGCGCCCTCAACACCGTCACGTCCAAGGACAAGTTCCCCATCCCCGTCGTGGATGAGCTCCTGGACGAGCTGCATGGCGCGCGCTTCTTCACCAAGCTCGACTTGCGCTCGGGCTATCATCAGGTGCGCATGCACCCGACGACATCGCCAAGACGGCGTTCTGCACTCACCATGGCCACTACGAGTTTTTGGTGATGCCGTTCGGCCTCTCCAATGCGCCGGCGACCTTCCAGGCTCTGATGAACGACGTGCTCAGCCCCTACTTACGCCGCTTTGTACTTGTTTTCTTTGATGATATTTTGATCTACAACGCATCCTGGGCACGTGGCCATCATCTTCAACGAGCTTCGAGCGCATCGTCTTCACCTCAAGCGCTCGAAGTGCTCGTTTGGCACGACCTCCGTCGCATATTTGGGCCACGTCATCTCCGCCGACGGTGTCGCGATGGACGCGGACAAGGTCGCTGCCGTCGCCGCCTGGCCAACGCCCCAGTCGCCACGAGCTCTGCGCGGATTTTTGGGCCTCGCAGGATACTACCGGCGATACATCCAGGACTTCGGCCTCATCGCCGCGCCCCTTACGCGCCTGCTTCGCCGCGACGCTTTCTCTTGGGACGAGGAGGCGGCCACGGCCTTCGCCGCACTGCAGTGGGCACTCACGACGGGTCCCGTTCTTCAGATGCCGGACTTCGACGAGCCGTTCGTGGTGGGCTGCGACGCCTCCGGCATTGGCTTCGGCGCCGTCCTTCACCAGGGCGCGGGTCCACTCGCCTTCTTCAGTCGCCCCTTCGCCGCGCGCCACCACAAGCTCGCCGCATATGAGCGCGAGCTGATCGGGCTGGTCCAGGCGGTGCGCCACTGGCGGGCGTATCTTTGGGGCCGGACATTCCGTGTGCGCACGGACCACTACAGCCTGAAGTTCTTGCTGGATCAGCGCCTCTCTACCGTGCCGCAACACCAGTGGATCAGCAAGCTCTTCGGCTTCGACTTCACCGTCGAGTACCGCCCCGGCCGCCTCAATACAGTCGCCGACGCCCTGTCCCGCCGCAATGTTGACGACACTGCGGACGCGCCCACAGTCGGTGCAGCCCTTTGCATCCACTCCGGGCCATCGTTCGTCTTCATCGACGGGGTTCGCCGCGCTACTGCCACGGCTGCGGATGCGCGAAGGCTGCGCCGGCGCGCCGGCCGACGGCGAGCTGGTCGCGCCATGGCGCCTGGACGAGGGACTACTCCTCCATGGACGCCGCATCTTCGTGCCGGATCATGGAGACCTGCGCCACCAGGCCTTGTCCTTGGCGCACTCTGCAGGTCACGAGGGTGCCCAGAAGATCCTGCACCGTCTCCGCGCTGATTTTTACATTCCAGGGGATAGCGCCCTGGTGCGAGACTGGGTGCGGGCGTGTGTCACTCGCGCGACGGAACAAGACGGAGACGCTCCGTCCGGCGAGCTTCGCCGCGGCCGGCTGGACGTGCCGTCCCAGGTGTGGGCGGACATCTCCATGGACTTCATCGAGGGGCTGCCAAAGGTTGGCGGCAAGTCCGTCATCCTCACGGTGGTTGACCGCTTCTCCAAGTACGTGCACTTCATCGCCCTGGGCCATCCCTATACGGCGGCATCCGTGGCACGCGCCTTCTTCGACGGCATCGTTCGCCTCCACGGGTTTCCGTCCTCCATCGTCAGTGATCGTTGTGACGCCCCAGAACCGGTATCCTGAGGATTCCAGCGAACCCGCCGAAATCCGCACGATATCGATTCTGAGACGCCCTCCGACACGACGTGCGCGACGAATCACACACGTGATGCCAGAGGAATTAACACGAGCGGTAACATTACAACAGGATTACAATAGAGCCCACAAGAAACATATTACAACAACGACTCCAACGAGTCAAGATACAGATATACAATACAAATATCCAAATCATACAAAAGATCAAATACGTCCGAGTACGGACAAGATACAAATTGTACTAAGAGTCCGGAAGATAACTAGCGGCGTCCATAACCCTGCCCAGGCCAAGCCGGAAGGGTAACCTTGCTAACGTCGTCTTCATCGAACATATCTTCATACCTGCCCGGTTATATCCCGTAGAAGCAGCAATAAGTACGGGTTCGTACTTAACAAGACTTCAAGACGTATAAGCATTCGTCAACCAGTTGTCCTTTGTACTTGAGGCACGCAGGGGACTTAGAGGACGCAAGAGGAACGTCATAAATATGGTGGGGTTAAGCGGCAGCGCGAAAGCACTAAAAACCTATAGAGACACTCTGCAACATTCGTCTAATCAGAGAAGATGAGAGAGCGCATAAACTAACAGTTCTATACTCTGCAAACATAACACAGCCGATGTGTTCCCCCTTCGCAAAGAGGTACTTAACTCACACGGTTGACAAGTTTTAACTAGTTATTATTTAAGTTTTTCTATCTTACTACACAAGTTATTAATATTGAAACAACAGGTGTAAGTTGTCTATGGTCGAGTCATACAGCTCCAAGTCGTCCATAACCGCGGACACGGCTTATCGATAAGATTGTAACCCTGCAGGGGTGCCCAAATGTGCCCACACGCACGTTCAACCCACTTGCGACAGGTGGATTTCGCGACTCGCACTCTCCTTCACTACAACAATGTCCAGGAAGCCACCTAACTAAGTTAACCCGTTTCGGAGCCCGATCGGAACTCTGACGCGGACCTAGCTGTTGCGAGAACGGCTAAGAGGATCAGAGCCCACTAGAGGATGACCTCTTAACAATGCGGACCGCACCTACGGACGTGCAAGAGACAACAGGGATACAAGGCACACATGGCTTCCCCAAAAGTAACATCATATCATCGGACCACAAAGAAACATGCTTGCACGCCCGAGAGAAACAAAAACGTTCAAACTAATTGTGGCCACTGGACAAAGCTGTAGATTCCGGCAGTGGTCAAGGGGAGACCCGTAAGCATACCCACGTGTGGTTAGAGCGCTCAGTCTCGGAACAGATAACAAGAACTCGGGGTCCTAAGATATTTAGGAAACACAAGTGAGCCGTCACAAAACGATCAGCTGACCCACCGATGCCTTCGCTAAACAAATGTCAACAACTAAAGTAACTATGATTATTCCCAACATATAACCCGATAAGGCCTTGTTCGGTTTATGGGGAGCCTTTCCCGACGTGGATCTAACCACGCGAGGATTTGGGTGGTCCCCTCGTTGTCACCCCAATCCCCACAAATCATCTTCCAGTATTCCCTTCTTATCCCTTACGCTAAATGTCTATTCGGTTAATCCCGCCACCAAAACCTGGTGCGCGATCAGCTGCTTGAACCAGGAGGCCTGCTTCCACACGGGCGGGCGGGCGTTGGTACAAGATGGGAAGGGGAGGACGAGGAACGGAGAGATGCCAAAGATCTGGAGGCCTGCTTGTTCTTCGATCGGGATCCGTGGCGGCGTCAGCTTCGAGGAAGAGCGGCATGGAGGGGCGGCGTCAGCGTCGAAGAAGATCTGGCCTCTAGTTTGTTGCCCGACCACCGGCGCCGCCGTTGTCCCCTCCGTTCGCGTCGCCGCCGCCGCCGCGAGAGGAACGAAGGCCTCGCTCGTGTCTTTCCGCTTGCGTCTATTCGGGATCCTATCCACGGGAGTGACGGAGAGTTTCTATATACCGGCGAAACTGGGGGATTTGGAGGGGAATCGGGCTGGGTGGAAAACCAACCGGTTTTAACCGAACGCATTTTATGTTCGGAACGGGATTAATCCACCGCGTGTTCGATCCCGGCCGACCCACGGGGTTTCGGGCCCGATCCCGGCCGGGGTGGGACGAAACGAACGAGGCCTAAGATAACAATAACGGTAACGAGGTAAAACAGCACTAGCATGCACTACGACTCGCAAGGCAGACCCGATAACCAAACAATAGCCGTGGGAGGTGATGGTGGCAATATGGGATGCTTGAGGTAACAAGTGGAAAGGACACGTGACAAGAACGCAACTTAAGGATAGCATGAGGGAGAAGGCAAAATAAAATAGGTGAGCGACTCCTGCAGGGACAGGAGTATAGGGAAATGCTTGCCTGTTAAAGCTTGCCGAGGAACATCCGGAGAACTTGTCGTATCTCACAACACCACTTCGCGATCCTATCCGGGAAGAAGCAAAAGCTGGAACACACAACGTATGCAAGTCTTACTACTACGGATAAAGAAGATCCAGCATGATCAAGATGATATGCATGACATGGCAACGATGATGCGATGCAACTTATCCAAATTAATCGGAGTCGGAACCCGGACAAGCAAATTAGGTTGGAGTTGCATTTTCTACCATCAAAGTTAAGTGTTGATTAACATGGCATAACATGGCAGGGGTGCGCTACTTCAATATTAAACGGAGCGGGGAAAACCATAGTTGGAAATCCAAAATACTCCGCATATATGTGAGGTGAACATGCATAACTATCATCGGACGACATGATGCGAGATGCAAACAGATGTATGGATGGTATATTCATGTTCAGCACATTTTTCCGATCAATTTTCATATATAACACTTTTTATTTCGAGTTACGGTTTGAAAGATATGAATTGTGCAAGATTTGAACACATTCTGCAATTTTCAGAAAATAGAGAATATAGGAAAAGCTATTTATACCGAGGAGTTCTAGCCACAGGGGCTGACTTGCGGGGCCAGGGTTGCTGACTGTGAGGCTGACAAGGCAAGGGAGCTGATGTGGCGCCGGCAGAGGCTGACGGGTGGGGTCCACCTGTCAGACCGGAAATGAAATCAAAAAGGGGTGTGTTTTTGCCACAGGTAGGACTTGAACTCAGGATCTCTTGATCTAGATCCAAGGAACAGACCAGCCAGGCTACTGTGACATGATGAACAGGAACGGTCGCGCTACCTTTTGGAGGATACTGGGAGGAGCTCGGGGAGGCCAGCCATGGCGGACGACTCAGGTCGGACATGAACTCGTCGACTAGGAGCGACCCTGGATGAGGGCGTGGGCATCGGGGGTGCGCCTGGGCGCGGCGGACCCGATGGTGGAGGCGCTTGGGCGGAGGACCACCGGAATGGCGCCGACGTCGACCTGCAGGGGCGGAGGACGGCGGTGAACGGCGGGAGGGTGGAGTAGAGGAAGAAATGGAGGGAGAAGGGGCTCCTGAGACGCATCACCTCACCGTGACCGTGATGGAGATCTCGTACGGGCCGGAGGAGGACGAAGACGGCCGAAATTGACGTCGGAGCATGGCGGCCATGGTGGAGGATCCGCGAATTTGGGGGAGATTGGTGAGGCTTCGGTTCGATTCCTTGAACCAGGTTGAAGAGGAGGATGAGGCGCACCTCCTGGTGCTCTCGGTTTGGCGCGGGGTCGACCGGAACGGCAGGGCGACGAGAGTACTGTGGGGGCGGTGGTTGGTGGTTTTCCTTGCGTGTTTCTGTTCGTGAGGGAGAAGAAGAAAAGGGGAAGAGAGATGGTGGCGGCGCGAGAGGGAGGGGGATCTAGGGTTTGCTGGACTTGCATTGGGGATTAAAAGGAAAAGGAGGGAGTAGGTGAGGAACGGTGGTGGCGTGGTGGTTGGAGCGCAGGACCACCATCACGTTCTCTGTGTGCTTGCTTTGGAGAAGGACAAGACGGAAAGGAAGATGATCGAAGGGGTACGAGTTGGATGGTGGGCTGCCAGGGAAAAAGAGGTGGGCTGAAAGGAGAGAGGGGGAGGTGGGCCGCCAGGTGAAGTGGAAAAGAGAGAGGGTTGGGCCGGGAAGAGAGAGAGGCCCAGGTTTAGGGTTAGATTTTGTTTAAAAGAAAGAACAAAGGATGGTTTATTAATAAAACCATATGAGAGGTAAAAAATAAAATAAGAAGGGTTTATAAAATAATTTTATTTGTGAAAACATGGCTATGATGTATGCATGATGTCATGATGATGCACAAAAGAAAAAGAGCAAGCAAATCTAGTAGGGGTACTACCCGGGGCCGTTACAATCGTGATCCTGTGTTTACGGGTCACGTCTGGAGGGACCTCTTTGGGCTGGCGGGCGTGAAGCTCCGCATGAGTACGGCGTTTCACCCTCAGACGGACGGCCAGTCCGAGGTCGTCAACAAGATCATCGCCATGTACCTGCGCTGCCTCACCGGGGATCGTCCACGAGCTCTGGTGGACTGGCTGGCGTGGGCCGAGTACTGCTACAACACGTCATACCACTCCGCGCTGCACGCTACTCCCTTTGAGGTGGTCTATGGGAGGCCACCACCGGTGATGCTTCCCTGTGCGTCTGGCACGGCCCGTACTGAGACGGCGGATGACCTGCTGCGTACCCGCGATGAGATCGGCGAGGCGCGCCGGCGACTTCTTCGAGCTCGGCAGCTGGCCGGGAAGTACTATGATGCACACCATCGCGAGGCGGAATTTGCGGTGAGCGATTGGGTCCGGCTACGCCTTCTTCACCGGACGACCCAGTCCTTGGACCCGCGCTCCAGGCGCAAGTTGGGACCTCGTTACGCCGGTCCTTTCCGTGTGCTGGAGCGCATCGGCAAGCTCGCCTACCGCCTTGAGTTGCATGCGGGCTCGCGCCTCCACGACGTCTTCAATGTCGGCCTCCTGAAGACCTACAGGGGCGACCCTCCTTCTGCACCACCAGCTCTTCCACCTACTTCGGATGGGCGTCTCGAGCCTGCCCCGGCGAGTGTGGCTCGCGTGTTGAAGGCCCAGCAGCGCCGTGGTGTTTGGCACGTCTTGGTGCATTGGACCGGCCTACCCGAGGACGAGGCGACTTGGGAGAAGCTTGAAGATCTCCGTCAGCAGTTTCCAGAAGTTCAGCTCGAGGACGAGCTGTTTGAGAAGACAGGGAGAGATGTTATGGTCGGTCTGACCTATACACGTAGGAAGCCCACTAGTGCCTAGTTGTGGGCTTAGCCCAAGTAAATTAGGGGCTTAGCCCAAGTAAATTAGGGTTTCGAGGAGGCCGTCCTCCTATATAAACACTTGTATCCCTTCGAGATTAAGCAGACAATAATTCAGTATCATTACTGTCTCGTCTCCTGAAGGGAGACGGGAGAACCCTAGCCGCCGCACCAACCCTAACCGCCGCCTCCTTCCTCCGCGCCGGCGCCCAGCCGCCGGCGCCGAGCTCTCCAACCTCTCCGCCCTCGCTTCCACCCTTACAACCTCCGCCCTAGACCCGGTAGAACCCTAGCCTCTACCATATTCTCTATCTTGAACCATTTTCTCGATTTTGGTTTGCGAGTTTTGACCTTTTGATAGTTCTCCTTCCACCATATATACACCAATCCTAGAGACTAACATGTATAGTGAGGATGAGCCTACGGAGGACGACATGGAGTACTATGAGGGTGATAGCTCCGCAAGCACCGAAGATATGGAGGACCATGTGGAGCTCGACACCGACAATGGCTCCGCATGCATTGGCGACGTGACCGACATCGAGCATCTCTACACCGACCATGACTCGCCAAGCATGGACAACATGGTGGAGCACCACCTCGACCACGACTACGACTACGACGACATGGTGGAGCACCACCTCGACCACGACTACGACTACGACGACATGGTGGAGCACTACCTCGACTACGACTACGACACCATGATGGAGCATCGCACCGAGCACTACCTCGAGCACGACATCGACACCATGGTGGAGCCTAGCTTCGACCCCACCTTGAACAAGACCGGTGCCTACAAGTTCCCCATCTTGGCCAATGGAACTACATATGAAGATAGAGGACCTCCAAGACGGCGCAACCATGAGAGTGCTTATGCACATGATCATCTACGTCGAACTCATCCTATGAAACACCAAGAGCGCCCCCTTCATGATCGCCATCGACACTCTCCTCCAAGCTCAAGAAGGCGCCACAAGCAAAGTGCCAAGCCACATGAACCATCATCTAGGCATGCCGAGGATCGTCATCAACACACGTCGCCTCATGATCGTCGTCGATCATCACAACCCCATGACCACCATCGACATGCATCACCACATGACCGTCGCCGACACAAGTCACCTCATGTTCGCCATCGACCAACACCTCCCAAGGATCTTCGCCGACACAAGTCACCTCATGTTCGCCATCGACCAACACCTCCCAAGGATCTTCGACGACACCCCCCAAGACATGGTGATGATGCAAGAAGACGAGAGCCTCGACATGAAGCGGCCAAGGCTACAAAGAACAACAACACCAACCATATGGTGTCCACAAAGCCTAGCGCCACCACCGAAATGGCATCTCCAAGACCGCCTACACATGAGAAGATCTCCAATGGTGCAAGACAAGGCGCTACACCAACAAGCAAGATGGTGCCAAGTACAAAGAAAGAGGAACCACATATCATGGTGCTTCCTCCTCCTACCGCCACCACCATAATGGCACCTACAAGAAGCTCAAGCCCCAAGATGAAGACCATGGAGTCTACACTTCAAGATGAAGGACGGTCTACACAACTTTATGCCAACATAACATTGTGTTGTCCACCAAGATCAAGTAGCTCCCAATGCTTTCGTTGCAAACAAGACGGTCATCTTTGGGAATGCCCCAATCTCCATTGTGATGTGTGCACATCCAACAAGCACATGACATGGGAATGCAACACACCGCAAGCCCACAAGCTCTACTTCACCCAATTGGATGCCGAAATCGCCAACAAGACACTTCAAGATACCATTGTCTTCAAAGAATAGTGCAAGGAAATGGCCAAGAGGACGACTATGAAACCCACACTTCAAGATGAAGCACGAGAAGGCCAAGTCAAGGGTGACGTTGATTCGAGCCTAGCTCTCAACAACACCATAGCGCCATCAAATGGTGTCAACATGGGAGGCGATGGAGTTGAGAAGGTTGAGCATGGGATTTTCCCTTCAACCAAGGAGGCGAATGAAGTTGAGGATGGTGAGCATGGGATGATCCCTTCACCAATGGAGGCGCATGGAGATGAGAAAATCGAGCCTACTCCTATATGCTTGAATGATGATATAGTACCAATCCCATGTGAGCACGAGAGCCACTTAGCCCACTTGAGTGAGAGTGATAGTGAGTTGAGTGACTTCCACCCCATATGTGAGTTTGAGTGCTTCCATTTGGAGGACATGAGTGATACACCGAGTGAGTTGAGAGGGGTAGTTGATAGGTCTATGGAGGCCATTTCACATTCTAACAACTTAACCTCTACCTCTAGTGTGTTTTCTCATGTTGCAATAGGTTCCATGGAGGACGAGCTCCCGATCATGGAGAAGATGTACATGGTGCATGAAGATGATGCTATCACACCATGCTTGATTGAAGATGAACATGGAGGCCACATGGAGCCTACCTCTTCCCCAACACCCACTTCAAATGAGTCGGACTACAAAGGTACCTATATGGGTGTTGATGATGCCATGATCCCACTAGTGGACATGATGCTTGATGAGTGCTTGCATGAGTTGGATGATCATATTGCTATGTCATATGCTTCTTTCACATTCCCATGTGATACTTGTGATACACCTATTGTTGATCATGCGGAATTAGTTGCTTATGATGATATTTCCATGCCATGCTATGAGTCTTTCGAGTTACTTCCTCTTGCTTGCAATATGTCGAACAATTGCTCTTTCCTATGTGTTGCTTGCAATGATGATGATGATAATACTTGTGTTGTGACAACCTTGCCGAACAATTGCTCTTTCCATAGGTTTGTCGACAACAATGATAACATGTTGAACATGTTTTGCTCTAAATGTTTGCAATACTCTCCCATTAATGCAACCAAAATGTTGAATACTTTCTCTTTCCAATGCTTGGTTTGCAATGATGTTAATATGCTTGTAAAGGAGATTGCCCCCATAGCTCTCTCAAATTTTGGAGACTTCGCATATACCCATGTTGAGCATGTTCCCATGTTTACTCCGCATATTCACCATATCTATTATGATGCTTTGCTTAACGCTAATGGTGATGTGCAAAAGAGATGGACCATCATGATGGATGATGTGTTCATATACCATGCACACACATTCTTTGCTTTGCCTATTGTGTGTGTAGGTACACGGAAGACAAGGTCAACCTCGATTGAGCACGAGTTGACCAAACGAGCTCTTGAGAGCATAATACAAGTGAGTTCAAGATCGAACCCGGCTCTAATACCTTTCCCATGCTTTGCATTGAACATGTCGAACAATCTCTCTTTCTTGTGGTTCTTTTGCAAGCATGATGATGTGATTCTTACCGTTGGTGTTGCCTCAAACAAGTTGACCAATTTCTCTTTCATTTGGTTTGTTGGCACACACGGTTGTACAAATGTCTTCTTGATGAACTTTTTGGATGATATGTTGTGTGTTGCACCAAATATGAGGACCAATTTCTCTTTCCAATGGTTTGTGTGCACACATGTTGATGATATTTTGGACACTCTTCCGTATGTGTTTTTGTCAAACTCTCCACTTATTGCTTCAAGGATGTTGAACAATTTCTCTTTCCGAGGCCTTGAGTGCAATAATGCACATGAGTTTCTACATGAGATGGACACCATGGTCGTCTCACAATTTGGAGTTTTTGTGTTCCCACATTTGGAAGATGTTCATATGGAGTTCTTACACATTGACCTTGCACATGCATTATTCTTGATAAATTTGTGTTGTGCTAACGGTGTTGTGAACATGAATGGACATGTCGTTGATGATATGCTCCTCTATCACGCACACATATACTTTGCTTGGTCTTTGTTGTGTGAAGGTACACGTGACATATGGATGAGCGTCAACGAATGGGTTCAACCCCATACATCTACTACACAAGATCTCTCAATGAGAGCACACCGACATTATGCTAAGGTGACCTCCTTATACTTGGGACATATTGCTAAATCCGTTGAACATTGGCTACGCTTTGAGTGTTCTCTTGCTTCTCTTGTGCTATTGATAGGGCTCTTGACAAGTGACGGGACATTCAAGCGTGGTTATCATCTACCTCCTATACACGTTCATGAAGAGTTATCGTCGAGGACGACTCTTTTTCAAGTGGGGGGAGATGATGCAGCCCGACCTTCGGTCTTCACCGCATCATATGCTTCATCGCCAAGACAACACGCAAAGGTGAATCTTCTCCTTTACGCGTGCCTACAATCGCCTATGTGGAAAGATATACTACTTCATACTCCGTCATATCTTAATGATAGGAACTCGACGACAAGTACGGAGGGAAGAGAGGATGCCATGGAGACCCGAGGACGCAAGGCCGATGTCACGGAAGCATGGAAGAGAAGGAGAAAGAGGAGCTGGACGCTCCAGGCCGGAACTTCCGCCCGACACAGCCGGAACTTCCGCCCAGATTCCATCCAAGACTGAAGATGCTCATGCTGAAGAGCTGCGGCCGGAACTTCCTCCCCTGATGGCCGGAACTTCCGCCCAGGACCGGAACTTCCGCCCAGGACGGCCGGAACTTCCGCCCCATCAAACCTCAGCCAGATCTCAGCTCCCTTTGGCTTGTAACTTACCCCTTCATCCCCTTGCCTATAAATAGGAACCTACCCCCACCTTCATGAGGGAGAGATGATGTTTAGATGAATTGGCTTATGCCTCTATTATCCCTTAGTGGATTTGGGAGACCCCCACCTTAGGTTAATTCCTATTGTACCACCCGGGCTCCGATCGAATCCTATTGTATCTCTTTGGTGACTTCTACCAATCTTGATCTTTTGTTTGCACTTCTACCTATTTGGTCTTTTGCTTGCACTTCTATTGAGTTTGGTCTTTTCACCCTTCTAGATTCATAGGATCTTCGATTCGTCGATCTTTTTGCGGGACTTCTACCGAAAGGTCTTTTCCTTGCAACTTCTATCGAGTTGGTGGTTCGGGCCAACGAGAACAAACCGATTGTGTTGTGTGCGTGTGTTTGTATCGTGTTCTTCACGTTCATCCACTTCCCCGCGAACCCCCCTCCGCAATCACACTCGCCCGGGTCAAACCGTGAAGATTGGGCACACCCTCGGGCTTAGCCCGCATCAATTCTTCTTGACCCTTCATTTTCTACTTTAACTGAACCATCTTTTCACACAATTTTAAGCTGCAGATTAAGCATGTGGTCGTAACGTTGGGCTCTGTAAAATTTAATTAGGATACTCACTTGAAATCTAGGGGGAGGTAGAGGAAATAGAAGGAGGAGAATGTCTGGCCCTCAAACTCGCCTTCACTTTCTCCAGCCTCGATCTTCTTGTTGCATTTGATGCAGTGGTTGTCTAGCATGTGGACGAGCAGGTTCTGGCTGCAATGAACAAATAGATCATACCAGCTCAGGCATCAGCACACCAATACAAATTCTTCACACATTGTAGCATATGCGAATTGAAATATCAAGTTAATTGTGGAAAATACCAAGGGACAGGTCGGAGATGGTGAGGTTGCAGGTAAGGATGGCCAACTCTGTCCGAGGACACCAAACTTCCAATAGAGCCTGTCTAGAAAACAAAAATTGGGGGATTTCACATCAGCTCATAGTAATATCAAATACATATGCCTAGATAACAATGATCAGGCGATTTCATATCAACTCACAGTAGTAATACATACAAGGCTGTCTAAATAACAAAGTTAGTGCACAGTTAGAGGCTTGATCTGGCTGGCTGCCCAGATATTGTGTACGACATCAAAATGACCTGAAAGAGGTATCATGAGTTATTATGTTGTGTTGCCATTTTATAATATATTAGTCCATGTGCCACACATTTTTTAAACTCTGGTTTATTTTCAGCCGAATACCCATGTTTTCACATGTCAAATAGAAAGTCACTTTGATTTGTTGGGTAAGAAAGAGCCAGAGGAACTCATCTACTAATGTAGAAAGAGCAGTAAGGTTTACATCTGATGTGGTACCCCTCTATTGGTGTTCTACTCAGTTAAATAGAAGGGTCGTCCAGGCTTGCTCCGAGAGAAAGAGGATCAAGGAAAAGGAACTCGTTTACTGATGTAAAGACAATTATTGGGTACTTACATGAGTGCCATCACGGCCACCCAAAGGTGAATCTTTGACACCAAAAGTCATAGATATTGTGGGAGGGTCCAACTCAAATGCTGGCACAGCAGTCAAAACCTACAAAGAACAATCACATGTAAAAGCTAAGAAATTGCTGACAGTTGAAAAGGAAAATGAGTTCAGATTCAACAACAAATAGTTATTAGTACATCTAGATTTGCCATAGTGTATCCAGTTATAAATCAGATTTGTGCAACCAGGAAATTTCTGCCTGCTAGGATAACATATGCAAAATCTTTATAATTTCAGGCTAGCACATAATAAAAGAAACAAAATTACTAACTAAAAAGCATATACCAAATATCTTGACTTAGATGCATCTAGTAATGACATGTTGCAACAGAAGTTCCAGATCTGCAGACTGAAATCACAATAGGAGTACTAAATTGGGAAATTATGGAATAGGAGGTAGAAGTAAGCTGTGAAGAGAAAGAATCCACGAGATGATTGGTGCTGCTCATGGGGGAAGAAAGAGAGTTGGAGAGATGTAGGGAGAAAATGAGGATCCAGGAAAACCTTGGCGTTGCTCATGGAGAGAGAAAGGGGGGCCTCTCATCCGGTACCAGCCGGACGAGCAGCACGAGGAGACCATCGCGCTCCTGGTCGGAGCGGCGCATCATGCCGCCGCCGCTGTGCTCCATCTCGTGGGAAGGGCCGTCGCCAGCGTCCGCCTCCATCTCGCGGCCTGTGGCCTCCCGTGCTCCTCCCCACGACCACACCAACGGAAGGCAGCGGCCGGCGGCCTCCGGTGCTCCTCCCTGCCGGCTGGCAGCCTCCGGTACTCCGCCCAGCGGGCCGGCGACAAAAAAGTGACCAGTCGCGGCGGCTAGGGTTTTGAGAAGGGGAGAAGGAGGTAGGGAGAGAAGAGGGCATGGGAGTGGGAGTGGGTGGCGGGTAGGCCCGACCATGCTCCTCTCTCCATAGCCAAGCGACGGCTCAGCCATGACCGGCGTGCCCTGTACCCGGCGGCGAACGGCCGCCACGGTCGTCCTCTTCACAGTCGCGTGACGAAAATGAGAGGTGAAAAGACGATTTTACCCCTGGCCTTTCAACTAAAATACGGGACAACCATCGCGCATCACTGTTTGTCTGAGCACCCACACACGCCCACGTAGCCACAGTCGCTGAAGCCTGGGCCCCGTGGGAAGCAGGCCCCCTTGTCAGTGGCTGGGCGGGTACAGAAAAGGGCGGTGAAAAGGGGACGCGAGGATTGGACGGTCGGGACCATGTGAGCAGTGTCCAGACTCCCATCCGACGGCCAGGATCGCCCGATCTGGAAATTCGACGGCTCTGGGAGCGCCACGTCACCGAAATGGACGACCAGGATTGAGAGGCCCTGGATGGAGCCCGTAAGGTGCATGAATGTTATCTTTAGATTTCCGGTTAGCCCCCGCAATCCCTATTTCTCGCTTATTGCAAGCAGTAGCACCGACTCGCCCGGGTCGAGCCACAGTTGGAAGCATTTTTTTCATTTTGCAACATTTTTCGAACCCGGGAACAATTTTGGAATGAACATTTTTGTGAACAACGGTTTTTTTTAATTACCATGAAAAAGTGTGGAGATTATTTAATCCGTGAACAAGTTTTAAACCCGTGAACATTTTTTTGAACCCACAAATACGCAAACCATTTTTCCGTACCAGTGATTTTAAATCGGGAAGAATTTTTGAGGAGTGAACATTTTCGTACCCGTGAACCGTTTTTTGTGCTCGCGAAACTTTTTTGGTACTCGCGTTCCATTTTTCGAACTCACGAATCATTTTTCTTACTCATGGACAGGGATGGCAATGGGTACCCATGACCCGCGTACCCGCCGGGTAAAAACCCAATAGAAGTACGGGTATGGGATAAAATATTACCCATGGGTTTGTAAATGGGAAAATATCATACCCATCGGGTATGGCGGGTACGGGTATGGGATCGTAGAACCCATACCCACGTACCCATGTACCCATCTAAATTTCACAAGTAGGTCGTTGTAATATTCTAAAATACTTAATTTTCCTCCTAATCACGTCTTCACATGGCTAGGTTGAACCTCACGCTTTGCGGTCTCACAATTGCTGGTAGGTTAGTGAGGATTACTACCCTATTTAGGAACGCTTCACCTCATGTCATGTTTTTTTATCAATTTGATGTGTTACAAGCGCGGGTATTTTTACCCGCGGGTACCCATTTACCCTGTCGGATCACGGGTATGGAAAAAACTTGTACCCATTGACGGGTATGGGTACGGATGATGGGTAAGATTGAAGGTGACGGGTACGGGTATGGGATGGCTCTACCTGTACCCATACCCTGCGGGTGCCATCCCTACTCATGGACCATTCTTTTTGTACTTGTGTACCTTTTTTCATACATGTCTTCAATCCGTGAATAATTTTGGAACCATGAACATGTTTTGGACCGTGTAACCTTTTTCGTATTCGCGAACCATTTTTATACATGGGAACCTTTTTTCCATACCTATGTTTCTAATTGAAAAACAATTTTTGAACCGTGAACATTTTCCGAACCCGCGAGGCTTTCTTGGTATCCGCAAATCTTTTTCAGACCTGTCAACATTTTATGATTTTTCAAAGATAAGTGAACAACTTTTGTACGGATTAGTTTTGCAATTACTGAACTGGTAATTTACTATTTTTATTAAAAAATTAAAAAATTGTGATAAAAAGGAGTACTCAGTGGCTGGACCAAGCCAATCGATAAACTAAGGGTGTGTTTGGTAGCCTGGGTCATTTCGAATTCACTCTCCCACTTGGGATATCTCACCCCATACAAGTTGGCCTGAGATTATTAGGTGTGTTTGTTAGCCCGTATGTGTTGGGAGAAGCTGAACTGATTACTGTGTTTGGTAGACCGTATGGGTTGAGGCTGGCCCAAAGACTAGAAATATCATAGAGGTCCAAACTTTTACACAAGAGCCCCTACACAGAAAAATAAAAAGCAATCGGGTCCTCACAGGCACCACACTGCTGGGATCCTTCTCTTCGCCGGTGGCAGGCCGTGGGGCGGCGGCGGCGGGCCATGGGGCGGCGGCGGCGGCGGTTGAGCAACACGGCGGCGTGCTGGAGGTATCCTCATCGGCGGTGGCGTGCAGGAGGGCGCCGACGCGAGCTTGTCCCTCTGCTCGGCCGTGCGGGAGTCATGGAGGGCCGGAGGAAGGCTGGAGCACGAATAGGACCTGCCTCAGAGCCTTCTCGTCGATGGTGGCAGGTCGTGGGGTGGCGTGAGGAGGCCTCCTCGTCGGCGGTGGCGGGCCGGCGAGCTCGTCCCTCTGCTCGGTCGTGCTGTAGATGTGGAGTTCCTGAGCGGGAAAGGACCGGCCTGGAGCTTTCTCGTCCACGGTGGCATGCCGGAGGGCGCCGGCGCGAGCCCTGGCGTCGCTTGCTCTGCCTAGGCCGGCGGGAGAGGAGGCGGGCGGGAGGACGGCGGAAGCTAGAAGAGAAGGAACGGGGGAGAATGGGGAGGGAAAAGAGATGGGGCGGGGGTCTGGGGGTGCATCGGGTGCTGCTACAGTTGTTTGCGGGATGAGTTCAGCTCGGTCGAGATGCGAAGCTCGATTCCAGCTTCCCAACCGGGCCTGGCTGAGAGCCATTTTTCGTATGAGGCCGGCAGTGTTGAGATGGACCGAGCCGATCTACCAATCAACATATAGGTTGTTTAGCTCGGGTGAGATGAGATTTTCTGAGCTCAACCGGGCTACCAAACACACCCTAATCCTTTCCAGCCAACCTGGCCGTTCAATTTACAAATGAGCTTGTGAAGGTTGGCCTTTAGCTGGCAACTCCCGTGAGCGAGCGCAGGATCGGGCTCGCTCTGCGACTGGCACTGGCAACCCTACCCTCGCTCTCTCCCGGCGCATGACGACGGGACCTGGCGGGTCGGCAGCGCTCGCATGGCTTTGGAGGAGGCGGCCAAACTGCGAGTATAGGAGCTCGCCCATCCATGACGTCTTCCACCTCGAGGCTCGAGCTCTCTTTTCCCCAATTTCTTTGGATCCAATTCCTCCAGGCGTGCTATTCCTCTCACGTAGAGATTCAGCATATTTCACAAGCCTTCAATTTCTTTCTTTAATTCGCCAACATATGTGTTGCTGCTTGTTGTCTCTAAGTTGGCTCGTTTCAATCCAAGAAATTGACGCATATAAACAGGTGAAACTCCTTATACGCGAGCAAGGTGGGACTATTAACACAAAATATCTGTAAAGGTCTGTTTCCTGACCCGGCAACGCGATATGATGCCTAGAAAGCCCAACTTAGCCCTGTTCGAAGCGACGAAACGCACCAAAACTTCCTTAGGTGGGTAGAACAAAGAATGCCTCAGCTGTTCTTTTTTTCGTCGGGACGAACCGTTTTGTTATCTAAACGGTGGCAGCCTATGTAATTTAATCTGAAAAATAGGGATATATTTAAAACGGACGAAATTTTCGAGGAGAAACCTTACTTCCTTTATTAGTAGGTAAAGATTGTAAAGATTGTAAAGTTGTGTAGTTAAATACATGTATTTATACAAAATTTTAATTATTTTTTACATACTATAAGGTTGTATTGCCAAAAGTCTGTGTAGTCAATTGACTACACAACATAGCCTGCCGTCATCGAAACCGACATGGGAGGGACCGGGGGAGATGTTCCGCATGGTGACGTTGGTGAAGGTAGGGGTATCTCGACGACGAAGCGGAGCTCCTCCATGTTATCCTCGACGACTGCGTGGGGTGGCGGACGTTGGAGAAGAAGCGAAGAGACAAGAAGAATTGAGGCAACCATACCACTCATTTCGCACGTGGAGCTACTCGATTGTTCCATCGTGGGAACATGGGCCGCTTTGATCACGACGACTGCATCAACCGAAATAGCGGCAAAAACCGGAAAGCAGGAATAAAAAAATAGTAACTCCTTTACCGGCAGAAACAAAGAGGTAGGAAACAAATTCACCGGAAGGATCCGATCGACCGCAATTAATGGACCAAAAGAAATAAAAAAATAAGACGGAAAATGGCCCGCTTTTATTGTTGAGCCACGCATCCACAGGAAAAAAAAAGGCAACGCGTCCCTACGTTATTGACGGAAGTTGAGGATCTACAGTTACCAAATTAACGAGGTAAGGGCAAATGGGTGCAGCTTTTATATAGGGTTAGACTATGTTTTAGACTATGTTTAAACTAAGGTCATGCTGTATAAATTAGGGTTAGACTATGTTTTAGACAAATATATCTAGTTGAACTGCTATAAGCATTCCTCTAAAATTATACTCTTCAATTTGTATCGATCTGAAGTTTATTCGCACCCATTCGTATCGATCTGGTGTTTGTTGTACTGAAAGTTTTCGTGTGATCTGTTGTTCCACTGAGAATTAGAAGATTCACCGCTTCGTGCTTGGTGGCTACGTGCGCAAGCGTGTGGTGTTGCGAATACCCATAGGGTTGAAGATTTGTTGCACTGGTAGCGGCGAACAGCTGGAGAGTTTGAGGGCATCTCGCGAGTTATCATCCACCATCTACCATTGCTCAACAAGAAGATCGGGCCACCCCACATCAGTTCGATATTGACTCTCGAGTCACCCTTATGGGAAAAATTGCTTCCTAGACTACACACTTCGCACTTGGAGTCCCAACATTTCAAGAGTTTTTGCTGGTGTTGTTTAGCTCCATCAAGATATATGTTTTGGCGCCGTTACCGGGAGCTGGAAGAGTTACATCATAGTGGTTGTTGCGTAAAAAGTATTTTCTGATAGCATTGCCATGAAAAGGTATCTTACAACTGCATCTTGCTTATGCCTGGGGAGGTTGCACCACTGAGATCTTTCTTATCTCTTTTAGATTTTGCATCGTATTTTAATTGTCTTGTTTTTACTCTTTGCTTTTTAGTTTTTTCAAAAAAATCAAAAACACATAAAAATTAGTAGTAACTATCTTCTGAAAATCATGGGGGAAAGAAATACTAAGTTGTGTGATTACACAAACACTTCTAATGATCATTTTATTGCTAAACTTATCACTACATTTGAGATAACTGCTGAAAAATTTGAAATAAGTCTTGGGTTATTAAATCTTATAACTCGGAAACAATTTGGCGGTAGTGCTAGTGAAGATGCCTCTATGCATTTACATGATTTCTGTGAAATTTCTGATATGCAAAAGTTTAAAGAATGTGGAAAACAATATTTTCAAATTTAAATTATTCATATTTTCGCTTAGAGGAAAGGTTAAAGAATGGTTATTATTATCACTTACTGCTTGTATCAACTCTTGGGATGATCTTAAAGAAGCTTTGATTAAAAAGTATTACCCACCTGTTAAGATCTTACAAAATTCAAATAGCATCCTATCATTTAGACAAAATGACAATAAACATATAGCAACAGCCTGAAAAAGAATTAAAAACATGTTTATAACTTACCCATTAGATGGAGTTAATGAATGGACTATCTTACACTCTTTTATTCGCTGGGGAATACAAGAATTGGGCCCGGATCACGTTCGCAATCTGATGCATCTTCTCTGGAAGATGGCCTTGACAGGCTCAACTCCTTCTGCTTGCGCCAAAGAACTGATACGATAGGCTCGCGAGACACGAGTTCATCAAGACGCACCTTCTAAAAATATGCGCACAAGTTCAGCAGAAGCTACACGAAGGACTGAAGACAGTATCATGATATATATGCACATGTTGTTTCTTTCATCTTCACTTGGAGGTGATGTATTTCGATATGGAGCAATGACCTCTGCCCCTTTGTCGAGCCAACATATGGTGATGTTACAATGCTTGTTGTAACGCCAAGTAGGTGTAGTTGCAAATTTAAGGGGGTGTATACCTCAGTTCTCGAATAAAGAAAGTATTATATGAAAACTACCTATTTCAGTTGCATTATCATTCGGTTCTCATAATTTCTACACAGCCTGAACCTTCATTTCTGCAAACTGCAAAGACTACGATATCAATTGTGTACTTAGGTATTTGGACCCTCAGGAAACAGAGTTAGCTTAAATTTTATTTCAAGCAAAAGAACTAATCCTTACAATCCTGCAGCAGAACAGCTTGAACAGTTTAAAAATATTTTACTACAGAAATGAAGTATTCATGCTCAAAATTGCACAGTATCCCAAAGTTACACATAAAAAGACTCGAACCCAAATGTAAAATGTAATTCTCTGCAGGTCATTATTCTTCGTTACATAACAAAACAGAGAATCAACAATTCACCCGCCTAAACAAACACTGAAGGACTAGAACACATAATAAAGAACGATACAACTCAAAGCATTATACCAACAAACTTGTGCAATGAACATAGTTTCAGTTATTTTCAATTCCCCAATACCAGCTTGACTGTGAGAATTGTGCAGGCCAATGTTCATAGTGTTGCTGCTGGATACAGGACTAAATTGAGTAGTCAACTGCAGGATCCCAGTTGGAGAATCTAACTTCCCCTCCCAATCAATTTCGCCAGTTAAGATGTACCATAAGCTGATTGGCAACTCTTGCTTCTGAAAACCTCACCTAGAGGTCCGTCGTCAAGTGTTTCCTTAGTTACTGGCGACCAAGTTTCCTGGGCCCTATTACCTTTTTCTGATGAACTGCATGCTCCGTGTGGAACGTAAGCCTGATCAAGATCATGGTGCAACTTGAGTGGTAAAAATGCCACTTCATCGCAATTTGAAGAAGAATGTTGTGATGAGAAGTCAAAGGAATCCATTGGAGCGGATACTAATGATTGCTCGACGGTATTCTGCTTCTCCAGCAGTTCTCTGCAAAGCAGAAGCTTCATCTTCAGTTCAGCAAAGAAAACATAATGCACTTTTTTCGTATTTGTCTACTAAACTACTTCTATTATGGTTGCAACTTGCAACACTGGTACAAAAGATCCAATTCATTGCATCCTCAAACTATGGGCATCTCCTATCATACATTGTGCGCCATTCCCACTTGCTTGCCGCTGCTTTGTGTAGTTTTGTTCTTTTCGTTTTTTTTTGTTTCTAACAGAGAAGCATAAAATGAAGTTCATGAAAGGCTGCATAAATCTTATAACTAAAATGACGAAATCATAGATGCAAATACAGAAACTACGATGGCTTGGCGGTTCGTACCTGTTTTATTCTGTTTATGACACTCTCATAGTCCCATGTAAGTATGTAACTACTTTTATCTAACTTATGCTGTGCTAGTTCACAAATATCTATCATTTTGATCATTTTATTAGGCTCTGAATCCTGATAGAGATTACTTAGGTACCTCCATTTGAAAATTGCCACCAGTTATCATTTCGTTCGACAAACACTTGATCAATCCAGTAAGAGGCATAAATAGGTCTAACTATATACAGGATTGGGTAATTCTACCTGTTGGACTGTCTTGAGAAAGGATCAGTCACATTAGCAGCTAAGTTTTTCACCTGCTGCTGCCAAGCCATGGCCTGGCTGTGTGATGATACACCACCAGAAACAACCATAGCTGGTTCTTCAATGGTGGGTGCCACCTTTCGGCCTTCCACATGCTTTCTTGAACGTTGGCGACCACGGTTTATGTGCCGCTCGCAGTACTTTTGGTCTCCAACTGAATCTCTGGAGCACCGCCACTTCTTGCCGTCTGTGCGGCGGCATCTCCCAGGTTCTACATCAGCACTGCCAGGACAAAATGGCTCCCATCCTACTGCAAAATGAATTCATTATGTCATATGAGAATTATACAAACCACCCCCATAAGGATAAATTATTACTCTGATTCGGCAAAATTCAGATCAGACTACTGCTCAGGTTTGCATAACAAATAGTATGGAAAACAGAATTAAGTAACATGAACTGCAGCATACTAATCACGGGATTTAGATATCTGGCTCCTGAAGAGACTATATAATAAAAAGAAGACCGATAATCCAAATCTGAGTGTGAGTTTTTACATTTAAAACCGTGTAGAAGCATATTGGTAACAGGAAACATCATCACATAAGCATCAATACTCTAAAGCAATTATTGGTTGTGATTACCCAAAGGGAACCTCGATTGCCTCCATGTCCAACAAACTAATAGTGTTACAGCATCTTGTCCCTGGAAGACGAGAACTGAGTTCCAGCTCAGTGGCAAGGCAAGGGAGTGCGAAGCCAACCCACGCGGGTTCGAATCCCCATCTCGCGGTAATTTCGCAGGGAGGAGCGAACTTTAAACCGAGTTATCATCCTAGCGTCCATCCATTGGGAGAGTCTCATCCTACCTAACAGCATATATAGCCAAGGGAGGGATCATTCCCCCGTTGGTCAACGTTTCTTGTCCCTGGAAGACACAGAATACAACTAAAACACGAAAGAATCCCAATACGAGATAAGCTTTTATATTAGATACTACATAGAGTCTCATCCTACCTAACAACATATATAGCCAAGGGAGGGATCATTCCCCCGTTGGTCAACGTTTCTTGTCCCTGGAAGACACAGAATACAACTAAAACACGAAAGAATCCCAATGCGAGATAAGATTTTATATTAGATACTACATAGCACATAGCAGACTAGTGGACATTGGGAATCACAATCATATGAGCTCTACTTGCTTCTTCCATGTTTTGTTTATGCCTACAGTTACTTGTTGAAAACATAAGTATGAGCAAGAAAAACAGTAATTAGTGGAAACTGGATCCAAAAATTACCCCATGGATGTATGCTCCTTCTGATGGGGTGAAGCAGACTGGACGGGACAGGAGCATTTGCAGCTATGTGTTTGTAGATCAGGGCCTGGTGTTCAAGCTCCATCCACTGTGTTGGGGTAAATGGACCCCTGACCCTTGCAAAAAAACCCTGCATGCTTGCCCCAGAGCTCAAACCCAATCCTTCAACCACAAGAGAAGCAGACTGATAAGAACAAATGATGCAATGGAAATCAGAAATAAGGTAATGGGACTGAAGCAACAGAGGATGCGCATGAGCATGGTCTCCTAGTTCCAACACATGCAAGATTTAAGGAAACAACACAAATTTATGCCCCATTCCCCCCTTTTTTTCGTGTGAGAAAAAGAGGGTGAGATATTCCCGAGATGAAAGGCTAACAACATCTTTTGGGGATGAGTTACAAAAGCAAAAGAGATGAGAATAAATAGGGCCCATTGTGCTCTTGACAAGACCCCAAAGGCAGGGGCTTTTGCAGGATAATGCCATCCATGACCATGAGCAAAAATATCAAGACAAAAATAATCTTTGTTTTACATTATATCCACCCATCTCACCCGCTGCATCATTGGAGAAGCTTAGCATCTGCGTCCCAGGAAAGCCGGTGGATCCAAGAAAGGAGCAAGAGGGAGGTGGTGGTGGCGAAGCCCCTGCTATCCCCCGGAACCCATCTTGGCCTTCTTGCTCGTCACATCTGCCATGCTTCTGTGGCGAGCTCGGATGGTCGCCGCTGCCGAAGGAGCTCAGCATCGCCGTTGCTTGGAATGTGTATGACAGACAGTTAGGAAGGATCGTTGGGAGCAATGGCTTCTTGGGCCATTATGGAGGAGAGGGAAGAAGGAGGTGGTGGCTGTGGGTGTTTGGGGAACCAGGCTGGCTTTGCTGCTTTGGGGGAGGAAAGCGGAGGAGGAAGAGGAAGCAAGCAATTGAATGCACCCTGTGGTCTTGGACAAGACAACAAAACTGTTAGTTGGCTAGTGCCTACTACAACCTTCTTTTTATTTCAATTTCTAATTCGATTTTTGGCGAAAAGTCTCTTTGACACATGAGCTCTAGTGATCCCAGTATCTCAAAAACATATTTCTGTAGTTCCATAAAATCTGAAATTAAGCAAACAGAGCTTGCTCGTGGTTAGTCCTGTGGTGAGCCACCCGGTTCAAATCCAGATTGGCATGGGTGTTTACTGATTATTCGGATTAACCGTATGCTTTCGTGGTAGGTGGCGTCCGTCACAGCGGCGCGTGGTGACTCGTCAACCTCAGATATCTGCCGGTCTCGGAGGTGCTCATAGGGGTAGGGTGTGCGTGCGTGCGTTCATAGGGGTGTGTTTGTACGTGCGTGTTTGTGAGCGTCTGCGTTGTACTGTGTTCTCAAAAAAAAAATCTGAAATTAAATGCCTACATATTTATAAACATTCCGAAGGTATGCTGTAAATTTCGGATGAAAATATGTTGTATTTTGATCCATACGGAAAAAGACAAATTTCTGACAAAAATTTAAAGTTTCCATCCCTATAAATTTGTGTTATTTTTCCTGAGCTCAAAATACAACACAATTTCTACCAAAATTTACACGAGTATTCAGAACATGTGTATGTATTTGTGAAATAAAAGTTATGATTTTTTGGAACACATAAATATAATTTTTAAATATTACAAAATTCAGGAGCATTGACCTGGGTGCACCAAATCTGCTCTCGATTTTTGGCTACTATTACACGGAGTATTTCAAGCCTGCTAAGAGCGATCTCGATGCCCAAAAATTTAGAGGAGCAAACAACGGATAAAAATAAAGGAGAATAATTTTCTCCTCTAAACGGTGGTCTAGACAAATTTTATAGGATTTTAAACGATTCTACCACATTTCATACAGTTTACACGTAGTTCATAGGATTTAACTAAAACATGAATGAAATTTAAACTAAACATACTACAAACTTACACTAAAGCTTAAACTTGAACTAAAACTAAACTAAAACCGAGGCCGCTGCTATCGTTTTGCCTATCCGCGATAGTCTAGTCGTCGAAGGCGGAGAAGTCGTCATCACCGCCGCCTCCTCCTCCGCGGCGCCTCTCGTACATGGCGTACGCCGCCGCCTCCACCGCCACACGTTCGGGATTTTGGCGCTGGCGTTTAGTCATGTACTCCTCGGCGCGCCCTGCCTCAAGGTGCTCCCATGCCTCACGGTCCTCCCTCACGAGCTCGGCCGCCGTCCGCGCCTCGGCGGCTCGAAGAGCTCCGGCACGGGCTCGACGTAGACGAGCGGGAAGTTCAATTTCTCACAGCCATTGTCGTCGAGGAGGACGTTCTTGATGCCGTGCCTCCATGCCGCATGCGCCGCCGACTGGAATGTGCCAAGCCCGATGCGCTGACCGGTGTTCCGGTCGGTGATCTCGGCCACCGAGCTCCCCATTCGGTGGCTATGCACTGGCAGCGGGAGGTCGACGGGGGCGCCAGATCGGCGATGCGGCGCCACCCGGTTACGGTTGGCGCTACGGATGGGCGGAGGCGAGCTGCGGCGGGAAGATCTGGCCATCTCCGGCTCTGATCGGTGTCGGCGGGTGGTTTGGCAGCGGACGGAGGTGGTCCGTTGGGCGGTACAGCGATGGATATTGGTTTTCTACTTAGTATGCCGCCGCTCAAATATAGGAGGGCGGAAGTTTTTCTCCTCGGTCGCGCATATATAGGCCGCTAAATGGTTTAGGGTTTCGGCTAGAGTCGGCTCCGGCAGTTAGCGGCGCATATTTTCTCCTCTAAGCCCGTTTTGTGCATCAGTTAGAGATGCTCTAACGTGCAAAGTTGGGGACAACAGATAGCATGTTTGTGTTCACTTAAATGAAAAAATGTATTTCAAGATTTTCAGTTTTGATGATTTTTTGCTTTTAAAAATATTCTGAAATTTTCATTGTCCAACATTGCTAGATTGTACTTTTTTCATTTTGTTTGGTTGCAACTTGTCTGTTCTTTTAATACTCATAAAACGATATGCACCAGTGGTGCAGGATATCCTCCTTTTAGAGAACAAAAAATGACATTGCATGGTCACCGAATTTTTGGGTTGTGTTTGCATACACTCCGGCTTCTTCCGGCGATGGTGTTGCACCATGGTTCAGTTCAGCGACGGTTTTTTGCCGGTGGGCCTGCTCTGAGCCCAAATGTGTCGGGCGGGCTACGACCTCTTCATAATGTTGCTCTGGTTGCGGCTCGCAGAGACGCTCATGTGCTTCACTCGTAAAATGAGGACGATGGGCGGCTCCGGGCATGGCGGTGGCGGCCTCCTCCTCCTTCGCTAGAGGTGGTCGGTGCGGTGACCCGGCATACCACTGCATTTTGTAGTATACAAGTCGTTAATATAATACCCATGAAGGCGCTTTTTCACAAATATCACATCCTCAGAGTGGTACAATAGAAACATTGCAGGTCACAAGCACTTCACATTATTACAAACCATAAGTTCTTAACAACTCGGTATTCTCACAGATCCGATGAGAAGACCATAAGGACTTAACTTGTTTAAGGTACTATTACAACTCGAACTACTAAGGTAGACATGATGAGAGCTCAGCAACTTATTTAGATAAGCCACTACGCTGCTCGGCTCTACTATGCCTACAACATAACTCTACTCCTCCGTCTCCACTTCTTCGATTCCGTAGACTATCCCATAGTCCACGCCTTCGACACCTCCGGACAAGTCTGGCTCCTCGTAGACCAAGTCATATCCGCCTTCATGTGCTCCGGTGCAGGCCTCCTCTTCAATTTCACAGTCTAGCAAGGGTTTAGAAAGAAAGTGAGTACAAGGGTACTCATCAAGCTCAAAAGAAAAGGTGTTTCATGCACTAGCTACGACCATTGATCAGAAGATCTCATGTCAATGCATGTTTCGCAAACATTTCTTCAAAAGGTTTATTTTATTCTGAAAAATATGTCCGCCAGTCTTCACAGGTTGATCAGAACTTCACGGAGTTCCTTTCCTGCCATGTTCGTAGTTCCCTTCCCAGAAGAGGGAGTGACAAGCCACAATTTGATACACTCTGCAGGGGTGCGTTACTTTTCCCATATGAGAGCTTATCCTTTTTGCCAACCGGGCGTACCTTCCTGTCCACACTTCCTTGGTGGGAGGCCCGGCAGCCACAATTTGATACTATTTCTTGCGAAATTACTTTTCCCATAGAGAGCTTATCCTTGTACATAGCCGTGTATCCCCTTCTTGGTGGGGAGGCCTGACATAGAACCAAGCCAATCACTTCCTTCTCGCGGCCACCGCATACCCACCCTTT
>NC_061510.1:197857192-197877494 GCF_022539505.1 Lolium rigidum | reverse complement strand
GACCAATTCTTCCTTCTCCCTTATGTCACGAGCCAACTGAACCACCGAGTCGAAGAAATGGTGGCGCTCCTCCGTCTTTGAAGCTTCCTCTTGAGCTCTTTCCTCCCTTATGCGCTCAAACTCCTTAGCCACCTCCTCTAGGTGCATCCTATTGGCCCTCTCCCTCGGTAGTTGAGCAAGTTGCCAGTTCCCCTGGAATTTTTCCCTCCATAGACGGTCCCGTTCGGCCTGGAGGTTCTCATTCCTCTTCTTCTCGCGCCATAGATATTCCTCATACTCCCTTTGCATATGGGCATGCTCGGCCATCTTCTTGTCATGCTCCTCCTTCTCCTTCCTCGGAACTTCTTCCTTCTCCCTCTTCCGCACTGTCCTTAGAGCCTCCTCCCAAACGGACTCCTCCTTCTCATTGCCCTCCCACGCCGCCTTCCCCTTGGTGGGTTGAGTTGCCATACCTGAAAACAAAATTAAAAAAACCAAAGTGAGTCACGGAATAGGAAAATAGAAAGTACAATACAATTAATATATTGGAGACACATACGGATAAGGCCCCGCTAGGTATCCTAGCATACTACCACCTCGACGTCCACCATGGCGACCTCTACTAAGCCCTACATGAATCCTTGGTTGCCTTGAAGCTTGTCGCCATTGTGATTGATGCCTTGGGGCTTGTTGCCTTGGAGCTTGTTGCCATGGGGCTTGTTGACTAGGAGCTTGTTGCCTTGGAGCATGTTGGCTTGGACCTTGTTGGCTTGGATCTTGTTGCCTTGGAGCTTGTTGCCTTGGAGCTTGTTGCCGTGGGTCTTGTTGTCTTGGAGCTTGTTGGCTTGGAGCTTGTTGGCTTGGAGGTTGATTTGAAGCTTGTTGGCTACTTGATTGTTGGCTTGTGCTAGCATCATTGCCCTTTGACTTTTTGCCGGATGTACATTTTCTTCTATTGTGCCCCTTACTATTGCATGATCCAAAATTAGTTGGCTCGCGAGCCTCTTGGAATAACTTGTTTCCCGAATGACCCCATCTATCTGTTGGAGATATGCCCAGCATGCAATAATAAAATAGTTATTGTTATATCTTAGTCTTCATGATAAATGTTTCCACCCCATGCTATAATTGTATTAACCGGAAACATTAATACATGTGTGTTGTGTAAACAACCAGAGTCCCTAGTAAGCCTCTTGTTAAACTAGCTTGTTGATTAATAGATGATCATGGTTTCCCGATCATGAACATTGGATGTTTTTAATAACAAGGTTATGTCATTGGGTGAATGATATAATGGACACACACCCATAATAAGCGTAGCATAAGATCAAGTCTTTAAGTTCATCTTGCTATAAGCTTTCGATACATAGTTACCTAGTCCTTCAACCATGAGATCATGTAAATCACTTACACCAGATGGGTACTTTGATTACATCAAACGCCACTGCGTAAATGGGCGGTTATAAAGACGGGATTGAGTATTCGGAAAGTATGAGTTGAGGCATATGGATCAAGAGTGGGATTTGTCCATCCCGATGACAGATAGATATACTCTGGGCCCTCTCGGTGGAATGTCATCTAATTAGCTTGCAAGCATGTTACAAGGTCACAAGAGATGACTTACCACGGTACGGGTAAAGAGTACTTTCCGGTAATGAGGTTGAACTAGGTATGGAGATACCAATGATCAAACCTCAGACAAGTAAAATATCGCGCGACAAAGGGAATTGGTATCGTATGTTAATGGTTCAATCGATCACTAAGTTATCGCTGAATGTGTGGTAGCCATGATGGATCTCTAGGTCCCGCTATTATTTATTGATCGGAGAGGAGTCTCGATCATGTCCGCATAGTTCACGAACCGTAGGATGACGCGCTTAAGGTTCGATGTTGTATAGTAGATATGGAATATGAGATGGAGACCGAATGTTGTTCGGAGTCTCGGATGGGATCCAAGACATCATGAGGAGGTCCGGAATAGTCCGGAGAATAAGATTCATGTATGGGAAGTCATTTTTAGGGTTACCACAAAAGTTCAGGATTTTTCGGTATTGTACCGGAGGTTCTAGAAGGTTCTGGTGGGTATCATAGTGGGGCCCACCTATCCCGGACGACCAACGTGGACCAGATGGGTCGCATAGGCCCACATGGGCTAGGCACACCAGCCCCCCAAGGCCCATGTGGCTGGATCAAGTGGATAAGATCAAATCCCTTGAAAATACGGACTTAACTTGGGGGCAAGTCCCCCCCCCCCTTTTTTGGCCGACCCTAGGGCTTGGAGGAGGGGCCAAGGCAGCCCCCCACATCATCCCCCCAAATCCTAGCCGCCCCTCTCTCCCTCCTCCTTCCTCCTACGCAGGCTTGGTGAAGCCCTGCATGAATTTCTCCTCCACCACCACCACCACGCCATCGTGCTACTGGGATTCCGAGGGGATCTACCACCTCCCCTGCCCGCTGGAGCGGGGAGAGGATGGATTTCATCGACACCGTACGTGCGACCGAGTACGGAAGTGCTGCCGGATTGCACCATCGGAACGATCGTCTACATCAACTACGAGATCTGATCTCGTTAAGGCTTTGGATCATCGAGGGTTAGTCTCTCATCTATCTCGTTGCTCCGATCTCATAGATTAGATCTTGGCTTTTCCATAGATTGGATCTTGGATTTATTCGTCTTTGCGGTAGAATTTTTCGTTTTCCATGCAACGAACCCTATAGTGGTATCAGAGCCGTGTCTATGCATAGATCTGTTGCACGAGTAGAACACAATGGTTTTGTGGGCGTTGATGTTTTTGTTGCTTTTGTTATGTGTACTTTGCATCTTGCGGGATGGTGGGATGAAGAGGCCCGGGCTAACTTTACATGACCGTGTTCATGAGACTTGCTCCACGCTTTACATGCAAGCTGGTATTGCATAAGTGGCTTTGCGGGTGTCTGTCTCTCTTACCATAATTAATATTCGATTTACTATTTCAATCGACAACACTAATATCACCGTTGTGGTTCTTTTTCGTAGTTAGATCAGATCTTACTCGAAAGCCCCAAACCACGTAAAACATGCAAACACTTTTTACAAGCGTCTAACTTGTTTTTGCAGGGGCATGTGATTTGATATGGCTATGTGATTGTGACTATATTTGATGTATGAGATGATCATTATTGTATTATGGCAACCGGCAGGAGCCTAATGGTTGTCTTTATTGTTTCATGACATGTGTCATTCACCATGTAATAGCTTTATTTCATTACTATGAGTTAGTAGTTGTAATAGTTGCTATGGATGGTGGACAACCATGAAGAGGCGCCATGGACCTTGGCGCAATGTCTGGTGTTGATGGAGATCATGCTCATGTGCTTTGAAGATGAAATCAAAGGCACAAGAAGAAAAGGTCATATCATATCACATTATCCATGCATGTGATGTTAATCCTTTTATGCACCTTATTTTGCTTAGATTGCGACGGTATCCTTAAAAGATGATCCCTCACATTAATATCAAGATAATAAAGTGTTCTCCCCTCGTATGCATTGTTGCTAATGTTCGTCGTTTTGAAGCATCTCGTGATGATCAGATGTGATAGATTCTATGTTCACATACAACGGGTGTAAGCCATGTTGCACACGCGGAAATACTTGGGTTTGCTTGACAAGCCTAGCATGTACATACATGGCCTCGGAACACAGGAAACCGAAAGGTTGAACACGAGGCATATGGATGATATGATCAACATGTTGATGTTCACCATTGAAGCTACACCATCTCACGTGATGATCGGACTTGGTGTATTGAATATGGATCGTGTGCCACTAAACAACTATGAGGGATGTTGTATTAAGTGGGAGTTCATTAGTAATTAAATTAAAACATGAACTAATTATCATGAACATAGTCTGAATAGTGTTTTGAATTAAATTTGTAGAATTGGCATCCGTTATCTACCATGTGCTAGTCTAGTAATTGAGATAGAAACACTGTTAAATCTGACAAGTAACTTTGCGTACTGGTACCGTATTGTTAACAAAATCAAGAAATGATTAAGTCCTATTGCAAACTTTTGGTAAACCTCACATTGCTGATTCAAAGAGCGGTGGTTTCAATTAGTACCTAAAATCATCTTGTCTCCATGAAACTTGAAGTTAAAATCCATTTAAAAAGTAAGGAGCTGGAAAGTTTGTTTTCAGAAATAAGCAAGGTGTGAGATATATGTGATATCTAAGACCTTATTGCAAGATGATAGAATATAATTTAGTGAGACTACATAAACTCATAAGCTTTATGGGAATGTACGAAGGTTGAAGACGCTAGGCATGCCGATCCTCCAACTAGTTGGGAACTAACGATATTCGAATATCCATGAAGTGGTCATCCTTAGTATGCACCATTGCTAAGACTCGTCGTTTCGAAGCATCACGTGATGATCGGGTGTTTGTAGATTCTACGTGTGCATACAACGGGTGCAAGCCAGATTTGCACATGCGAATACTGAGGTTAAACTTGACGAGCCTAGCATGTACATACATGGTCTCGAAAAGTCATCATGATTTGATGGATAAAAATTATGAGTGAAATTGTTCATCACATTAAAAATTACTAATAGTGAAATCCGAAACACTTGTCATGTGATGATCAACTTCAAAGTACGAACCTCAAGGTTATTGGTATTTGACCAACAAGCCTAGAAGTTATTGATGTTGAGTGTTTTGTGAAATAAGAGGAAAAACCAAAAGAGAAACTACAAAAGTTTTTGGCACAAAGAAAGAAAAGACTAGAAAGTCTAGCTCAGGTGTATATAGATGATATATATGTTATGAATGTATTTTTTGATTGGTCACACAATGAAATTCTTGGTTACTTGTACTATATTGGTTGGTATGAGATGTCATACAACACAACGCAATACAAGAATACAATGGCCTAAGTGACTGATAAGGAATGTGGTAAGAATGCACGTTTGGAACAAATAAAGTGTTATTGTGTACGTCATTGGCATTCTACCTAGCCCTTCAGATTTATAATAAAGAACTTTATAATTGTTGTTTTGTTCTGGTCAAATGAAAACAATGAGTTGTTCAAATTATGACCGTACTCCATGTACGATGGATAAGTTATTATAAATCTTAATGGTGAAACACACATGCATAACACTGACGCTAAAATGCCATAAGGAAAATGATAATAATTCCACTTATTTCTCGAACCGCCATTTATGTCATGTTAGAAAGGAATGCATGAAGGAACTCCATGCAAATTGATTTTTGGAGTCATTCGATTTTTGAATCGTCTGGCGCTTGCAAATATTTTCTAAAGAGAAAATGACTGAAATGTCGTCAATAGGCCAAGAGTTGAACGGGCAACTAACTTAGTGGAAACATACATGATCATGTATTTGGTTCATTGGGCATAGTTGTGTGTGGAAGATTTGTCTACTTCATGAAACTTCCAACAATGAATTGAGCATATACATAAGGATATATTTATTCAATAAGGAAGAAGTTTGAAACATTTGAATAGATTCAAATTTCATCATGAAGTGGAAATCATCGTAATAGAAAAGTCAAATATCTATGATTGGATCATGGTGGAAATATTTGAATTACGAGTTTTAGCAAACATCTAAGAGAGTTACGAAATTGTTCTACAACTCACGTTTCTCGGAATATCATAGTGATGATAGAGTATTCGAGAGACGTATCCAAACCCTGTTGGATTAATGATGAGATAAAATAAAATGATGCCATTATATTTTGTGGATTATGCTTTAGTGACTACCGCTTTTACACTAAATAGAGCGTCATCATAATCCGTTGAAATGACACCATATGAGTTATGGCATGGGTATAAACCCTAATAGTCCTTTCTTAAATTTTGGTATGCATAGCATAAATGACATAGGCATCCTCAATGGGTCTGCCGAAGATGGTACCCGGGGTTTACTAAAGGCCCACGACCCAAAGTTTATGAAGCCCGGAAGCCCAGTCAAGAGATAGTTTGGAAAGATAGAGTTGTATTAGGAATATTGATTTGTAACTATTACGGGACGAACTCAAAGAGTCTCCCGGACTTTGTAACTTGTACATCACGAAACCCTCGGCTCCGCCTCCTATATAAGGGGGAGTCGAGGGACAAAGAGATGATGGATTTCATTGTCAACACAACCCTAGTTTCATAGCAGTCGAGTACTTTTCCGGCTGAACCTTCGAGATCTACTTGCCCTTTACTTCCCTAAAAATCCTAGTCTACAATCTGTAGGCATTGACAAGTCGATACCTTGTCAATTGGCGCCGTCTGTGGGGATTGAAGGCAACAAGGAGCTGATCTCGGTGGCACGCTCAACATCATCGACATCTTCGGTGGCAAGCAATGCGATGCAGAGGTAAACAGATCGAAACTGGTCTAGTCGATTTTGTTCCTCACCCGCCCTCCCATGTGGATGCATATGAGTATCTGGAGGAGCCTATGGAGATGACGTTCGGGAGGTTCCACTTCCGCGTCGGAAAAGAGGGATCGCATCGTCTCGAGGTTCCGATTTCGTCGGGATCATCGGCGGCCGATTCCGATTTTTCGGAATCATCGTCATCGTTCAAGATCGACGCCGAGGAAATCTCGTCGCCACGCTTCGCCAAGTCGGCGACAAGCGGAGAACTCGTCAAGATCTTCGGCAGCATGTCCTTCTAGTCGTATGCGGACTCCAATATAAGCAGCGACTCAGACATCGTCGACAGGTTCAACTTCATTTACAGATCTACTTCTGTTCGGGAGGTCTTCACCGATCTATACGAAGGTGTCACCAACCCCAGCAAAAGTCAAGCTTCAAAATATCATCAAGTTTATGTGATTGGAGAGCAAAGTCGCCCACAGGAGGAGACATCAGAGGCTTTCGATAATGTGGGAAATCCATATGTCGATCCCGCTGATCTTACGCGAGGTTTGGGCACTAAGTATGTCGGGCCTGCGGAACGAAAAATGGTGCAACTTCCACAAGCGGCTTGGGACAGAGCCGCAAAAGCTATGGACGGGACAGAGCCGATGAATACAACTGCCACGTTCGAAGAATTGCAAGTATACCAATATAGACTCTCCCGTGCTGGACGAGAACTCGAAAAGCAAACAGCTGAGCTTAATAGGAGGAAAGCTGCAGCTTCTGCGTCAAGCCGAAGAAGGGCAGAGCTCAGCCGACATTCAGGAACTTTGGAATCCAATCATAGGGCAGCCCATAATAGAGCAAGGTCTCGGCTGCAGAACATGCCCGAAGGCGAGAGGGACAATCTGATCCAAAATCTCGACATGTCCTTTATGTCAATAGATACAAGGGGAAACATTATTCCCAAAACACCGGAAGCTGGGTATATGGTGACTCAGGCCTTCATACTAGCAAATAGACCACCTCCCGGAGATCCAAGGGAAGCATTGTAAAACATGGCTATGGCAGGAGTTGGAGTCATGGGAACAACGTTCGCAAACACAGGCACACCTCCCGAAGGTGCCCCATGGCAAAATAGTCCACGACCAACAGTGGTAGTACAGGACCCGCCAAGAACAAGCGCGGCAAGAGATACATCGACACAGGCGCGAGTTGATAGGGCGCGGCAAGAAAGGAGAGAACATCGGCAGTCACTAGAAGTCGACGAGGAGGAGATGTGCGGGCTCCCCTGTTTCACTCGAAGAGTTCGCAAAACGCGAGTTCCATCTGGTTTCAAGTTACCCGATAATTATAAGAAGTTTGATGGCCTGCAAGATCCAGAGGATTGGCTAGTCGATTACCTGGAAACGGTGAAATTGACGGGAGGAACCAAAGCAACTGCCATGCAGAGCATCCAAGTGCACCTAAGTGGAGCAGCGCGGTCATGGATAAAAAATTTACCACCTGGATGATGAGTCGATGAGGATGTACATGTTGGGAAACTTTCGAGGACATGTTCGTGAAAAATTTCTTATCTACATGCAAGAAACCTGCGTCCATAGAGCAGCTGCGAGCTTGTAGACAAAAGTATGATGAGTCGATGAGGATGTACATTCAGAGGTGGAACATTATCAAAAACTCGGTGGAAAACATATCCGATGAAAGAGCGATAGATGCGTTTGTCACCGGAATTCGAAGGAAGGATCTAGTTGAGGATTTGGGAAGGACTAATCCAAAAAACAATAGTGGCACTGATGAAAAATAGCGAATCGCTGGGCAGATGGAGAAGATGTTGTTCACAATAAGCGGCATAGGTCGCCTGAGGATGATCGAAATCGCAATATTCAAAATAGGCGACGATTCTCTCGCCAATTCTCCGACTATGACGGTCCCGGCCAAATATCGGCTGGCTTCCGAGGAAATAGCGGAAATAACAATCGAGATGATTATCAAAAGAGTGGTGAACAGCGTAGCGAGTACAGGGATAGTCCACGTCCCAACATGAAAAATAATGGTCCAAGGTTCCAGAGGCCGTACATATCTCCCGAAGATATGATGAACGGACCATGTCAGATGCATTTCTATCTCGACAACAATGGGAAGAGGCAGTCGGGGCATTTACAGAAGGATTGCCGAACTTTCCAGGCGTTGAACAGATTCGCGGGGCATGCCAACGCACAGAACAGATTCGCGGGGCATGCCATGCCAAATAGAAAACCTCAGGGGCCAAGGAGTGAGATCCACCTTCCACCTCCTCCCGCGATCACGGACAAAAATCGACACCAGTTACAAATAGCGGCAGCCCCACACCCGCCTCCTTATATCGACACCAACAGCGCGGTCTCGATGATTCAGAAGGCCAGCCATCCAACAGAGCTCAAAAAGTAATTTCGCGACAAGTCTTCATGGCAGAAAAGATGCCTCCACCAACAATCGAGTACCTGAATTGGTCGGGACAGGACATTGGCTTCACCATAGCAGACCACCCGTAGCAAGTCCCTCGACCAGGGCAATCAGCTTTGATCTTACCAGCGGTGATCGCAGGATTCGACGTTTCACGAGTATTCATAGATGGAGGCAGCAGCTTAAACCTCATGTATGCAGACACATTGATGAAGATGAATATATCCTTGGTGAACTTAAAACCAACCGACACACATTTCCATGGTATCACACCAGACAAACCAAGTTATCTGCTGGGAAAGATCAATTTCGACGTTCAGTTTGGAACCCGAGAGAATTACAGGATAGAAAGGCTGGAGTTCGAAGTCGTGGATTTTCCATCACAGTACCATGCTCTACTGGGACGACCCGCGTATGCCAGGTTTATGGCAGTATCACATTACACATACTTGTTCTGGAGACTCCCTGGGCCCAGAGGCCCAATCACAGTAAGAGGCAGTTTCGTGCTAGCGGATAAGTGCGACAAGGATTTTCATCGACTGTCAGAAACCTTCGGGATGCAAGAGGAGTATATGGCGTCCAGGCTAACAACTGATTACGACGTGTTGCCTGATGGAGGGAGGCCGCTAAAGGAGCCAACCTTCAACACAACCAAAAATTCAAAGGAGTTGCAGATACACCCGACAGATCCCAAGAAGACGACAGCTATCACCACAAATATGGATCTCGCATAGGAAAGCGCCCTCGTCGAGTTCCTACGTGAGCGCTGGGAAATCTTCGCATGGTGTCCCGCAGACATGCCAGGAGTACCCAGGGAACTTGCCGAGCACCCCCTTAACTTGGATCCATTGGTCAGGCCAATCAGACAACTGTTGCGGCGTTTTTCGGAACCAAACCGCAAAGCTATGCTGTCGGAAATCAATCGACTCAGAGAAGCTGGATTCATCAAAGAGCTACATACAGAGGCCACGTGGGTAGCTAACCCAGTGCTGGTCCCGAAGAAAAACACAGAGGTCCTTCGCATGTGCGTCGACTTCACGTGTCTCAATAAACATTGTCCAAAGGATCACTTCCCCCTCCCAAGGATCGATCAAATTATTGACTCCACGGCAGGCTGTGAACGTCTTTCCTTCCTGGGCGCATACTCTGGTTACAACCAGATCCGATTAAAAGAAGAAGACGAGGTCAAAACATCTTTTATAACACCCTATGGCGTGTTTTGCTATAGAACAATGCCCTTCGGGTTGAAAAACGCGGGAGCAACATATCAGCGGATGATGCAGAAATGCCTTGCCACTTAGATTGGCAAGAACATTCAAGTGTACATTGACGATGTCGTCATAACAACGAAGAAAGGGTCAACCTTGATCGATGATCTCAAGTAAACTTTCGACAACCTCGATAAATTCTGCCTCAAGCTGAACCCGACGAAGTGTTCTTTCGGTGTTCCTGCAGGAGAACTCCTCGGGTTTCTGGTGTCAGCAAGAGGAATCGAGGCTAACCCGGAGAAAATTCAAGCCATCGTGATGATACGGAAGCCAACAAAGCTCAAGGAAATACAACAGCTAACTGGGCGAGTCGCAGCTTTGAGCAGATTTATCGCCAGGCTGGGAGAAAAGGCGTTACCGTTCTACGCCCTGATCAAACAGGGAGAAAAGTTCGAGTGGAATGAAGAAGCAGAAAGAGCCTTTGAGGATCTCAAACGCACAATCTCGACACCACCAATATTGGTGGCGCCCAAGGAAAAAGGAACCGCTTCTGTTGTATATCGCGGCCACACCCCAAGTGGTCAGCACAATACTTGTGGTTGAGCGAGAAGAAGAAGGAAAACTCCATGGAGTCCGGCGGCCGGTATACTTCATCAGCGAAGTTTTATCACCCTCAAAACAGCGGTACCCGCAGTACCAAAAGTTAGCATATGGAGTATTCACAACCGCAAGAAAACTGCGACACTATTTCTCAGCACATCCGATAATAGTGGTCAATGAGGCGCCTTTGTCCAATATATTGAATAACCCGGAAGCTACGGGTCGTGTCTCCGTTTGGGGAATAGAGCTTTCCCCTCGGGACATCACGTATGAAAAAAGAAAGGGATTTCTATTTTCGTGCCCTCGGGTCCTTAGTTGTACTCAGTTTTCCCCAGCTCCTTAGTTTTTCCTCAGTTTTCCCCAAGCCCTTGTTCGTAACCCGCGAGAAAGAGCTCGGACGGAAGGAATCCCGTTTAGTTGACGTTGGTTGGTGCCGGCAAGTGGGGCCGCTGTTGGTGCCCCGCAGGTGGACACGTCTCCACTTATCTAGATCATCGTGGGACCCACAACTTGTCCACGTTAGCGCGCCGGACCCACAGCTTACCCAGGTGACCGTTGCAAAATGGGAGCCCGAGCCAGCCCCGCGCCCGTGCCCGTGCCATTGCTTCCCCTTTCTTTCTCCGCGCCCCATTGTTCTTCTTCTCCGCTAGCGGCAGCCCTTCTCCGGTAGGCGGGTGATGTCTAGTTTCTCTTCGACCTCCCGTTCTTCATGGCCGCGAGTATGGACCCGTGCCTTTGACAAGATGCCCTCGACCGCCCACGCCAGGAGCCTCGAAGCGGTCGATCCGTAAGACGGACGAGAACGGCAACCGTGGACGTGAGTTCGTTGCATGCGAGAGCTTGCCATATAGAGAGGGGATAAGGTTAGATCTCCCTCCAATTTCTCTCGTTTTCTCTCGATTTTCTTGTTATTCCCTCGAATTTGGGATTTAGGGTTCACGTTGTTGTTTTCGGATCTTGAAGAAATGCAAGCATTTCGAGTGGATCGATGTGTACGTTCGGAGGCTTCGGTTGCGAGGAATCAATTGGCGCTATTGGGGGGCGCAATTTGGGAGGGGGGACTTGCTGTAGAGAATGCGGTGGAGAGAGGAGCCGTTCCGATTATGCCTAATGCTCCCAATGCAGAACTGGTGGAAGTGAAGGGAGAACTGAAGAAAATGAACAAGCAGTTAAGGCAGCTAATCGAGTTGAAGAAGCAAGCTAACCTGATGGCTGGTTGTTTTTTTGTTGTTGTATAATTACGATCGGATTCTTATCATTGCTCACCAGGCGCTAGAAGTTGTTACAAGGGATACCTTACAAATCCATTATTCAGTTACATGTACTTGTAGTTGTTTTCAAAGTTAGTGTGTGCATTCACCGAAATTACCAACTATATTCCCTAAAAGAAAAGGAAAGCTAAAGATAGTTGATAATTGTTAGAGGGGTGACAAATAATGCAATCACCGAAATCCGCAAATATGTATGCCTCGTGTTTATACCAAAATTATACCACTTTTAGGCCGTTTCAAAATACCAATACCATATCCCAAACTATATTCCCTAAAAGAAAAGGACAGCTAAAGATAGTTGATAATTGTTAGAGGGGTGACAAATAATGCAATCACCGAAATCCGCAAATATGTATGCCTCATGTTTATAACAAAATTATACCACTTTTAGGCCGTTTCAAAATAGGGTCCCTTCAAAATACCAATACAATATCCCAAACTATATTCCCTAAAAGAAAAGGACAGCTAAAGATAGTTGATAATTGTTAGAGGGGTGACAAATAATGCAATCACCGAAATCCGCAAATATGTATGCCTCATGTTTATAACAAAATTATACCACTTTTAGGCCGTTTCAAAATACCAATACTATATCCCAAACTATATTCCCTAAAAGAAAAGGACAGCTAAAGATAGTTGATAGCAATCACCGAAATCCGCAAATATGTATGCCTCATGTTTATAACAAAATTATACCACTTTTAGGCCGTTTCAAAATACCAATACTATATCCCAAACTATATTCCCTAAAAGAAAAGGACAGCTAAAGATAGTTGATAATTGTTAGAGGGGTGACAAATAATGCAATCACCGAAATCCACAAATATGTATGCCTCATGTTTATACCAATACTATATCCCAAACTATATTAAGTGGCAAACTCGTTATTGCACATAAATAGAGGGGTGGGCATTCTCCACCGACAGAGAGAGAGAGGGGTGGCCACGAAGAGAGAGAGAGAGAGAGGTTGCCACGAAGAGACGGATAGGGGTATACTGCCCGTTAGATCGGTGGATCAACGGTTCGTGGAGTCGATCCGTGTGACAACGGCTCAACCAATCGGGATAAGTTTGGGCTTCTCGAGCATTTGTGACAGTACTTGAGGGCAAAACCGAGTAGTACTAAGAATCCAAGGGCACATAAATAGTAAATAGACTAAGGGATTCAAACAAAAGAATTACAAAATGAAAAATGTGTGTTTTGTACAATATAATTCATATTGGGCTACATCAAATTATTTGCAATTCAAATATACATGAGTGTGACAATTCTGGCATCATTTAGACAAACTATGTTTTGGGAAAGATGTTTTGCAAAGGGGTTTGGGTGGAAAACCATGCATCTTCATAGCTACACTAGTGATTCTGAGAAGTGGCAATTTGTGGTAAAACTTGATTTATATATGTTTGTTAAGGTTTTCTAGGTGGCAGGTTGCGTAGGAAGACTCCATGAGTAGTTGCCACTATGTTTTTATTTTTTTGGATTTTTTTGCGCATGAAATGACTCAATTAGCTATGTTAATCTCATTTGTTGACTCTCTGTTGACCAGCTACTTGAGGGTAAAACTGAATATATTGCACTTGCCGGTCTAAGTCCTCGAGGGGAAAACCGAGTACGGATAAAATTTCGTATAAGGCCCGAGGTTATAACCGAGTACACCAAACGTCCCGGGGTTAGACTCGTGTAGCGGTGCACGCTGCAGCCGTGCATAGCAGACGCGTGTTGCGGTACACGCCACCTTCGTCTTTATAGAGCCCCTCTTTCTCTCCCTCGACGCACGTTCTCACTGGCTCACTGCAACCGCCTCTCCTGTCCCATCATCTTCTCCACAACCGAAGAAAAAACCCCGAAGAAAACCGCCGGCGATGGAGAAGAATGAGATGCCCATTGTCGGCACATCAGCCGCCGCCCCCGTTGTAATATCCCAGGTATTGGGGTTACAAAAAATAGAGGAAACAGATGTGTGCATTGCATTCATGCATAGAAAATCTGGGGAATTTTCGCGCTTTAAAGTAAAACAGTCACAGTAACTGAAGTTTCACTTCACCTTGGTGGAATTGAAGTAGCTCATCAAGTCAAGTGCTATAAACCTCAATGTGACTTTGTTAAAACCTGTTTTGGGTAGGGATGATTTGATCTATGGGGTTAGATCAAATGGAATTAAAATCAACACAAGAACATATGAATCATGGATCAACTACTTGATCTTATTAAATATCACAACATGGTATTCCTTGCCATAACATAAGAACATCTGTTCAATTACAAACCAAGTATGAACAAAATGGAGAAACCATTCTTGACCTATCTTTTCCATGTCTTAAGCTAATTCTTGAACCTACCATGAACCTCATGGTATTCATTATATTCCAATCTTGGAAACAAGACAAGGAGATCAACTCTAGAAATATATATCCTTCTCTATTCCATATTATTATACATCAAACCAAGAGAGATGAGAGTTCTACATTATTTATTAGAAAAGCAATAACAAACCTGGAGCTAAACCTTGGATATACATCCAAGTATTCAAATCATCATCTTCAAGAGGAACCTAGAGTATTATTCAAGTCCTTCCCAAATGAGTGAGACCATTCATACCACTCTTAGCTTTACCTATTTAAGACTCAAGGACAATCATTGAACCAAAGTATTAGGAGATTAACCATTATATCTTGGAATGGTGAGACAACCTAAGATCACATGGAATAATAACATATCCATGAATTGATAAAGTAAGGAGGAGATTAATTCAACCAAGATAGCCAAGTGGAGTTTTAGACTTAATATTTATTGAGATATGGTGAGTACACCATAAACATTAGAATAAACCATTCCTTTATAAGGGAGCCCAAGCTAAGGTGTTACACTCAAGATAATAGAATAGAAGTGAGAAATCCATTTAATGAGAGATACCTTAGGAAGACAAACCTTGGTTATTATAAATTGAGTGATGATCATAAACCCTAAGAACTTGAGGTAGAGATATTAAGAACAAATGGATTATGCCTAATCCATGACCATGCTTTGGAGAAATAGGAGAATAATCCAAATGCTAACACTTATATGATTAGTAGATATCATTCACCACATGAAATTATAGGGAGATCACTAGTAAACAACCCTAGGCTTATATTCCAACCTTTACTTATGAAACAATTGGTGATCATAAGTAGAAACCTACCATATCTACATTGCATAAATTAAAGAACCTAAGAAAACCTTAGAGCCAAACTCCATACTTTATATGGTTGGAACCATTCATCAGTGTAACCAAAGTTAACTATAAAAAGAACCATAACCAATGTAGTTACTCTAATGATAAATTGAAGATAATAATAGAAGTTAAATTGGTAGAAGATAAAAACCATTCTCAAATCCTTAGTAATTTGGGAAGCACATTAGATATGAAGCAAGCCACCACCTTATCATGGTTGGGGGAAATTAAACCCTAGCACATGCAATATGGAGACACCCCATCTCTATAAACTAGAATTAAATCTCAACCCCAGTTGAGTATCACTTGGGTGATCACAAACAAAACCTAAACCACAATTAAGATTCAAACCATGTGTCATTAGGTAAATATTATTAGAACCCTGGAATGGCATAATAATGAAATCTTATGCTTCACATATTAAACCTCAGAAACATCTAGTACTTAAAATCACAATTGAAACCCATGTCTGCTGATCAACCACTTGTCCTTATAACCAAGACCAAACCCTTATAAGAGTAATGTCTACTCTAGGTAATTCAAGGTGTTGTTAAATATAATCCTAGTGCCACCTTTGAAATGTGGTTACAATAAAAACCACAAGACCTTAACAAGCAAGTGCTCACATAAAATTATGTGCAAGTGACCAATTCCCTAAATTGAAACCACCTCTTCATACAACCTTTAAAATACTTTGAGATGAAAGTATCAACTATGCTAATCCAAATAATTGGATTCACAAGGAAAAAGAAAATTAAAAATGAGAATATAAACTCATACCTATTTATTTTTGAATAAGCCAACAAGCATGAAATGTAATCTAATATAAAATACTTGCTTCATATTGGAGTGTGGTGTAATACATCACACTAAATTTTCATTGAATTAACATAATAATAAACCTGCAAGAAAATTTTGAAAACAAATTAGATTTATAACAGAATTCAATAAATGAAATTAAAAATAGAAAAGGAAGAAAAAAAAATAGAAAAGAGAAGAGAGCCTACCTGGCTTACCTGGCGGGCCACCATAGCCCAGCACACGGCCTGGCAGCAGCCCAAAACGGCCCAAGCCGCAGCCCAAATAGCGACCCACGTACCTCTTCGTTAAAAACAAACGAAGAGGAGGTCATCCTCATCCCCTCCGTGCGCTGGAGGCCACGGCAACGCCGTGCTCGACCTCCCCTTCGCGCTGTCGACCTCCCCTTGCTCCAAATCGTGACGAGGCACGCGCCCTGCACCGTATAAAAGCCGCACAACGCACCGAAGCATCGAGTTCTTCCTCTCTGGCTCAAATTTCGTTCCCCAAGCCGACACCTGCCGCACCACCTCACCATTGCCGCCGGCGAACTAGGCTTCCCCGAGCCAAACCGAGCCCACCACCATGACCGCCGTCCTCGACATGGTCACAGTGTGCGAAGAATCGAGCTAACAAGCCACCAATCGACGGTGCCTGGTTGTCTTCCCCGGCGCCGGCAGCTGCAAATTCCGGCGGACCAAGCCTCCCTGAGCTTCACCGAGCCCATCAACAGCCTCAGGTCGATCTTGCACATCTCTCGGAGCCCATTATTTTGAGTTATTGAAGCACATAGCTAGCAGTAGCTTGGTGGCCGGAGTGCGCCGCCGCGGTACCTCACCGCCGGGCATGCTCCAGTGACCTATTTGGGGCGGCGCCACCACCATTGGGTTCCTCTCGTCGCGCTGAATCGATAGAACATAGGCACGCATCGGGGGGTGCACTAAATCGCCGGCTTCGTGGTAGTCTGGCCGCCGGCGAGGTGCTCCTCTGCCCAGTCATCGATTTTGACCCAGTCAAAATCGACGTGGCTGCTGACAGGGACCCGTGGCCCACTCGTCAGGGACTCGGGGTAACATTAGCCCGGTGTCTTTAGCCGGTTCGTTTTAAATTCCGGATTTCGTAAATTGTCGCATCTTTGATAAATTGTAGAAAATCCAATATAGCTCAGAAAAATAAATATAAGATATCAAAATTCTTATAAAGATAAATACTATCCAATAAAAATATAAAATGAAATTTTTATTTCTAATAAAAATTTAATTATTAATACTTGTTATTTAAGCCTTTAATTTTAATTCTAAATTAAATTAAAATTCATTAATTAGTAAAAATTTCATAAAATAAATAAAAACCAGTAAGTAAATAAGGAAAACACTAAAACTAATTTTCCTTTGTTTATAATTTATTAAATCCTTAATAGGAGGATTTAAACCCTTATTAATAATTGTCTTAATTATTAATTCTTTAAAAATAAGAAAATGTCAAATCCAATATTATTTTTAATTCAAAATTATTAATAACTTCAACTTTACCATGAAGTTATTAATCATAGAACTTTATGGTAAATAGTAAACCCTAATTCCAAATTGAATGATATTACAACCCATCATTTCATATGATCCCTAAAACCCTAATATCATTAGGAACCCTAACTCCATTATTACATGTGAACCCTAATTTACTTCTAACCTAAACCCTAGGTTAGAATAGATGATCATGGTACTTTATTTCAAATCATAGAGCCATCATTAGCAACTAAAAGACATACATATGTTCACATAAAATGTAGAACCCTATCACTAGCAAATTAGTATTCCAAGTATGCATACCATTAAACCAAGGTGATCAAATAAGATCAACCAAGTGTAAACCCTAGATCCTATTACCAAAACCAACATCCTTATTCATTCCTATTTAGCATCACACCAATGTGATGAACCCTAATAGCAACCATACCCACTATTTTACATTACATAAACCTGTTCCATTAAACCCTACTAGTGTGAGATACTTATGAACCATCCTATTTAGGAACCAACTATTCTCTACTTAGAGATCCAATAGCTAATACAAGACAACCTCAACCTTAATTGATATACTTCTTATTATTTAAGAAGTATGTTCTTCAAAAGTTATTCTTTTGAAGAAAATAAGGAATCATCACCAAACCTACTTATAAGGACCTATAAACCCTAGTCAGCTATCATTAGCAAGATAAACCAACCTTGACAACAACCATATATAATGAATTGCTTAGGATGCCTAGGCTTATCTTAACCTTACCAGCCCTAGGTATTGATGAATCCAACTTTGTTGGGATCCATCTAATACCTATCCCAGCAACTACATTAAGCCATAGTCACCCATAGAACCCCATCAACCTAATTATCATACTTGTTCTTTATTAAAGAACATGTTCTTCAAAAGTTATTCTTTTAAAGTATATGATAATTAATCATTAACCATGCCATATAGTACTAAAACTGACCACTGTTCTTTACTTGTTAACATTATGACAATTATCATCCTTTGTGTGCTCAATTGATTACTATGCCTTATTATCTACCCGTTTATAATACCAAGTAATCACACCTGAATAAGAACCTTGTATGTGAATCACTCTAAAAAGTGCAACACACCCTAAATCAATCATTACCACTCACTAATCCTAAATCATCGGGGTTAGGACACGCTTAGAGCGATTGCATCTCATACTTATGCATTATTGCATCCTTGCCAATCTTTTAAACATCGTCCTTACCGGACGATGATGCTATTTCAGAATTTGGAGTTATTCGCACCGAAGACCTTGTCTGCATAATCTTGCAGTCAAGAAAGGCAAGTTCATCACTTGCTCATGTCATTTGAGTATTTTTATCAAATTACTTGCAAAGTATTATGGTTATCACTATTGCACAAAAATCAAAACCACTACTTTCATAACTATGAATATGACTATGTGGTGGGCAATGGAACCATGGATTGTGTTGATATGGTGGAGGTTCCATTGCACGGGCTTATATCCATCTAGGATTAAACAACAAATGTCGCCGAGTGATTCTTGTGCCGTAATATCCGTGTTAACCATAAGATCCGGAGTGGGACGGAGTAGTCAAAAGTGTTTCCACCTCTCGTTCATCAACGGATGCGCTTTACCGTAGACACTTGTATCCGTCAGGGCAAGCGGTGGGCTGGGGAAGCCTTAAGTCCCCACGGCATAGTCCGTAGACACTTGTCGCTCGAAGTGCAAGCGGTGGGCTGGGGAAGCCTAAAGTCCCCACGGTATTGCGGTCTATGATGGGTTGCAGCTACCGACGAAGGAGTTTGGTTCGATCCCAAACCGTTGTCGTGGTCGGGGTCCATCCTTAAGTGGTATAAGAGGACCGACGAGGACCCGGGGTCGGGGTATGCAACAAAGGGTGGGTGTTCGAGGTAGCGGAGGAACATGATTGGCTAGACCTTATACCGGGCCTCACACCTAAGGAAGTGTGGACGGGAAAGCTGCCCGGTTGGCACCAAGGTTAAGATCTCTTATGGGTAAAGCAACACACCTCTGCGAGTGTAAAGAAGCGTGACTCGTCACTCCTCGTTCCGGGATATGGAACTGCGAACGCTGCCGGAAAGGAGCTCCATGAAGTTCTAGTAAACCGGTGAAGGCTGACGGACATAGTTCTTCCGAATAAAAGCAACCTCTTGAAGAAATGATTATGAAAACCTGCATTGGTATTAGACTTTCTGGTCTAATGCCGTAGCTAGTGCATTAAACACCTCTTTCCTATAATGAACTTGTTGAGTACGCTCGTACTCATCCCACTCTTAAATCCCCGCTTAGATATGGAGGCCATGATGGAGGATCTACGAGTGCAACTCGAAGGCCGAGGAGTCAACAAGTACTTCAAGAAACAGGACCTACCAGAGGAGTCAGATACCACATCTAACAAGGAGAAACCTAGATTAGCAATAGAAAGGAACAAGCTTCCTAAACTTAGCTCCTATTTAGCTAGAATCTATTCATAGCCTCTGTAGCTAGTTAAATACTCTACAAATAGAGTTCGTGTTAGGATTAGACTACGAGTCGTTCTCCTGGAGTTCATTTGCGGTTTTACCTCATTGTAAAGTAGGAGGTCTGTGCTGATCTTATGTAACAGAGTCAATGTTGTAATTCTATAGACATGCCTTGGACCCGCATATGTTTCTGTTGTACCACTCTGAGCGATATATTACTAGTGGAACGGTGTTTCATTGGTGTTATATCAGACTTGCATACTACACCATGCAGTGGTATGCCGGGTCTCCACACCCGTCCAGGCCCCTGTCGCTGCTTCCAACGTAGCAGCCGGCGCATCGGCCGCCGCCCCCGTCCAGGCCCCTGTCGCTGCTTCCAACGTAGCAGCCGGCGGATCGGCCGCCGCCCCGTCCGGGCCC
>NC_061510.1:197769793-197857092 GCF_022539505.1 Lolium rigidum | reverse complement strand
CGGCCGCCGCCCCCGTCCAGGCCCCCGTCGTCGCTTCCAACGTAGCGCCCGGCGGATCGGCCGCCGCCCCCGTCCGGTGCCCCTATCGCTGCTTCCAACGTAGCAGCCGGCGGATCGGCCGCCACCCCGTCCGGGCCCCTGTCGCTGCTTCCAACGTAGCGGCCGGCGCATCGGCCGCCGCCACCGTCCGATCCCCCGTCGCTTGGGACCCGTACGAACCAGTGCAATACGACGCACCGGAGAACCCCTACGACACCAGCATCGTCGACAACGAGCCGGAGGTAACCCTTTGTTCCCTTGTTCTTATCTCATTTCAATCATTTTGTGTTAGATCTAGCGTTATTACGGTTCGTCTATTCCTAGTTCAATCCTTTTGTGTTAGATCTTGCGTTATTACTGTTCGTCTGTTCCTAGTTCGATCCTTTTGTGTTAGATCTTGCGTTATTAGTGTTTGTTATTTGCTTTTGTTTAAGATTTGTGCCGATGATGATGAATATTTGGGCATAAATTGATTCGGGGTTTGGTCGCTAAACAATTGGTGTGTACAAATTTGTTGTGCATGATCTTTGGTTTGCCGACTCAAATCCTGGATATAAGTGTGTCCAATGTAACCGAGGCTACCTCTTTTTTCGAGCCCATATTATCATGCATGATTTTTTGTTCACTCTCTGTTCCATCATCGTTGCAATTGACTCCGTTTTTTTTGCACGATCTTTGGTGCTACGTGACAAGTGCAGAGCGAGCAACGTCGACAGGCGACGACGAGTCCTTCCACACCAAGACTCGTCACGTCCTCGGAGGCTGCAGTCCGGCCATTACGATGGCCCCTTTGCTCGAGGCATTTACAAGTGCCCCTTCGCAACAGGAAGCTCCGCGCCACCGACTTCAACTCCCCGGTGAACCATGCTGAATCCATTGGCAGATGTGGCGCTAGAGTTGGAAGGACCGTGAACGTGCATGCGTACATGGCCAAACACAAAGCACTTGGGATTCACCCGCGCAACCTCCAAGCGAGTCACACGCGCTACCCGGAGGCGTTGAACATGCCTACTCGCACTCTCTCGTATGTGACTGCTCTATCCGTAGAGCAGCTTAAATTCATGTAAAATGTAGCTTATGTTGGATCTATCGGTACTACTTTTGGATCTGTCCTGAATATATCTATGCTATGTTGGTTGTCTGTATGCAGCTTATCCTATATTTTCTCTCTGGATTTGTGCCCTAGATTTCCTACCTGATTGGGTAAAAATGAAGGCATAAAGAAATGAATGGCGTTAAAAAACAGAAGGACAAGCTGCTCTAGATTTGCTACCAATTTGGGCTATCAAATATGAATGAGATCGAGCGAGAGAGAGGAAAAAGGTACATTGAAAACTTCTAATCTGGGCGAAAGAGACAGAAACCACTCGTGCTCCCGTCCCGGACCCACACGGCTCCACACGCTACGGCCCCACAAACATGGTCTCGTCCTGTCCCACGCGGTCCCTTCCTACTAGCCCCACACGACGCGGTCCCACACGACGCGACCCCACAAACGACACGACCCCACTCATCAGCACAGAACAGTCAACTTAACGGATTCCTTCCGTCCGAGCTCCTTCTGCGGGTTCAGACAAGGGCTTGGGGAAAACTGAGGAAAAACTAAGGAGTTGGGGAAAACTGAGTACAACTAAGGACCTGAGGGCACGAAAATAGAAATCCCAAAAATAAAAGCAATAAAGTCGCAAATCTTACCAGACTTCGTCGCAGAGTGGATGGAGCTGCAAAATACGGGACCCCCAGACTTATCGAGAACCTGGACCCTGAACTTTGACGGGTCCAAAAGGTTAGAAGAAGCTGGAGCAGGCGTGATATTAGTATCACCTCAAGGAGATAAGATGAAATATGTACTGCGGATGACGTTTTGCCAACGCGTCTAACAACGAAGCAGAGTATGAAGCACTGATACATGGGATGAAGATGGCGAAAGCCTGTGGTGCAACCCGATTAAAAATCTTTGGCGACTCCCAATTGGTGGCTCAACAAGTGATGAACCAATGTGACGCAGTCAATGATAGTATGATAGCATACAAGGAGGTATACAATGAACTCGACAAGCTCTTTGACGGGTGCGAAGTAAATCATATTAGCAGACTCAGCAATGATGAAGTCGATGTTCTGGCAAACATCGGGTCACAATGCTTAGCAATACCACCCGGCGTATTTTGGGAGGAGATAAGTGAAAGGTCGACTAAGGCAAAGAAACAGACAAAGAAAAAGGAGAAGGTCGAGAAAAGATCGGGAGCTCCAGCAGTATCGGAAGCAAGTGCATCAGGAGATGAAGATGAATCACAAGAGGTGATGGCGGTCCAAGTTCCTTGGATGCAGGTTTACATCCCATATATCTTAAATAAAGAAATACCCGAAGATCCAGTAGAAGCAAGGCGAGTTATTCGATGATCCAAGGACTTCACCGTGGTTAAGGGCGAGCTGTATAAGCGAAGTTTATCGGGAGTATTGCAGCGATGTGTTACACCCGAGGAAGGTAGAGTACTCTTAAAAGATGTGCACGAAGGAGTGTGTGGACACCACGCAAGCAGTCGAGCTATAGCAGCTAAGGTTTTCAGAGCAGGATTCTATTGGCTAACAAAGAATCGAAGATGCAAAGGACATAGTGCGTACCTGTGATGCGTGCCAAAGGTTTGCCGCATGTCGAGGGTACTCCTCGGCAATGCCCTCCGATTGGGGCTTAGGGTTGATGGAATCCTGTAGGCTGACACGAGACATCGGTTAACAGACAAGCGGGGAGAGCGATTTACCCAGGTTCGGGGCCCTCGATGAGGTAAAACCCTTACGTCCTCGCTCGTCCGATCTTGATTATGAGAATATCGGGTTACAATGGGGTGCCGAAGGTTTCGGCTGTGATCTCGTCGAGAGACTAAGTGCTACGGCGACCTAGCTCTAGACTTATGGTGGCTAAAGTTGCTAAGATTGATTGTGTCCCTCGGCAGCCCCTCTCCTGGCCTTTATATAGGAGACCAGGTCTCAAGAGATCTGTCCGGGTACGACTAGGTTTACAAAAGACCTAGCTCTAAACTTTCCTTGTTCGGCTCCTCTCCGTCTTGTTCTTCAAGGAATCCTCTCCATCACCGTCCTAGTGGCCCATCTTGCCATTGGGTATCTTCATGGGCCTCCAGCTGGGCCGTACAGGATAGGGCAATGTCAGTTACCCAAAGGGTAATGCCCACGTCAGTAGTCCCCGAGTGTCTAGCCGAAGATATTTCGGGTAGAGACTAAAGCATGCCTCCACTGAATGTTCTTCTCCATCTTGTAGTATCATCTTCTTCTATCGGGTGCGCGTCCAGCGTTCCCGATGGGAGTAGCCCCCGAGTCTAGGTGCGGATGCTTGCAATCCGTGCGTAGACTCAAGTTGTGCTACTCGAACGTCTCCTTCTGCCGAAGTTTTCTGCAGGTCTTCATAGGTCACCCGATACATTTGTATCAAGGCTTGTACTTTTCAGTAAATTTTTAACGCGTAAAGGATATTGAGCAACGTGCCCAGTTTTGTTGGTTAACTGCCGATGGCAAAACAACGTTACCCTACACAGAATCAAGTCCCCGGGCATGATCCTGGAGTGCAAAAAAGTTTTATCGGGTGTGCGTCCAGTGCTCCCGATGGGAGTAGCCCCCGAGTCTGGGCACGGGCGCTTGTGACCGGGTGCAGACTCGAGCTGAGTATTCTATCCTTTTCTTCAAATATTTCTTCACGCTTTTCTTTGCAGGAACATCTTCAAGCTCACGTTTATCATGTGCGCGTCCAGCACTCCCGATGGGAGTAGCCCCTGAGTCTAGGTGTGGATGCTTGCGATCCGTGCGTAGACTCAAGTTGACCACCCAATGATTTTTGTTTTTCTTCGGATGCTTCCGGCGGGCTTCCCGACGTCACTGATGACGCAACCACTGCTATGGTTTGATTGACAAGACTTGACCTGACGGGCCCACCCTAGTTCTGCGCGGGCAGTTTTTAGGAAATGACCAGTGCATGCGCACTGACCGAGGCGCCTCCTCGATTTTCGCACATCGTGGGAATAATGGGCCGCCAGTTCCGTTCTCCTCTGGAGCGACACGTGTACGACTAGATCTCGTCCACCTCCCACGATGTCTTTGGAGTTATGGCAACGATTTCCCATCAATCCCGTGGCATAAATAGGGAGCCTTCCTGTTGTTTTCACTTTTTACGTTTCCACACTGCTCATCTTCTCCCCCAACCTTTCTTTTCACCTCTTGTTCCTTCGCTCAAGAACTTCGGGCGCCATGGGCAAGAAATAGAGCACCAGCGCCTCAGGCGCAACCAAGGTTAGCCGCGATTGGGGCGCCTCCACCATTTCCAACCGCGAGGTGAACAAGCTGCGCACCCTCGACCTCATCTCCCATCGTTGGTGGCGTTGGTTTCGTTGTTAGAAAGGAAGTTGATTACTTCAACTTCCCGATGAAGGAATCAGTCCAGGGCTAGCATCACAAATGGTTCTATCTGCGAGACACTCCAGCGTCTGGGCGGCGTTCCAACCTTCCTCCGTTTAAAGATGTCCTGGTGGCTCAGCCGAAGAAATCTTGGCACAACACCCTGTCTCCCGACGAAAGCGCTACAGCCGAGAAGTTGTTCGAGCAAGTTGTTGACCTGAAGAACGCGGGAGGCTTGACGATGTGCGGCACTGAGGTAGTTTCAGTGTTCCTGAGACGTCGGGTGCAGCCACTAATGTCCCGGCCCGATCAATTGTGGATGTACAACGGGAAGGGTGATGCATCGAGAGTAAGCTCTGTCGACCTGTCGGATGAAGACCTCCATGACGAAGTGCGGCGTCTTACATGCTACAGCATGAAGGACGTCATTGTCCTGACCTCTGCCCACTCTCCATATGATCTCAAACACCTTCCGGCTGAGGTAGCTTTTATTGCATTTGATTTTATTACTATACTTGTGCTGTTCCTCAATCCTTCACTAATTCCTCTCCTATTAACATGCCTCCACCGTGGCTCAATGTTATCCTCCCACACCCGAAAGTGGTGTGGAACCAGAGGATGATGATGATGACTCCGAGGAGACCGAGGATGCTCAACACATTCTTGAAGATAGCGACGTCCAGGAAGACGAAGCCCCCGAGGACGATGTCCTTACCAGGAGCAGGCAGTGCAAAAGGATAAATGAGGACCTGATTACAACGGCTGAATCGAGTCCCAGCGAACAAGATAATGATGCCGATGAAACTGCATCGCCCCCCTGCCGCCAAAAGTTCAACAAGCTTTTTTGCTATCGAGGATGACTTAGACCTGTGAGTATTTATCTTTTTTTCATAATCAGCTTCCTTTCATTCTGCATGATGAACATCCTTGCTTTTCAAGCAGCTCTGACGATGACGACGATGTTCCTCACACAAAGAGGGCTAAGTTATTGATGCGTGTAGTTGACACGTCCGTTGGGAACCCCAAGAGGAAGGTGTGATGCGCACAGTAGCAAGTTTCCCTCAGTAAGAAACCAAGGTTTAATCGAACCAGTAGGACTCAAGAAGCACGTTGAAGGTTGATGGCGGCGAAGTGTAGTGCAGCGCAACACCAGGGATTCCGGCGCCAACGTGGAACCTGCACAACACAACCAAAGTACTTTGCCCCAACGTAACAGCTGAGGTTGTCAATCTCACCGGCTTGCCGTGAACAAAGGATTAACCGTATTGTGTGGAAGATGATTGTTTGCGAAGAACAATAAAGAACAAGTATTGCAGTAGATTGTATTTCAGATGTAAAGAATAGACCGGGGTCCACAGTTCACTAGCGGTGTCTCTCCCATAAGATAAATAGCATGTTGGGTGAACAAATTACAGTTGGGCAATTGACAAATAAAGAAGGCATAACAATGCACATACAAATATCGTGATGAGTACTATGAGATTTAATCAGGGCATTACGACAAAGTACATAGACCGCCATCCAGCATACATCTATGCCTAAAAAGTCCACTTTCAGGTTATCATCCGAACCCCTTCCGGTATTAAGTTGCAAGCAACATACAATTGCATTAAGTATGGTGCGTAATGTAATCAACACAAATATCCTTAGACAAAGCATCGATGTTTTATCCCTAGTGGCAATAGCACATCCACAACCTTAGAACTTTCTGTCACTGTCCTAGATTTAATGGAGGCATGAACCCACTATCGAGCATAAATACTCCCTCTTGGAGTCACAAGTATCAACTTGGCTAGAGCCTCTACTAGCAACAGAGAGCATGCAAGAACATAAACAACATATATGATAGATTGATAATCAACTTGACATAGTATTCAATATCCATCGGATCCCAACAAACACAACATGTAGGATTACAAAGAAACGATCTTGATCATGATAGGCAGCTCACAAGATCGAGCATGATAGCACAATTAGGAGAAGACGACCATCTAGCTACTGCTATGGACCCATGGTCCAGGGGTGAACTACTCACACATCAATCCGGAGGCGATCATGGCGATGAAGAGTCCTCCGGGAGATGATTCCCCTCTCCGGCAGGGTGCCGGAGGCGATCTCCCGAATCCCCCGAGATGGGATTGGCGGCGGCGGCGTCTCAGTAAGGTTTTCCGTATCGTGGCTCTCGGTACTGGGGGTTTCGCGACGAAGACTTTAAGTAGGCGGAAGGGTAGGTCAGGGGGCCACACGAGGGCCCCACACAACAGGCCGGCGCGGCCAAGGCCCAGGCCGCGCCGCCTTAGTGTGTGGCCGCCTCGTGGCCCCACTTCTTATCCTCTTCGGTCTTCTGGAAGCTTCGTGGAAAAATAGGCCCCTGGGCGTTGATTTCGTCCAATTCCGAGAATATTTCCTTACTAGGATTTCTGAAACCAAAAACAGCAGAAAACAACAACTGGCTCTTCGGCATCTCGTCAATAGGTTAGTGCCGGAAAATGCATAATAATGACATATAATGTGTATAAAACATGTGAGTATCATCATAAAAGTAGCATGGAACATAAGAAATTATAGATACGTTTGGGACGTATCAAGCATCCCCAAGCTTAGTTCCTACTCGCCCTCGAGTAGGTAAACGATAACAAAGATAATTTCTGAAGTGACATGCTATCATAATCTTGATCAATACTATTGTAAAGCACATGAGATGAATGCAGCGATTCGAAGCAATGATGAAGATAATGAGTAAACAAATGAATCATATAGCAAAGACTTTTCATGAATAATACTTTCAAGACAAGCATCAATAAGTCTTGCATAAGAGTTAACTCATAAGCAATAAGTTCTTAGTAGAAAGCTTTGAAACAACACAAAGGATGATTTAAGTTTCAGCGGTTGCTTTCAACTTGTAACATGTATATCTCATGGATAGTTGTCAACATAAAGCAATATAACAAGTGCAATATGCAAGTATGTAGGAATCAATGCACAGTTCACACAAGTGTTTGCTTCTTGAGGTGGAAAGAGATAGGTGAACTGACTCAACATAAAAGTAAAAGAAAGGCCCTTCGCAGAGGGAAGCATTGATTGCTATATTTGTGCTAGAGCTTTGGTTTTGAAAACAAGAAACAATTTTGTCAACGGTAGTAATAAAGCATATGTGTTATGTAAATTATATCTTACAAGTTGCAAGCCTCATGCATAGTGTACTAATAGTGCCCGCACCTTGTCCTAATTAGCTTGGGTTAACACGGATTATCATTGCATAACATATGTTTCAACCAAGTGTCACAAAGGGGTACCTCTATGCCGCCTGTACAAGGGTCTAAGGAGAAGGTTCGCATTGGATTTCTCGCTTTTGATCATTCTCAACTTAGACACCCATACCGGGACAACATAGACAACAGATAATGGACTCCTCTTTTAATGCTTAAGCATTCAACAATAGTTAATATTCTCATAAGAGATTGAGGTTTTATGTCCAAACTGAAACTTCCACCATGATTCATGGCTTTAGTTAGCGGCCCAATGTTCTTCTCTAACAGTATGCATACTCAAACCGTTTGATTGTGAAAACCGCCCTTACTTCAGACAAGACGAACATGCATAGCAACTCACATGATATTCAACAAAGGTAAAAAGTTGATGGCGTCCCCAGAAACATAGTTACCGCTCAACAAGCAACTTGCTAAGAAATAAGACACATAAGTACATATTCTTCACCACGATAGTTTTTAAGCTATTTTGTCCCATGAGCTATATATTGTAAAGGCAAAGAATGGAATTTTAAGGTAGCACTCAAGTAATGTACTTTGGAATGGCGGAGAAATACCATGTGGTAGGTAGGTATGGTGGACACAAATGGCATGGATTTGGCTCAAGGATTTGGATGCACGAGAAGAATTCCTCTCAATACAAGGCTAGGCTAGCAAGGTTGTTTGAAGCAAACTCAAGTATAAAATGGTGCAGCAAGACTCACATATAAACATATTGTAACTATTATAAGACTTTACATCATCTCCTTGTTGTTCAAACACCTCAACCAGAAAATATCTAGACTTAGAGAGAACAATCATGCAAACCAAATTTTAACATGCTCTATGTAGTTATTCATTAATGGGTACAAGGTACATGATGCAAGAGCTTAAACAAGATCTATATGAGCACAACAATTGCCAAGTATCACATTATTCAAGACATTATACCATTTACCACATGCGGCATTTTCCGTTTCCAACCATATATCAATGAATGAGGTAGTTCAACTTTCGCAATGAACATTAAAGATAAAGCTAAGAGCACATGTGTTCATTCGAAACAGCGGAGCGTAATATCTCCAATATAAAGAATGCTAGGATCCGACTTTATTCAAACAAAACAAAAACTAAAGCAAACAGACGCTCCAAGCAAATCACATAAGATGTGACTGAATAAAAATATAGTTTCATTAGAGGAACCTGATAATGTTGTCGATGAAGAAGGGGATGCCTTGGGCATCCCCAAGCTTAGACGCTTGGGTGTTCTTAAAATATGCAGGGATGAACCACGGGGCATCCCCAAGCTTTGACTTTTCACTCTTCTTAATCATATTGTATCATCCTCCTCTCTTGATCCTTGAAAACTTCCTCCACACCAAACTCGAAACAACTCATTAGAGGGTTAGTGCACAATAAAAAATTACATGTTCAGAGGTGACATAATCATTCTTAACACTTCTTGACATTGCACAAAGCTACTGGACATTAATGGAACAAAGAAATTCATCCAACATAGCAAAAGAGGCAATGCGAAATAAAAGGCAGAATCTGTCAAAACAAAACAGTTCGTAAAGACGAATTTTAAAGTGGCACCAGACTTGCTCAGATGAAAATGCTCAAATTTAATGAAAGTTGCGTACATATCTGAGGATCACGCACGTAAATTGGCAGATTTTTCTGAGTTACCTACAGAGAATTCTGCCCAGATTCGTGACAGCAAGAAATCTGTTTCTGCGCAGTAATCCAAATCTAGTATTGGCTTTACTATCAAAGACTTTACTTGGCACAACAATGCAATAAAATAAAGATAAGGAGAGATTGCTACAGTAGTAAACAACTTCCAAGACTCAAATATAAAACAAAGTAATGTAGTAAAAACATGGGTTGTCTCCCACAAGCGCTTTTCTTTAACGCCTTTCAGCTAGGCGCAGAAAGTGTGTATCAAGTATTATCAAAAGATGAAGCATCAACATTACCTTGGGCTTTACCTTTACCTTTTTTGTTCCTTTTCTTACTCTTTGATTTAGGGAATATATGTCTACCCCTGGGTGTAGAGGTGAATTTTAGGGTGCCTTCCCCCATATCTATGACTGCTCCCAATAGTTTCAGACGAGGATCTTCCGAGTGTGATTTGTCCTGTTCCCGCACATTCAATAACAAGATAATCAATGGATATTGTTCTCCCAAGAACGGTTGTATGCACACCCGCAGCTATTCCTTTAGGAATTATAACAGAGTTATCAATAAGAGTTATTCCTTCTCCCCCTTCAACGAATCCCCAAAGTTTCAAAGATTCATGAATACTCTTAGGCATTAGGCAAAATTCTGACATAATATCACAATTGGCATGAAGAGTTTGGTCACCGATAACAATTTTAATAGTAGGATCCCATAATGAAGGTTCAAGTTCACTAAAACTTGATCAAGACGGTTACGAACATATCTATAATTTTCATTCAAGCGAGATGCACTTGTCTCAAGAGTGTTTAATCTATTATAAATGCTAATAAGGGCTGAATCAAAGTTATTAGCTGAATCATGTGATGCAACCAACTTCTTTATGGCATTAAAAGCTTGATCCCCATTGCAATGAAGGAAATCTCCTCCCACTACAGACATCCAAGGCATATCTATAGCGAATCATAAGACCAAAATAAAAATTACTAAGGAGCAAACTTAGAGTCATTTGAGGTTCAGCTTTACGATAAGAAGTAAAAATTCTGGACCAAGCATCTTTAAAACTCTCCTCATCCCCTTGTTTAAAAGTGAAGACTAATTCCTTAGGTGAAGAAGTAACAGGTGCAGAACTAGACATGGTAGCAAAAGTAAAATGCAAGTAACTAATTTTTTTGTGTGTTTTTGATATAGAGAACAAGACAGTAAATAAAGTAAAATTAGCAACTATTTTTTTTGTGTTTTGATATAATGCAGCAACAAAGTAGTAAATAAAGTAAAGCAAGACAAAAACAAAGTAAAGAGATTGGAAGTGGAGACTCCCCTTGCAGCGTGTCTTGATCTCCCCGGCAACGGCGGCAGAAATTTAGCTGCTGGCATGCAGTTGACGCGGGAGATAGAAATCTTTGTGGTGTAACTTTTCTTCAGTTCCCCGGCAACGGCGCCAGAAATTTGCTTGATGCGTGTAGTTGACACGTCCATTGGGAACCCCAAGAGGAAGGTGTGATGCGCACAGTAGCAAGTTTCCCTCAGTAAGAAACCAAGGTTTAATCGGACCAGTAGGAGTCAAGAAGCACGTTGAAGGTTGATGGCGGCGAAGTGTAGTGCGGCGCAACACCAGGGATTCCGGCGCCAACGTGGAACCTGCACAACACAACCAAAGTACTTTGCCCCAACGTAACAGTGAGGTTGTCAATCTCACCGGCTTGCTGTGAACAAAGGATTAACCGTATTGTGTGGAAGATGATTGTTTGCGAAGAACAAGTAAAGAACAAGTATTGCAGTAGATTGTATTTCAGATGTAAAGAATAGACCGGGGTCCACAGTTCACTAGCGGTGTCTCTCCCATAAGATAAATAGCATGTTGGGTGAACAAATTACAGTTGGGAAATTGACAAATAAAGAAGGCATAACAATGCACATACAAATATCATGATGAGTACTATGAGATTTAATCAGGGCATTACGAGAAAGTACATAGACCGCCATCCAGCATGCATCTATGCCTAAAAAGTCCACTTTCAGGTTATCATCCGAACCCCTTCCGGTATTAAGTTGCAAGCAACGGACAATTGCATTAAGTATGGTGCGTAATGTAATCAACACAAATATCCTTAGACAAAGCATCGATGTTTTATCCCTAGTGGCAACAAGCATATCCACAACCTTAGAACTTTCTCGTCATCGTCCCAGATTTAATGGAGGCATGAACCCACTATCGAGCATAAATACTCCCTCTTGGAGTCACAAGTATCAACTTGGCCATAGTCTCTACTAGCAACGGAGAGCATGCAAGAACATAAACAACATATATGATAGATTGATAATCAACTTGACATAGTATTCAATATCCATCGGATCCCAACAAACACAACATGTAGGATTACAAAGAAACGATCTTGATCATGATAGGCAGCTCACAAGATCGAGCATGATAGCACAATTAGGAGAAGACGACCATCTAGCTACTGCTATGGACCCATGGTCCAGGGGTGAACTACTCACACATCAATCCGAGGCGATCATGGCGATGAAGAGTCCTCCGGGAGATGATTCCCCTCTCCGGCGAGGTGCCGAGGCGATCTCCTGAATCCCCCGAGATGGGATTGGCGGCGGCGTCTCTGTAAGGTTTTCCGTATCGTGGCTCTCGGTACTGGGGGTTTCGCGACGAAGACTTTAAGTAGGTGGAAGGGTAGGTCAGGGGGCCACACGAGGGCCCCACACAACAGGCCGGCGCGGCCAAGGCCCAGGCCGCGCCGCCTTAGTGTGTGGCCGCCTCGTGGCCCCACTTCTTATCCTCTTCGGTCTTCTGGAAGCTTCGTGGAAAAATAGGCCCCTGGGCGTTGATTTCGTCCAATTCCGAGAATATTTCCTTACTAGGATTTCTGAAACCAAAAAACAGCAGAAAATAGCAACAGGCTCTTCGGCATCTCGTCAATAGGTTAGTGCCGGAAAATGCATAATAACGACATATAATGTGTATAAAATATGTGAGTATCATCATAAAAGTAGCATGGAACATAAGAAATTATAGATACGTTTGGGACGTATCAGTTATCCTTCGGGAAATCTGAGTCAGCCAAGGAGCCAAATCCTTCGCCTGCCAAATCGACGCCGCCCTTACGGATGATCGTAGAGAAGATTCCGGTGTCGAAGGTTATCCCTTCCGGCAACGCCCCTGTTCCGTCAGCCACCCGCGACCATGTAAGTGATTTATCTAACTTGGCTTTCTTCTTTTCTGACGAATTTCCATATTCGATTGAGGTTTCTTGACCTTTGCCTTGCAGCCGATTTATGCCACAGTTGACGCTGTGGCAGATTTTGCTGAGCAATTCACCCGTCTGGAGTCTGAAAATGCTCATCTTCGGAAGACCATCAAGACTTCGGCTGACCAAGTGCTGGAGGCCAACAGGCTTGCAGCTGACGCGAAAAATGAAAACATCTCGCTGAAGGATGAACTGAAGAGGCTGAAGCAAAAAATGAAGGATGAGCAAGATGCTAGACGTGAGGCTGCAGTCGTAGCCGATGAAAAAGAAGGCGTTCTCCGTGAATCCATTGCAAATTTATTGGGTAAGCTCCTTGGTGCATATATTTTTGAGTACATTCCTCCAGGTTGCTTATCTATCTCCTTCCAGGTGCTGCCGATATAACCATCAATCGGACTCGCAAGCTTCGAGAGGACTCCATGTCTGACGCTTTGTCACTCGCTGCTGAGTCCAACATCCAAGTTCTTGGACTTCTGCAAAGAACCAAGGGAGCATTATCGAGGTTATTCTCGATGATATTCCCGAAGATGAAGCAGGACAAAACTCTCAGCGAGATGGCAGACGCTTTCCTTGTCGATCCTTCTGAACCTGTGGAGGTACTAAAGCGTCGTTCCCGTTTGTTTGGAGCGGTACTTACTTTCCAGCTACTAATGGGTCATGGGCTAGGCTCTGAGCTAGAGAAGTTGTCTAAGGCATTGCCTGTAGTTTACAACAATTGCCTAATCAACCTTGAGCCCTTCAAACAATCGGCAGTAACATGTGCTAATCAACTCCTCAAGCTAGTTGACAAGGCAAAGACAAAAACTGCGCCTGAAGCTGCCCCTGGCTCATCATCAGCTCTTCCTTGAATGAATGCTTGCTCTGTCAGTTGTAATTTAAGGCCTGATACAGTTTCACCCAATCCTATTTTATTCTGGCTCTGTTGCCAGCGCCAACAATCTTTTGAATGTAATATATATGCTGCAGCGCTCTCGATGGGAGTTTTTATTAATGCTATTCTGAACTGAGACTTATGCTGTAGATTCCTTCGTCTTCTTCTTCTTGTGCCGATCCTTCTTTAAATCCTTCGACTAGCGATGAATTTGATCTTTTCGTCGTTTACGTGACCAAATATCTCGATTGAACAAAGACATTACCACCCTTCACGCGATGGCAGCGTTGGTGAAAAGAAAAAGTGAGATTGCGACTGCAATTGAGCAACACGCTCTCGACCGTCTTCGTGTTGCTACTGAAAGCCTGAGATGTAAGTGTTTATCCACCCATCGATTTTTATCGAAGCTCGAATATCCTTTAGCTGATTTTTGCCTCTTCGACAGTCGTAGCTTCCGACGAATCAGAGGAAAACAAGAGGATCCATGAAAAGATCGAAGAGATGACCGATGTCGCTCACCCGAAGCATGAGTTGTGGTCCAATCGACCGAAGGCTGTTGTCGTGGCCGAATTCGAACATCGAGCAGAGAAGGTGCACTATTACTTCGACAAGTTCCATGCTCATCTTTCGATGGTCTGGAAAACATTGTTTCCTCTGGACCAAGCACCCGAAACTTTATCTGCCCTGTTTACTCGATTCAAGACCCCTAAAAGGATTCGACTGTTGGTGCGAAAAGAGCTCCTGGCCGGCGCTGAACTTGCCCTCGCTTTAGTGTTTGCGTGTCATCCGACCTTAGATTTGAAGGCCATAGCAAACACCAATAAGAGTTTAGACCAGTATTACGATATTGCTAGAAATCCTGCATATACTATCATCTCTCGGATGGAAACAGGTATTGAGAGGGATCTGAAGGCCCGAGAGGACCAGAGAAACCTGCCATGAATTTATGCATTCATATGTATGTAATGACCTTGTACCTGCAAGGGATAATCTCATATAAATTTAATGCGTGTTTTGTACATCATGTACTTTTGGTGAATTTGCTAATTCGATTGATAATTTTTTGTCGGGGGCGGCTGAGTGATCAAGTCAACCTGCTCACCCGACGACTCCGTTGTAATTGCAAGTTTATTGCGGAGTCGATACGTAAGTTCTGTAAGAGCGACACTCGTCGAATAATCGAGGGATTTGGGCGCTTGGCTTCGTCACGCGTTGCACCGGTTTGAGCCTTGTTTGTGATAGTAGGTCCATCGACTGCAGCCCTCGCGTATTTTGTCGAGGCTTGGATGGGTTGTTGTGTGTCATTAACCTTAGCTCCCGATGGGAGTATTTAATTAATGACATTGTGCTGAGCGTGTTTTTGGCCAGCGCTCCCGATGGGAGTAAGAGCCAATGACAAAGGCCCCGAACAATTTGTTCGGATTGATGAGGCCTGGAACAATAAAGGTAGAAAACCTGATTAGAATTTTATTCATAACATAAGACAAGCTTAGGAGCTGCCAAATAACAGAAAGGGGATAATTATATCCTATGCGTAGAATCGTCGCAAATGTGCAACGTTCCATGGATTTTCAACGTCTTTTCCCGAAGCTGGATTCTTGAGCCGATAAGCTCCTCCTGGTATCACTTTAGTGATGATGAACGGCCCTTCCCATGGAGATTCGAGCTTCAAAGATCTCTCTTGCTTCAGTCGCAGTACCATATCTCCAACATTGAAGCTTCGATTGCGTATGCGTCGGCTGTGGTAATTTCTTAATGCTTGCTGATACACCGTTGTTCTTGCCAAGGCAATTTCCCGAGCTTCGTCAAGAAGGTCCACGGCATCCTGCAGCGCGCTGTTGGAAGTAGCTTCCGTGTATGCGGTCACCCGAGGGGCTTCGAACCGAACATCGGCTGGCAAAACTACTTCGGCTCCGTATACCAAGAAGAACGGGGTGTACTGGGTTGACCTATTAGGTGTAGTACGCAAACTCCAAAGCACAGATGGTAATTCTTCGACCCAGGCTCCAGCTGCACCCGTAAGGCGTTTCTTGAGGCCGTCTCCGATGAGACCATTGATCCTTTCGACCTGGCCGTTGGTCTGGGGTGTGCCACCGATGCGAATTTTAGCTTAATGCCACCGTCGTTACAAAACTTTCGGAACTTTTTGGAGTCAAAATTAGTTCCGTTGTCTGTGACGATACTATGAGGCATGCCAAATCGACAAGTTATTCCTTTGAAGAACTGGACGGCGGTTTTGGCTTTCTGATTTCGAACAGGTACAGGCTCGATACATTTGGTAAACTTGTCGACTGCGACCAGTAGATACGTGTGACCCCCAGGCGATGATCTCGGCAGCGGCCCAACCTGATCGAGTCCCCACTGTGCGAAGGGCCATGCGAGTGGTATCGTCATCAGATCTGTTGCGGGAGCGTGAGGTCTTGGTGCAAAACGCTGACAAGGGTCGCACTTCATGACCAGGTCCCTTGCATCCGATGCTGCCGTTGGCCAGTAAAATCCTGCCCTGAAAGCTTTCGCCACAAGGGCCCTATTGCTTGCGTGGTGCCCGCAGGTTCCTTCATGTATTTCGCATAGCAGAGCCTTTCCGTCGTCGATGGCGATGCACCTTTGAAAAATGCCAGAGATACTACGTTTGTAGAGTTCTCCGTTTACCACAGTGAAGGCTTTTGACCGTCTCACAATTCTCCTGGCTTCCACTGGATCCTCCGATAGTTGCTGCTCTATCAGGTATGCTAAAAGGGTTTGGTCCACAGTGGTTCGAGGACGAGGACCTGCTCTGTAGGTCGAGATGGAGATTCTTCGACGTTTTGCTGCAAGCTAGCCTCTGAATCGTCAGCCAATGATTTTGGAGGTGCCGACGTTTTCTCCTTTATTGATCGCTGAGTGATCACTTCGTAAAACACTCCGTCTGGAATGGGGGAACACATGGATCCAATGTTTGCCAGAGCGTCGGCTTCCTCGTTGCTGGCTCTGCCGATATGCTTAAGTTTGCACCCTTCAAATTTGGCTTCCATGTTCTGGTACAATTGACGGTAGGCGATCATGTTGTTGCTGACCGCGTCGAATAAATTCATCGACTGCTGTACCACCAGGTTCGAGTCTCCATAAATCTTCAGGTGAGTTGCTCCACATGCCTTTGCCATCTTTATTCCGTGCAACAGCGCTTCATACTCTGCTTCATTATTTGTCGGCAGGGAGAAATTCATATGTAGGATGTACTTCATCTTGTACCCTTGTTGCGATATCAGTATCACCCCTGCTCATGCGCCTATACTCCGCTTAGATCCGTCAAAATACATTGTCCATGAACCAGACATGTCGGGTGCTGCCGGTGTTTGTGACTGGATCCAGTCCGCCACAAAATCTGGGAGGACTTGAGATTTAATCCCCGTCCGGTTAACGTAGGTTATGTCGTGTGGCGCTATCTCGATGGCCCATTGGGACACTCGACCCGTAGCTTCTGGGTTAGTGAGTATATTCTTCAATGGTGCCTCGCTTACGACAATGATCGGATGCTCCGTGAAATACTGGCGTATCTTGCGAGCCGTTCTCCATACCGCATACGCCAACTTCTGGTGATGAGGATACCTCTGCTTTGCTGGCGTGAGCACTTCGCTGAGGTAGTAAACGGGCCTTTGCACGCCGTGAACTCTTCCTGCCTCCTCTCGTTCAACGACTAGGATGCAGCTGAAGACTTGCACCGTTGCTTCTATGTACATGAGCAATGTTTCCTTTTCATGTGGGGTTACGAGTACCAAAGACATCCATAAGATCTTCTTCAGGTTATCGAAAGATTCCTGCGCCTCATCTGTCCACTCGAATTTTTCTGACTTCTTCATCAGGCTATAGAAGGGCAGAGCTTTCTCTCCCAGCTTGGCAATGAATCTGCTGAGTGCTGCCAGCCGTCATGCCAATTGCTGCACTTGGTGCAAATTCTTTGGTGGCTCCATGTCGAGAATAGCTTTGATCTTTAAGGGATTGGCCTCTATCCCTCTGGCTGAGATGAAGTACCCGAGTACTTGTCCTCCTGGCACCCCGAAGAAACATTTCTTCGGGTTCAGCTTGATTTTGTACCTGTCGAGGTTGTCGAAAGTTTCCCGCAAATCGTCGATGAGGGTGGCGGCGTGCTTTGTCTTCACCACGATATCATCAATATAGACTTCGATATTCCTTCCAATCTGCTCTCCAAGACAGGCTTGCATACACCGCTGATAGGTTGCTCCTGTGTTTTTCAACCCGAAAGTCATGACGTTGTAGCAAAAAACACCGTGCGGAGTGATGAATGCGGTCAACTCTTGATCTTCCTTCTTGAGCTTGATCTGGTTGTAGCCGGAGTATGCATCGAGAAAAGAGAGACGATCACACCCTGCTGTGGAGTCGACTATCTGATCGATACGAGGCAGTGGGAAGTGATCCTTAGGCCAATGCTTATTGAGGCTTGTGTAATCGATACACATGCGAAGAGCGGTTGTGTCTTTCTTCGGTACCATGACTGGGTTGGCCACCCACTCGGCTTCCTTGAGCTCCCGAATGAATCCGGCCTTGCGGAGCCGACTAACTTCTTCGCCGATCGCTTTTCTCTTCGGCTCAGAAAACCGGCGCATCGACTGTTGTATTGGTTTGGCTTTTGGGTCAACATTGAGGGCGTGCTCAGCGAGTTCCCTGGGAATAGCTGGCATGTCGGATGGTTCCCATGCAAATATTTCCCAGCGCTCACGGAGGAACTCGATGAGCGCGCCTTCCTATGCGACAGTGAGGTCTGCTGAAGTATTGACCGTCTTCTTCGGGTCAGAGGGATGCACCTGCTGCTTCTCTGCTTCCTTTGCGACGTCAAACTCGTCGGATCTCACGTTTCGATTATCGGCTGGTGGCTTCGTGTGGTCTGTGATGGCATCGACTGCATTAAGTTCTTCCCTAGCCCCGAACTTCGAGGCAATCTTTTGGAAATCCCTGTCGCAGCTGTTTGAATGGGAGAAGCTTCCATGGATGGTTATCGCTGTCCCATTGTTGCCTGGCATCTTCAGTTTTAGGTACGCGTAATGGGGTACCGCCATGAATTTGGCAAACGCAGGTCTGCCGAGGATGGCATGGTACTGAGATTCCCAGTCAACCACCTCAAACTCGATTTTCTCCTTTCTGAAGTTGCTAGGTGTGCCGAAAACTACGTCCAGTGATATTTTGCCAAGAGAATAAGCGGGTATGATGCCATGGAATCCTGTGTCAGACTCTCTTAGCATGTCGACTGTTAGGCCCATTGCTTTCATTGTGCTGGCGAACAATAGGTTCATGCCGCTTCCTCCATCCATGAACACTTTGCTCATATTGTATCCTCCAATCTGCGCTTCAAGGACTAGGGATGCATGGCCAGGCCTTGGAACGGCCTTCGGGTGATCTACCTTGCTAAAAGATATGCTTGGGTCTGACCAGTCGATATATTCGGGTGTGTCGACCATGGTAACTTCTGCGTACTTTACTTCCCGTGAAAACTTCTTGACTTCTCTCTTCGAAAAGCTGGTTTTATGGATCATGCTGACCTGTCCGCGAGACTCTGGGAACACCTCGACTGGTACATACTTGTCTCCTCCTGCTGGTACGTATGGCTCTAGTATATATGGTTCTGGCGGGTAACTATAGGATGCTGCTCTTCTCTCCATTGTGTGAACGTTTGCCGCGGCTTCAGGGCCGAATTTCGAGGAACTGCCGACAATTTCTGAGCAAATGACTGGATTTTTCAAGACCATCCTTTGGATTGATGTAAGAGTGCAGATAACACGGCGCTTCAAGTTGCTCCGTGGCCGATAGGCAAGGCGTGCGAAGGCGATTCCTGCTTGATTGCGTGTTGTGGCATCCTCGTTCGTACTGTCGGGGGCGAGTCGCGATTTGCTCTTCTTCTTCACGACGCGAGTCCTTTGTCTTTTCCTTTGCTCCTCTACGGCGCCGAAGCTTCTTCGGCTACCCTCTCCCGCACTCCTGGACAGGACTGCCAAAGCCGCTGCTGGCGTGATATCTTCTGGAACCGAAGTTATTAGGCTTGATGCATTTGAACTAGGGAGGCGAAGAAACGCTCTGGAATCGATGATGAAGTGAACACCACCGAAAGTAGTATTCATGTTGTCGCGTGATTCAGCGGGGATCGGATGCGACGCCTCGGTATGTGGTACGAACTCGAAGGACCCGCATCGAACTGAATCTTTCGGGTCTGACGGCGTTGGTGACTCCAGCACAAGCGCTGCAGACGTGACCGGTACTGCCGATGACCTGCGTTGTGCCGACAGGCTTCCCACAGACGGCGCCAATTGTCGAGGGTACTCCTCGGTAATGCCCTCCGATTGGGGCTTAGGGTTGATGGAATCCTGTAGGCTGACATGAGACATCGGTTAACAGACAAGCGGGGAGAGCGATTTACCCAGGTTCGGGGCCCTCGATGAGGTAAAACCGTTACGTCCTGCCTGTCTAATCTTGATTATGAGAATATCGGGTTACAATGGGGTGCCGAAGGTTTCGGCTGTGATCTCGTCGAGAGACTAAGTGCTACGGCGACCTAGCTCTAGACTTATGGTGGCTAAAGTTGCTAAGATTGATTGTGTCCCTCGGCAGCCCCTCTCCTGGCCTTTATATAGGAGACCAGGTCTCAAGAGATCTGTCCGGGTACGACTAGGTTTACAAAAGACCTAGCTCTAAACTTTCCTTGTTCGGCTCCTCTCCGTATTGTTCTTCAAGGAATCCTCTCCATCACCGTCCTAGTGGCCCATCTTGCCATCGGGTATCTTCATGGGCCTCCAGCTGGGCCGTACAGGATAGGGCAATCTCAGTTACCCGAAGGGTAATGCCCACGTCACCGCAAAACCTCATTCTCCGGCAGCATAGTTGATGCCAATACCATTGTCATGGCCCTTTGCTCAATGGGGTCTTGATATGGTGGGAAAACTGCATAAGGCGTGGCCAGGAGGATACGAGTATATGATCGTAGCTGTCGACAAGTTCACTAAGTGGATTGAGGCGAAGCCGATAAACTCGCCAGATGCTGCATCGGCGGTCAAGTTCATCAAGAGTATCGTTTTTCGATTTGGAGTTCCTCATAGCATGGTCACAGACAATGGAAGCAATTTCACTTCCAAGGAATTCAAGGCATATTGCGCAGAGGTAGGCATCAAATTACAATTTGCCTCAGTTGCGTACCCGCAAACCAATGGTCAAGTTGAAAAAGTGAACTGCATGATCTGCAACGGCATCAAGAAGCGCCTGTTAACACCATTGGAAAAAGCTCGACACACATGGCCAGAGGAGTTGCCTAGCGTGCTATGGAGCAAACAGACGACACCCAATACAGCAACACAGGAAACTCCGTTCTTTCTGGTCCATGGAGCTGAGGCGGTGCTGCCGATAGAGATAGAACACAATTCCCCGAGAGTGGTGGAATTTAATGAAGAAACCTCGAGAAAGGCACTAGAAGATGATGTTGATGCAATCGACGAAGCTCGAGACGAGGTATTGTCAAGGGTCACCAAGTACCAGCAAGATATGAAAAACTACCACAGTCGACGTTTGCGACCAAGGTCCTTCCAGGTAGGCGACCTAGTTCTTCGGCTTACGCAAGATAGCCATGAGAAACTCGAGTCGCCATGGATAGGACCGTACATCGTCACCGAAGTAATTGAAGGAGGAGCATACAGGATAAAGGACAAGAAGACAGGGATTGCCGAGCCAAATCCCTGGAACGTGGCGCAACTTAGGCGTTTTTATGCTTAAGTCGAAATATAGTCATATATGTAAACATACAATGTACTGAAACGCCCGCGAGTTTTCAGACGCACTCTTTTCCTTTCAGGGCACCGAGTGGGGCTGGAAGGTTTTTAATGAGGCGGACTCGCGGTGCTGCAATATAGTAAAGATATTGGTGATATGCATCTTTTTCTTCGATAGGCTCGGGGGCTTGGTACCCGCAAATTCAATATATATATACACAAGTCTCTACAATATACAATCTACAAAGTTATTTGCCTTGGTCTAAAACACCTCGCAAACCAATAAAAATAAAAAATACTAGCCACCGAAACGCTCGGGGGCTAGAGGGAAGGAAAAACATACAAGTTGTTTTACAATATACATAGTGCTTACAATATACAAGGTCCCTTTATCAAGAAAAATTTCGACAGAAGAAGCAGACTTTCATTCATGACCCATCAGGTCATCTATGTTCACTCTTTCATCGTCAGCAGTGGCACCCATGTGATCAGCATAATTACCCTTCACGAAAAACTCAGCATCCATTCAAAGTAAATCATCCATCATCTCCTCGGCCACGGGTGTTACAACTTTGTTGATTTTGTCGATATTCCTCCTCCGTTTCTTCAGTTTGGCATGGCAAAGTTCAACGATTTTGGTCATATCTAACTTCGGGTAGACGATTTGCAACATGATCATAGCAAACCTAGCTCCAGCAGTCAATTGGGCCTTCACAAAATCATGGATTCGAGGAGCATCTCTGAATTTACTCATCAAATCAGGAAGGGTCTTCGGCTGGAAGTTTCGAGGAAACATGGTGTTTTAAACTAGGGCCAATGTCCTTGTGCAGAAATCGAAATAATCACGGACTTGACCTGCGCGATCTTGAAATCTGACGATTCCTCGGGTATGATCTGGTGTAGCCCAAAAGCTGGAACCATGGTCCAGAGCAAGCTTGACAAGTAGATTTGATCTCGCGTCAACTCGTTGGTCTTCGGCAGCAGCATCCAAAAAGGAACCTATTCGACGGAAGTATCATAGTGAGAGATGAAAAACAAGTAAATAGAGTAGAGAGGAATTTCAAAGATATGAAGCGTACCCGCCATATCCAGACTGTCGTCAGTCATCAACTCAAGCATTTAATTTTCTCGGGAAGCAGCCTGTGCAGCTTCAGCGACCGCAGCCTCTTTTAAAGCTAAGGCTTCTTGGACCTGTTGAAGAGCAATTTTTTCCCTCTCGGATGATTTTCGAGATTGTTCCATTATCACATGTGCTTGCTTCTTCATCGACTGGAGTTGTTGTCGAAGTTCGTTCAAATCCTGTACTGAATCAGCGTTCGAAGAATCTTCAACGAAATCATCAGCGGAAGTTTTCTTCTAGTAGGAGGAAGCGGGCAAAGCATCCGAAGAACGAAGGGTCGCGGTATAATTGTCAAAGACAAACTGGAAAGAAAACCCCGACATCAATCATTTGGAAAAATAACCATTAAGTCATTTGAATATTTACACGTTCATTACAAGAATTGGCTCCTAGTGAACCAATGGTAGGCTGTCGCAAGATACTGGTAAGGCGACAACATCAAAAGAAGAAGAAAAAGAAAAAAAACAGAGACAAGGTGGTCTACTTGACCTCCGGCTTCGCAGAACTGGGGGAAGGAGCTGGCTTGTTACCGAGGAAGGAGAGGATCTTCTTCGAGTGCAGATTGGCAGCCCTAATCAAGGATTGCCACTTCTCCGTCTTCATCCTCTTCGTCTCACCAGCCTTCGCCCAGTCGACGTTCTGCTGGCTTTCGGCAACCAAAGTTATGGTGCCTTCAACGCTAATCTTCAAGTTTTCCTGCCGGAGAGCAAGCCCAAGATCTTCTTCGGGAATAAAGTGCTTGGTAAGGGCAGCGAAGGTGTCTGGTTGCTCTTTCTTCGGGAAGAAGTAGGGGAAAAGGCGCGAAAATGTCGTCTTAGCTTCAGAGATAGTGCGGCGCACCAAATCCCCATGAATTTCGAGGAGGGAAAGAGCGTCGAGAAGACGGTCATCTTCAGGCTTCTCAAGTTCGAAATCTTGACTCATTTTCCCCGCTGAAACAAATTTCGGGTTATCAACAAGTATAAAGGAGAAGATAATGTTGAAGGCAACTTGATCAAAATGATTTGCGAACTTACTGACAAAGCGCCGATTCTGCGACTCTAGGCGAGCGATGACATCTTCCTCACGAGCAATTTGCTGAGCTGTTTTGTCGCTTAAAGAAGTTTCAGCTTGATGGAGTCTCTCTCGAAGACTTCCAACAGAGGCAGCATCTAGCTCGGCCTTTTCGCGAGCTTTTTCACTTTGCTCTAGCTTGAGGGCAAGATCATCGGCACGCTGGTTAGCTTTCGCGAGAGCCTCTGGCAAGAAAAAGGACGACAATGTCAAGACAAAATAGCAAAGGAAAGTTTACTCGATCAAAAGGGACGAGAGAAAGGAGTACCTTTCAAACTATCAATAGTGTCACGGTACCCAATAAATTGAGTACCAAGAAGAATGAATTCCTTCATCAGAGGCTGAAAAAATAAAGTGGCTGAGAAGGTCAAAAAGGGACAAAATTCAAAAGAAGACAAAATAGTGGTAAAAGTTCTTACATCGTCCATAGAAGGAGTCGCCGAACTCCCGGCCAAGAGGTTTTGGTCCCTGCTAAGCTCAATTCTCGCTCTCTTCGGTGAAGGGGCACGGGGGCTGCCGACAGGAGTCGACTCCTCTAAGTCTTGCTGAGGGGGCGAGGTTTCCTCCGTTGCACGGCGAGTTTCTGAAAGAACTAAAGTTTGTGACGTGCTCGTGGGAGCGATCACATTAACATTGGGTTCTTCTTCTTCGTCGCCACTGTGTATAAAAGATAGTATGAGAATATTCAAAAAGCAATATATATAAAGAAAAAGACGGCAGAGTAACCTACGAGCTAACGAGAGCATCATTGTAAGGGTTGAAGGCATCCTCCTCCTCGGGGGAAGTTTCTTCGGCAGGTGATCCGCCGGCTTTGGAGGTGCCGGAGTCTTCGACATCACCCCTCTTCCTTTTGTTCTTTGGGGAAGCAGCGGAAGGGAGAGAATGTACTGACTCAGAAGCCTCAGAATCAGTCTCTCTTTCAGATGAAGCCGCGGATTTGTGAGATCCCGCGACTTCACTCTCAGGGCGAGAAGTACCCCGTGTATCGTCGGCAACGATAGCTCGTTCATCGACCTCCCCACCTTCAGGTAAGGGAGGCAAAGAAGAGGTAACTTGGTGGTTCTGCAAAAGGAAAGACAACAACAAGGGATAGTTGAGGACAGAAATCAACAGCAAAATAACAAGATAGCAGTCGAAATTTCAATGGAAGTCGAGAAAGCAGGATAATCAAGACAAGAATCAAAAAATTCGAGAGACATGTCACTTACTTTGGGGAGAGCGTGGGCACCACTGTATGGTTCCACGCGGTAGGAGGTTGGAACTGAATCTTTTTTGCTTAATGACGAAACACGCCGAACAAACTTCTCCAAATCCTTCACAGAGAGGTCTTTGGATAGGCGGTCGACATCTTTCTCCCAGCATACAACCACATAGGGTTTTTGCGAGCCTGCAGAGGCTGCACCCTAATCCTAAGGAAATAGGTAGTAATTTGAATACCCGACAATTCTTTGCCTCGGGTATTCTGCAGCGCGTGGATGCGCTTCATCAGTGCATCTGTCGCCATTTTCTCTTCTTCGGTGGCTTCTGCATCCCAGGATCGGCGCCGAAGGATTTTTGCGCTACCATAAAAGGGGGCGACGTTGTATTCCTGCGAGTCAGAGCATTCCTCGCGGACGTATAGCCATATTTTGCGCCACCCTTGGACGGAGTCGGGGAATTGGACGTCCAAATACTCGACGTCGGGGCGAACACAGATAACAACACCACCTATGTTGTAGGCAATGGTGTGGGAGCCGTTGCGGCGAAGGCAGAAAATGCGTTTCCACAGGGCCCAATTTGGTTGGGTTCCGAGAAAGCACTCGCAGAGGGTGATAAAGATAGAAATATGGAGGATGGAATTGGGAGTCAGCTGGTGCGGTTGCAACCCATACACAAAGAGTAATCCACGAAGAAATTCATGGATAGGAGGGGAGAGACCGCGGATAAGGTGGTCAACGAAGCTAACCCGATATTGGATGGGGGGCGCCGGAAAGCTTTCCTCGCTGGGGAAGATCAGCGCCTTTTTCTTTTTCATCAAACCGAGCTTCTTCATCAGGTTTGTGTCCTGGTTCGAGATCTTAGATCTCTCCCACTCAGAAACTTCTAGATCTTGCGTCGCCATGCTTGCTTCTGGGGTGGTGTGCCTTGTGAGCCTTGACCGCGGTGGCATCAACGCTGGAACTCGAAAGATTGAGGAGGAGGACGAGCGTAGGAGCTTGTTTGTTTGCAATGGAAGCTTTTGGACAGAGAGAGAGGATAGGAGCACGGCGCGGCGAAGAGAATTTATGAGGAAGACGATGGTTATTTATAGCAAGCCAGCGAAGCGTCGCGCCGTTGGATGGAGAGAGAATGGATTTGATGCCCTACACGTGTCTCCAGGGGTAAAACAATATTTTTACCTCGAGGTAACTAAACAGGCGCCACAGTGCGCGTGCCAGAAAAAACGGAGGACGTGTGTCCCCCACTTGTGTAACGTGTCAAATACCGCAGAGTTTCGGGCCCACAGGTCAGTGACAGGACATAATTCACGTCTTCTCGATACAGTGGTCGTGGCTGTCGTCAGCACTGATGTCACTTCTAAAGAAAAACTTCGACTACGGTGCCATGAGGATTGGCGATAGAGAAGGATTAATGATAATTTCGGGAGCCTTTGATCAAATACAAGTTTTTGTTCAAATGCTCGGGGGCTACTTTTTAAAGAGGTTTGGTAAAGGAGTGGATTCAGAAGGATAAACGTTAGTCTACAGCCGTCATCAAAAACAACGTTACTAAAAGAGAACTTCGAGCAGTTTCATCAAGAATATCGACAGGGAAGTTTCGAGTATTGCAATAAAGAAAAGGCGAGAGCCTATGATCAAATACAAGCATTTGTTCATATGCTCGGGGGCTACTCTTATCAGAAGTATTGTTTGTACTCCTGATAAGAGGATGAAGAGGATGATAAAATATAGAGTTGTTCAACAGTAAAGCAAGTTGAGCCTACAGCCAAGTATAAATACTCGACTGTAGCCTCGGGGGCTACTCCCATCGGGAGCGCTGGTCGCGCACCCGATAAAGATGGGAGAGTTCGAAGAAATGACAATATAGCGACAAAGATGCTAAAAAGGTGAGCCTACAACCAAGTACAAGCACTTGGCTGTAGCCTTGGGAGCTACTCCCATCGGGAACGCTGTTCGCGTGCCCGATGAAATTACAAAAGGCATGGTGAGCATATTTCGAGTTATACAAATAACTCTTCATATACTCCCATCGGGAGGAAAAGATAAAAATATACAAGTCATCCGGCGACTCGAATAAATGTGCTATTCCAGCACCTGAAAAAGGCACTCGACAATATATTCTCAGAGCGCCTCAGTCGCGAATTAATCTCTGAATGCCGCAATACTTTGCGAAGGTAAGTCCCCAGGATCCGTCCTGTGCGGCGTGGCACCGCCTCTGACGATGCTGTGCTACTTTTTCCGTATCAGCAGATACGAAGAAAAATCCTAACGGACGCGTTAGGTACCCGATAAAACATGACTGGAATTCGGCATCTGGTAAGACCTTAAGCGGCACATGTCGAATTATGCTAGTATCCCGAGATCATGTCCAGGGACGTGATCTTGAAGTAGGTTTTTGCGGATTGCCACAAGAGCAGTTAACTGGTACCTGATCCGTCAGATGAACCAGCCCCAATTACCGTTATCCATGTACAATATACGACTGTTTTATGAAAGTTATTTGTTGACTCGAAGAAGTTATATGATAATTGTAAAGATGGAGATTTTCCCTGATTCTTCGATTCAAGCAAAATCTCGGGGGCTACTGACATAGGCATCCTCAATGGGCCTGCCGAAGATGGTACCCGGTGTTTACTGAAGGCCCACGACCAGAAGTTTATGAAGCCCGGAAGCCCAGTCAAGAGATAGTTTGGAAAGATAGAGTTGTATTAGGAATATTGATTTGTAACTATTACGGGACAAACTCAAAGAGTCTCCCGGACTTTGTAACTTGTACATCACGAAACCCTCGGCTCCGCCTCCTATATAAGGGGGAGTTGAGGGACAAAGAGAGGATGGATTTCATTGTCAACACAACCCTAGTTTCATAGCAGTCGAGTACTTTTCCAGCTGAACCTTCGAGATCTGCTTGCCCTTTACTTCCCTAAAAACCCTAGTCTACAATCTGTAGGCATTGACAAGTCGATACCTTGTCAATAAGTAAATGAGTTTACAACCAAAATCGGATGAATGTCTTTGTTGGTTGTCCCAGAGAACAAATTGGGAATTCTTTCCACTATGAAGTCAAAGACAAAAGTGTTTGTCGATGTTACTTGATTATTTCCAAGAAAATATTTCTAGCGAAGTATTTGAGTGGGAGGTGAAAAGGTATTAACTTGTCAATGCCTACAAGTTGTAGACTTGGGTTTCGCGGAAGTAGAGGGCAAGTAGATCTCGAAGGTTTCAGCCGAAAAGGTGCTCGACTGCTAAAAACTAGGGTTGGGTTGACAATAAGATCGGTCCTTTCTTTGTCCCTCGACTCCCCCTTATATAGGAGGCGGAGCCGAGGGTTTCGTATTACACAAGTTACAACTGCCGGGAGACTCTTTGAATCCGTCCCGTAAAGTGACAAATCTCTATATTCTTAATCTATCTCTACTTTCCATATTCGACGTCTTCATGGGCTTCAGGGCTTCATAAATTTTGGGTAACGGGCTTTCAGTAAACCCCGAGTACAATCTTCAGCAGGCCCATCTGGGATGCCTATGTCAGTAGCCCCCGAGATTTTGCTTGAATCGTAGAGTCGAATAAAATCTCCAACATACAATTTACCCATAATTTCTTCGAGTCATTTACAAATAATTTATTCGAGACTCATATATCTTGCGCAGGGATAATGGTTGATGGGGCTGGTTCATCTGACGGATCAGGTACCAGTTAACTGCTCTTGTGGCAAACCCGCAAAAACCTACTTCAAGGTCAAGTCCATGGACATGACCCCGGGATACTGGCGTAATTCGACATGTGCCGCTTCAGGACTTACCCATGAATCGAGTTCCAGTCATGTTTATAAAATCCATAGCGCGTCCGCTAGGAATGTTTCTTCGTATCTGTTGATACGGAAAAAAGTAGCAGAGCGCATTCAGGTGCGATACCACACCGCTAAGGACAGAACCTGGGGACTTACCTTCGTAAAGTTTTACAACATCCAGAGGTTTTATCGCGGCGGACGCGCTCTAGGAATATATTGTCGAGTACCTTTATCGGCTGCTGGAATATCTAATTTGATCGACTCATTAGATGACAATATCTTGACGCTCCCGATGGGAGTACATGACGAGTTATATGTAACTCGAGAATGTAAGATGATGATCATTCTCCGTATTTTTATCCAATATTCTCTTCTGCTTGATCTATCGGGTGCACGACCAGCGCTCCCGATGGGAGTAGCCCCCGAGGCTGCAGTCGAGTATTTATACTTGGCTGTAGGCTCAACTGTCATCTTCTCTGAAACAACCCTGTATTTCTATCTTCATACTATTTCTCTTATCAGAAGTTCGAGTAACACTTCTGATAAGAGTAGCCCCCGAGCATTTTGAGCAAATACTTGCATTTGATCAAAGGCTCCCGAAGTTATTTTGTTTGTACCGTCAGTATTCCTCTGTCGCTAATCTTCCAAGAACTTTAGTCGAAATTTCCCTTATAGTGACATCAGCGCTGACGATAGCCACGAACGTTGTATTGGGAAGGCGCGGGTTCTGTCATGTCACTGACCGGTGGGTCCCAAACACTACGTCGCTTGACACGTTGCGCAAGTGGGGAACACACGTCTTCTGCTTTTTCCGGCACGCGCGCTGTAGCGCCTGTCTAGTTACTTCGCAGTAAAAAGACCTTTGTGCCCTTGTAGACATGTCTAAAGCATCGAATCCATGTCCCCTTCATCCAACGGCGCGACGATTCGGAGCCTTTCTATAAATTCTCTCTTCGTCCTCAATCAACCCCTTCGCCGCGCTGCTCATCTATCCTCTCTCTCTTCAAAACCACCATTGTTGCTCCCAAGCTCTTGCGCTCGTGCTCACCTCCGTTCGTCCCCAATCGCTCGCTTTGATGCCAGCACGCTCGAAGCTCAACAAGCACACCGCTTCAGGACCCAATCCATCCATGGAGCCTACGGAGATTTCTGGTTGGGAGAGATCCAAGATCTCCAACCAAGATCTGAAGACCCTCAAGACATTGGGGTTGCTGAAGAAGGAGAATGCGCTGACTTTAATTGGCAATGAAAGTTTCCCGACGCCCCGCATCGGATATCGGGTAACCTTTGTCGACCACCTCATTCGCGGCCTTTGTACCCCTATCCACGAGTTTCTTCGTGGACTTCTCTTTGTCTATGGGATTCAACTGCATCAGCTGACTCCCAACTCCATCCTTCATATCTCGATTTTCATCACATTATGCGAATGCTTTCTTGGGTGCCATCCTCATTGGGGCCTGTGGAAACGCATCTTTTACCTCCGGCGCAACAGCTCTCGCAATGTCGCCTACAATGTGGGCGGCGTTGTTATCTTCGCCCGTCCCGAAGTTGACTACTTCGACGTCAAGTTCCCTGACTCCGTTCAAGGATGGTGCCGGAGATGGTTATATGTTCAAGAGGAGCACGTCGGCTCACAGGAATACAACATTGCTCCCTTTGATGGTGCCGCAAAAATCCTCCGGCGCCGATCATGGGACGTCGAAGCTACCGACGAAGAGAAAACAATGACAAATGCGCTGATGAAGCGCATCCATGAGCTTCAGAACACCCGCAGTAAAGAACTGTCGGGTGTTCAAATCACTGCTCACTACCTTAGGATCAGGGTGCAGCCTCTATAGGCTCGCAAAAAACCCCTTTGGATGTATATTGGCGAGGAAGATGTTGATCGCATATCCAATGACCTTTCTGTGAAGGAGTTGGAGAAGCTTGTTCGACGTTTCTCCTCGCTAAGCAAAAAGGACGAGGTTCCAACCTCTTGTCGCGTGGAGCCATACAGCGGCAGCCACGCCCTTCCCGAAGTAAATAATCTTTCCTTCGGGTTGTGCTTTTTCTTTTTTCGACTGCTATATTGTTTCCTTTTATCCTTTTATTTATTTGTTGCGTATTCGACAGAACCATCAGACTCTTTCTTCTCTTCCTCCCCTACCCGAGGGTGGGGAAGTGGATGAGCGAACCGTCATTACTGACGAGTCGCAAGAATCCTCTCGCCCTGAAACTGAAGTCGCGGGATCTCACAAATCCGCGGCTTCCTCTGAAAAAGACACATAATCAGAAGCTTCTGAATTCGTGCGCTCTCCCCCTTCCGCTGTTTCTCCCAAGAACAAAAGGAAGAGGGATGAGATTGAAGACTCCGGCGCCTCCAAGCCTACTGAGCCTGCTCCCGAAGAATCGTCTCCCGAAGACGAGGGTGGCTTCAACCCTTATGACGATGCAGGCTCCGTTAGCTCGTAAGTAACATTGTTGCTATCTTCGCATGACTTCCTTTTACTTGTCATGCTTATGTTCCTATGTCGACAGTGGCAAGGAGGAAGAAGAAGAAGGACCCGCAATTCTTGGCACTGCTCCGACGAGCACGTCCAACACTATGGTCCTTTCCGAAGAACATCGTATTGACGCGGAGTCTTCGCCTCCTCCTCAGAAAATCGTCGAAACGTCGACTCCACCGTCCAGCCCCCGAGCACCTTCTCCGAAAAGAACCAAGACCGGGGCTGGCGATGAGCATGCACTTATTCTGGGGAGTTCCTCGACTCCTATGCTGAATGATGTGAGTTTTGTCTAGCATTCTATTTTGCTGCACCTTGCCACATTTTTCCTTTTTTGTCTTGAGTTTTCTGCTTCTTTACTCGAATGTCTGTTTCTACGTTTCTTTTGCGACGCTCTTTTTCAACAGCCTTTGATGGATCAGTTCATCCGCCTTGGCTCCCAATCTATTGGGTTCCGCAACGAGGCCGATACCTTGAAAGGTAATCTTTATGTTGTACAACTGGTTGTTTCAACATGCCTCTTTCCTTGATTCTTGGGTAATAGGTCCTCATCCTTTTACTTTTAATCAGTCTCGCTGTAACAAGCCGAAGAACGCGCTGAAGCTCTCGAGGCTAAGCTAAAGCTTAGCGAAGAGGCTCGCAAGAAGGCTGAGGCCGATGCTTCTTATGTCCAAGATCTTCGCCAGCGCCTCGCCAAAGAAGAGGCTGCATTAAGCGACAAGATCGCTGAACAGATCGAGCGCGATCAAGGCATAATAGAGCGGCTTGAGGCCCAAAATTGGCGCTTTCTCCGTAAGTTCTTTCATCATCCCGAAGTTTGTCTTGGTTTGGTTGTGTGTGTAGTAATAAACTTGTGTTTTGTTGCAGCATGAAGGAATGATGAAGGTTTCAAGCTGCTGGCGGCTAAGGATGATCGCCTTCTCGACGCCCTCTCGATCCTTGAGCTGCAAGGTGATCTGGCACGCACCAATATCTCCAATTCAAGGACTGCCTTCACATGCCTCTCCCCCCATTTTTTCCCCAAACAGGCACAGCCGGAGATCTTCGCTGAGCTTGTCAAGCGCTTCCTTCCCAAGGAAGACCTCGCTCTGGCCTATCGACAGGAGAACCTGAAGATTGGAGTCGAAGGGACCATCGCTCTGGTTGCCAATAGCGGTCAAAATGTCGACTGGGCCAAAGCTGGAGACTCCGGGAAAATAAACAAGGAAAAGGAAGGCGCTGGTGAAGGATGCCAAGCCACATTCAAAGAAGATTGTCGCCTTCTTCACGCCAAAGCCTGCTGGTCCACCAGTACTGCCAAAACGGAGGTCAAGCAGACCATCATGTATCTATGTTTTTTCTTGTTTCTCCTCTTTTGATGATGTCGCTTTAGTTATGATTTGTGACAACGTATTATCGACTCAATAGGAGTCAACTTTTGTAATCAACATGTAAATATCATGATGATTAATGGAATGTCACTTTGCCGAATGATTGATGTTGAGATTTTCCTTTTCCAGTTGGTTTGTGATAACTATACTGCGGCGCCTGGTCCCTTTGATGCTTTGCCTGCTGCCTCTCACTCAAGGAAAACCCTTGTCGACGATTTTGTTGAAGATTCTTCAAATGTCGACTTGTGACAAGAGCTGAGTGAACTTCGACAGCAACTTTAGTCAATGAAGAAACAAGCTGTTGTTGTTATGGACCAGTCTCGCAAATCTTCCGAGCGGGAAAAATTAGCTCTTCAACAAGCTCAAGAAGCTCTAAAATTGAGAGATACTGCAGTTGCCGAGGCCTTACAGCCTGCCTCTCGAGAAAATTATATGCTTGACTTGACGACTAACGCTAGTCTAGATATGGCGGGTAAGTTTCATCTTCGTATTCTCTTTCTACTATCCGTATATGTTTTTTGCGTACCTCATTGTATCCTTTACCATGGTTAGGCTCCTTTTTGGATGCTGCTGCCGAGGATCAGCGTGTTGATGCGAGATCCGAGGTTCTTGTTCGACTTGCTCTGCACAACGACGCCAGTTTTTGGTCTTCCCCAGACCGAACCCGACAAATTGTGCGATCCAAGACCGTGCTTCTCAGGTTCGGGAATATCTTGAGTTTTGCACAAAGACACTGGCCATGGTTTACAATGCCATGTTTCCTCGGGATCTTCAACCCAAGACTCTTCCTGACTTGATGGGTAAATTCAAGAGTGTTCATCGAATCCATGGATTTGTGAAGGCCCAGTTAATGGCTGGTGCTAGATTTTCCATGATCATGCTGCAGATCTGCTACCCGAAGTTGGATATGTCCAACGTTGTTGATCTTTGCCATGCCAAATTGAGGAAGCGAAGAAGGAACGTCGACAAGATCAATGACGTGGTAACTCCCGTGGCTGAAAAGATGATTGTAGATCTTCTTCGGATGGACACTGCTTTCTTCAAGGAACATCATTATGCTGACTCCATGGGTGGTTCTGCGGAAGATGAAAGGATAAACATAGACGACCTGATAAAAGATGATTGAAGATCTTTTTCCTGCTGTCGGGTTTTTCCTGAAATAAAGAAAGGTCTTGTATATATTGCGAGAACTATGTATAGTAGAAACGAGTTGTATTTATTTTTTCTCCTCCTCTAGCCCCCGAGTGTTTCGGTAGGCGTATGTATGTTTGTTGCTTGCGAGGTGTTTAAACCAAGGCAAATAATTTGTGAGTTATGTATTGTAAGGATCGAGTATATATTGTTCAATCTGCGGGTTGCAAGCCCCCGAGCCTGACGAACAAAAAGATGTATATCACCAATATTTTTACTATATTGCAGCATCGCGAGCCCGCCTCATTAAAAACCTTTCAGCCCCACTCGGTGCCCAGAAAGGAAAAGAGTGCGTCTGAAAACTCGCGAGCTTTTCAGTACATTGTATGTTTACATATGTAACTATATTTCGGCTTCTATGCGTAAAAATGCCTGAGCTGCGTCACGTTCCAGGTGTTTGATTGCTCTTTCCCTGTCTTCTTTTCCTTCAATCTGTATGCACCTCCTGGAATTACTTCAGTGACGATGTATGGTCCTATCCATGGAGACTCAAATTTCTCGTGACTGTCTTGGGTGAGCCGAAGAACCAGGTCACCAATTTGAAAAGACCTTGGTCGCAGACGTCGACTGTGGTAGTTCTTCAAATTCTGTTGGTACGTGGTGTCTCCATATAACACCTCGTCTCTAGCTTCATCGAGTGCATCGACATCATCTTCCAGCGCCTTTCTCAAAATTTCTTCATTGTACTCCGCCACTCTCGGGGAATCGTGCTCTATTTCTATCGGGAGTACTGCCTCGGCTCCATGGACCAAGAAGAACGGAGTTTCCTATGTCGCTGTGTTCGGTGTAGTTCGTATGCTCCATAATATGCTAGGCAGCTCCTCTGGCCACGTATGTCGAGCTTTTTCCAAAGGCGTCAACAACCGTTTCTTGATTCCATCGCAGATTATGCCGTTTGCTTTTTCGACTTGGCCATTGGTTTGCGGGTGTGCCACCGATGCAAAGTGCAATTTTATGCCCACTTCTGAACAGTATTCCTTGAACTCTTTTGATGTGAAATTGCTGCCGTTGTCTGTAACTATGCTGTTAGGGACACCGAACCGAAAAACTGTGCCCTTGATGAAGCTCACCACCGATGCTGCATCTGCCGAAGTTACTGGTACTGCTTCGATCCACTTGGTGAACTTGTCGACAGCCACAAGAAGATATACATATCCTCCTGGCCAAGCTTTGTGTAGATTCCCCACCATGTTGAGACCCCATTGTGCGAAGGGCCAAGCCAATGGTATTGGCATCAACTCTACTGCCAGAGAATGAGGCTTTGCCGCAAACCTTTGACACGCATCGCACGTGCGCACTATATTTTTTTGCATCTCTATGGCTGTCAGCCAGTAAAATCCTGCCCTGAAAACTTTGGCTGCTATTGCTCGGCTGCTTGCATGATGGCCGCATATTCCTTCGTGCACGTCCTTGAGTATGACTCTTCCTTCCTCGGGTGTGACACATCTTTGTAGTACTCCTGATATACTTCTTTTGTACAGCTCTCCCTTGACCACAGTAAAAGCTTTTGATCGTTGGATAACCCGTCTTGCCTCAATTAGATCTTGGGGTATTTCTTTCCTCAGAATATATGCCACGTAAATCTGCATCCAAGGAACTTCTATCATCATGACTTCGTGTGATTCCTCCTCATCTTCCGACATACTGTTTCTCTGGAGCCCCCGAGCCTTTCTCGGGTTTCTCCTGTTTTTTCGGCTGCTTTGGTGGTTTCTTCGGCTTGGTGGACCTTTCACTTGTCTCTTCCCAAAACACGCCAGGTGGTATCGGCAAACACTGTGACCCGATATTTGCCAGAACATCGGCTTCATCGTTGCTGAGTCTGCTAATATGGTTAACTTCGCACCCGTCAACGAGTTTCTCGAGTTCATTGTAGACTTCTTTGTATGCAATCATACTGTCGTTGACTGCGTCACACTTGTTCATCACCTGTTGTGCTACCAAAGGGGAGTCGCTGAAGATTTTAAGGCGAGTAGCACCACACGCCTTTGCCATCTTCATCCCATGTATGAGTGCTTCATATTCTGCCTCATTGTTGGACGCGTTAGGGAACGTCATCCGCAATATGTACTTCATTTTGTCGCCTTGGGGTGATACGAGTATTACGCCTGCTCCAGCTCCCTCTAATCTTTTGGACCCATCGAAGTTCATGGTCCAAGTACTCGATAAATCCGGAGGTCCCGTGTTTTGCAGCTCCATCCACTCTGCGACAAAATCTGGCAAAATTTGTGACATTATTGCTTTTCTTTTCTCATAAGTGATGTCTCGAGGGGAGAGTTCTATGCCCCAAAGTGAGACACGCCCCGTGGCTTCTGGATTGTTCAAGATGTTGGAGAGAGGTGCCTCATTGACAACTACTATCGGGTGTGCCGAAAAGTAGTGTCGCAACTTTCTTGCCGTTGTAAACACGCCATATGCCAACTTCTGATATTGCGGGTAACGTTGCTTAGAAGACGATGAAACTTCACTAATGAAGTATACCGGACGCTGAACCCCATGGATCTTCCCTTCTTCTTCTCTTTCTACCACGAGGACCGTGCTGATCACCTGAGGTGTGGCCGCAATATATAATAAGAGAAGTTCTTTGTCCTTTGGAGCCACCAGTATTGGGGGTGTCAAGATTGTGCGCTTGAGGTCCTCAAAAGCTCTGTCTGCTTCTTCGTTCCACTCGAACTTTTCCCCTTGCTTGATCAGCGCGTAAAACGGTAACACCTTTTCTCCCAGCCTGGCGACGAATCTGCTTAAAGTCGCGACTCGCCCAGTTAGCTGTTGAATTTCCTTGAGCTTGGTTGGCTTCCTCATCATTATGATGGCCTGAATTTTCTCCGGGTTAGCCTCAATTCCTTTTGCTGACACTAGAAACCCGAGAAGCTCTCCTGTAGGGACACCAAAAGAGCATTTTGTCGGTTTAGCTTGAGGCAGAACTTGTCGAGGTTGTCGAAAGTTTCTTTGAGATCATCGATCAAGGATGATCCTTGCTTTGTTGTTATGACGACATCGTCGATGTACACTTGAACATTTTTGCCAATCTACGTGGCGAGACATTTTTGCATCATCCGTTGATATGTTGCTCCCGCATTTTTCAACCCAAATGGCATTGTTCTGTAACAAAACACGCCATAAGGGGCTATGAAAGCTGTTTTGACTTCATCCTCTTATTTTAATCGGATCTGGTTGTAACCAGAATACGCATCTAGGAAGGAAAGACGTTCGCAGCTTGCCGTGGAGTCGATAATTTGATCGATCCTCGGGAGGGAGAAGTGATCCTTTGGATAGTGTTTATTGAGACACGTGAAGTCGACGCACATGCGAAGGACCTACGTGTTTTTCTTCGGGACCAACACTGGGTTAGCTACCCATGTGGCTTATGTGTGTAGCTCCTTGATAAATCCTGCCTCTCTGAGTCGATTAATCTCAGATAGCATAGCTTTGCGGTTTGGCTCGGAGAAACGCCGCAAAGGTTGTCGAATCGGCCTGGCTCGTGGATCCATATTAAGTGGGTGCTCGGCAAGTTCCCTGGGTACTCCTAGCATGTCAGCTGGACACCATGCGAAGATTTCCCAGCGCTCACGGAGGAACTCGACAAGCGCGCTTTCCTATGTGCTATCCATGTTTCTTGCGATAGCCGTCGTCTTCTTAGGATCTGTCGGGTGAATCTGCACTTCCTTTGAGTTTTTTGAGGTGTCGAAGGTTTGCTCCTTAAGAGGCCTCCCTCCGTCAGGTAACACATCATAATCAGTTGTTAGCTTTGACGCCATGTACTCTGCCTGCATCCCGAAGGTTTCTGACATCCTATGGAATTCTTTGTCGCACTTATCTGCCAAAGCGAAACTTCCCTTCACCGTGATTGGGCCCTTGGGTCTGGGGAGCCTCCATAACAAGTATGTGTAATGTGGTACTTCTATAAACCTGGCATAAGCTGGTCTCCCCAGTAAGGCATGATATTGCGATGGGAAATCCACGACTTCAAACTCCAGCTTCTCTCTTCTGTAATTTTCTCGGGTTCCAAACTGAACTTCGAGGTTGATCTTTCCCAGTGGATAACTAGGTTTTTCGGGTGTGATGTCGTGGAAACGAGTGTCAGTTGGTGTCAAATTTGCCAAAGATATGTTCATCTTCCTCAATGTATAAACATACATGAGGTTTATGCTGCTCCCTCCATCTATGAACACGCGTGATACGTCGAATCTTGCGATTACTGTTGGAAGGATCATCGCTGATTACCCTGGTCGTGGAACTTGAGGTGGATGGTCTACTTGGGTGAACCCGATATCTTGTCCCGACCAATTCAGACACTCTATTGTTGGTGGAGGCATCTTTTCTACCATGAGCACTTGCCGCGAAATCACTTTCTGGGCCCTATTCGAGGGCATGCCCTTCTGGATCATCGCCACCGCTCCGTTTGTGTCGATGTATGGACCGTTGATTGGGTTTGCCGCCAGTTGCAACTGATGTCGGTTTTCATCGGTAATTGCGGGTGGAGGTGGAAGGTGAATCTCACTCCTTGGCCCCTGCGGGTTCCCCCTATTTGTTGCTTGTGCGTTGGCATATGCTGCGTGCCTGTGCAACGCCTGGAAAGTTCGACAGTCCTTCTGAAGGTGGCCTGATTGTCTTTTTCCCTCATTTTCGAGATAAAAATGCATCTGACATGGTCCATTAAAGAGATCGTCGGGTGATATATTGTATGGGCTCTGGAAACTTGGCCGATTATTTTGTCTGCTAGAACCTGGCGCGTCGCGCTGTTCGTTGCTTCTCTGATGATCCTCCCGATTATTTCCACCATTGTTTCCTCGGAAGCTGGCCGCTACGTGGCCGGTATTGTCGTAATCTGCGTACGGACGAGAATATCATCGCCTATTTTGATTATTGTTTCTGTTGCGGTCCTCCTCGGGTGACCTGTGTCGTTTATTATGCACAACATCTTCTCCATCTACCCAGCGATTCGCTATGTCCATGAGTTCCATGATTGTTTTCGGATTGGATCTGCCCAAGTCCTCGATGAAGTCTTTTCGCTAGATTCCCGCGACAAACGCATCTATCGCTCTTTCGTCGGATACGTTTTCAGCAGAATTCTTTATGATATTCCACCGCTGAATGTATGTCCTCATTGGTTCACCAAACTTTTGCTTGCAGGCCCTTAGCTGCTCTATGGATGCGGGTTTTTACACGTGGAGCGGAAATTCTTTATGAATAGCTCCTCGAAAGTTCCCAGCTGTCGATAGATCCTACTGGTAACTTTTTTGTCCATGATCTTGCGGCTCCACTGAGATGTATTTGAACGCTCTGCATAGCTGTTGCTCTTGATCCACCCAACAGTTTTACTGTCTCCAAGAAATCAATTAACCAATCTTCGGGATCTTGCAGACCATCAAACTTTTTATAACCATCTGGCAATTTAAAGCCAGAAGGGACCCGTGTTCTGCGAACTCGTCGAGTGAAATAGGGGAGTCCACACATATCCTCTTCCTCGACTTCTGGCGAATATCGTCTGGATCTACTTTCCCTTGCTCTGTCTACTTTATCTTGAGCTTCTGTATTACTCGCCACGTCTGCTCGCGGAGGGTCTCGCGCCACCGGGGTGGGTCGAGGACTATTTCGCCTTGGAGCACTTTCGGGTTATGGTGTATTGGGTCCTGCGAACGCTGTTCCCATGACTCCAACTCCTGTCATGGCCATCTGATACAGTGCTTCTCTCGGGTCTCCAGCTGGTGGCTTTGACGCTAGTATAAAAGCTTGAGCCTCCATATACCCCGCTTCCGGTGTTTTGGGGATAATGTTCCCTCTTGTGTCTATCGACATAAAGGACATGTCGAGGTTCTGGATCAAGTGCTCCCGCTCATGCTCGGGTATATGCTGCAGGCGGGATCTTCCTCTATCGCGCGCTGCTCTATGGTTATCATCCGAAGTCCTTGATTGTCGACTTATGTCAGCTCTTCGCCTGCTCAATGCAGAAGCTGCGGCTTTCCTTTGCTCAAGTACTATCTTTTCTTTTTCTATTTCTCGTCTGGCTCGAGCGAGTATGTATTGATACGCTTGCATCTCCTCTAATGTGGCAGTGGTGGTCATTGGCTCCGCGCCGCTCATGGCTCTCACCGCTTTATCCCAAGCTGCTTGTGGAAGTTGCATTTCTGATGAGGTGCAGTCCCGATGTATTTGGTTCCCAATCCTCGTGTGAGATCTTCGGGATCGATGTATGGACTTCCCAAATCATCGAAAGCCTCTGATCTCTCCTCCTTTGGGCGACTCGACTCTCCGATTACATAGACTTGATGATATACGGGTTGTTCCTCCTGAAGCTGGTGACACCGTCGCGCGGATCGGTGAGAACCGCTCGAACTAAGGTAGATCTGTCGATGAAGTCGAAGCTGTCGATGCTCTCCGAGTCGCTGCTCAGATCTGAACATGCATGCGACCCGAAGGACATGTTGCCGAAGATGTCGGCGAGTTTTTCGCTTGATGCAGGCTTGATGAAGCATGGCGGCGAGATCTCCTCGTCACCTGTCTCGAACAATGATGATGATCCCGAGAAATAGGAGTCGACCGCTGACGAAACCGATGAAACCGGTGTGGCGAGGCGATGCGATCCTTCCTTTCCGACGTGGAAGTGGAAACCTCCGAACGTCATCTCCATTGGCTCCTCCAGATACGCATATGCATCCACATGGGCGGGAGGGTGAGGAACAAAATCGACAAGACCAGTTTCGATCTGTTTACCTCCATTTATCGCGTTGCTTGCTATCAATGATGTTGACGATGTTGCCGAAGATGTTGACGATGCCATCGAGATCAGCTCCTTGTCGCCTCTAGTTCCCACAGGCGGCGCCAATTGACAAGGTATTAACTTGTCAATGCCTACAAGTTGTAGACTTGGGTTTCGCGGAAGTAGAGGGCAAGTAGATCTCGAAGGTTTCAGCCGAAAAGGTGCTCGACTGCTAAAAACTAGGGTTGGTCTGACAATAAGATCGGTCCTTTCTTTGTCCCTCGACCCCCCTCTTATATAGGAGGCGGAGCTGAGGGTTTCGTATTACACAAGTTACAACTGCCGGGAGACTCTTTGAATCTGTCCCGTAAAGTTACAAATCTCTATATTCTTAATCTATCACTACTTGCCATAGTCGACGTCTTCATGGGATTCCGGGCTTCATAAACTTCGGGTAATGGGCTTGCAGTAAACCCCGGGTACTATCTTCGGCAGGCCCATCTGGGATGCCTATGTCAGGAGGACAATGGAACTTGATACGGTTGATAAACCTGAGCATGATGAGCAGAGTAGAGAAGAGTCGGAAATGGCTCCGGAAGCGGCTACGACACTTATAGCTCTCATGTCTACAAAGTGTTATAGTCATGGAAATTGAAGTACCTATTGAACCTTGTAGGTCTGGTTTACTTTGTGATCAAATAAATGTTTTGTGGACAAAGGATTGATTTTGAACAATGATAAACCAACTACATACAAAGAAGCTATGATGGGCCCTAACTTCGTTAAAATGGCTAAGTGCCATGAAATCCAAGATAGGTGAATACTTTTTGAAAGTAAATGGATCTATAAAATTGATGGGCTTGGATGCAATATCCTTGAAGAAGCTTGACTTGTCGATTTTTTTACGACAAAGTTCAAAGAGTTGACTACGATAAGATTAGATCTTCCGTAGCGATGCCTATAGTCTATGTGGATTATTCTAGTAATCACTACATATTTCTTTTATGAGATATGTTAGTAGGATGGAAGAAATACATTCCTTACCAGAAGTGTGTATTAAGGATGTATACTAGATACAACCAAGAGTTTTCCTGGTCCGTGGAATACTAGATAGGTATACAAACTTCAATTGGATGAAGTGAGTATCACGGAGTTGGAATCTTCACCGGATGATTTCATCAGAAACGATGAAGATGCTTTCATTTGCAAGAAATTAAGTGGGAGCGCTGAGACATAGTTATAATATTACATGTGGATGACATGTCATTGATTATAAATGATGTAATTATGTACTTGATGTGATTAAAAGGTTTTATTGAGATTAACTTCAATGAAAGGATATGGACTAAAAACCTATTTAGCGTCAAGATCTATGAAGATAGATTAAAGCACTTAATAAGTTTAAGTCTAAGTACATAGAGTAAATATTGAAGTAGTTCAATATGAAAACGTCAAGAAGGTGTTCTTTTCCATGTGGAGGTTTTAACAAGACTTGAGTGTATTTGACACTCAATGAGTAAAAACACATGAGTGATTTTAGATCATGAATAATATGTACAAAATCAGATGTCCTGTGCTCTAAAATGTTACGAGCATATACCAGAATGATTCGTGTAAAGATCATTGGACAACAGTAAGAATATCCCTGAGTGCTTTAGAAGAACCAAGTATATATATAGTTTTGTATGAGGTAATGACAAACAAATCGTTGTAAGGTGTTGCACCGATATTAGTTTGGTCACATATAAAAATGAATTTCAAATCTCAATTAGGCTAAGTGTTCATTAAAAGGTAGCACAATGGGCTAGAAGAAGTCTATGCTAGATTTAGATGAGTTCTAAATATTGTGACGGATTCTACAAATGAATGCAGAGTATGTCATTGTTTTGACAATGATTGAGGATGTTGGAGTCAAGGAGTTCTTTGAGAACTTGGTGTAGTTCCGGTAGTGTCAGAACTTTGAAGCTATATTGTGTGTGACAATATTAGTGACATATTTCAGACCGAAAAATTAAGGTTCCACCAGAGGACTAAGCATATACGATTAATGCCGACTCATTTGAAAAATGAGTGATGCGTGTTGACGCAAATGAATTCCAAAATACATACGTTTCTGAGCCTGTCATATTCGTAGACTGAAACCTCTCCCGTGAGCAAAACATGATAAGCACCAGAAGGCCAAGGTGTTATATCCTTACAAATGTGAACTAGATTATTGACTCTAGTGCAAGTGGGAGACTGTTGGAGATATACCCGAGAGGCAATAATAAAATAGTTATTGTTATATCTTAGTGTTCATGATAAATGTTTGCACCCCATGCTATAATTGTATTAACCGGAAACATTAATACATGTGTGTTGTGTAAACAACCAGAGTCCCTAGTAAGCCTCTTGTTAAACTAGCTTGTTGATTAATAGATGATCATGGTTTCCTGATCATGAACATTGGATGTTGTTAATAACAAGGTTATGTCATTTGGGTGAATGATATAATGGACACACACCCATAATAAGCGTAGCACAAGATCAAGTCATTAAGTTCATCTTGCTATAAGCTTTCGATACATAGTTACCTAGTCCTTCAACCATGAGATCATGTAAATCACTTACACCGGATGGGTACTTTGATTACATCAAACGCCACTGCGTAAATGAGTGGTTATAAAGATGGGATTAAGTATTCGGAAAGTATGAGTTGAGGCATATGGATCAAGAGTGGGATTTATCCATCCCGATGACGGATAGATATACGTTGGGCCCTTTCGGTGGAATGTCATCTAATTAGCTTGCAAGCATGTGACAAGGTCACAATAGATGACATACCACGGTACGAGTAAAGAGTACTTGTCGGTAACTGTTGTGGGTATACTTCATGTACCATCGACAGTGCCTAGATCCGGCAAGCCCGGGTGGCCCATAAACGGTGATGGTGGGATGAGGCCCATCGGGCGGCCCAGTTGCTATAGATCAAGATGGATGAATTCCAGCCTAGGAACAAGGAGCCGGATCCACCAGACCGACGTTGGAAGTCGGATCCGTCCTGGCCCATCAGGGGAAGCCAGATCCGGTACGACATACAAGGGAAGGCGGATCCTTGACGTGCACGGCAAGATATTGTACCGTAGTTAGGTGACTTGTATTTCGGCTAGGACTCTCCGTGTAAACCCTAGATCCGTGCGCCTTTATAAGCCGGATCCTGGGAGCCCTAGAGGCACAACCACAACTCATTGTAACAACGCGAAAGCGCCCATATAATTCCAGACAAGCAGCAGTAGGCCCTGTCGTCGAGCAGGTGTTCCGAAGCTGGGTAAATCGCGAACCACCGTCCCGAGGACTCTCCGCCCTATGGCCCCTACTTCTTCTCCCCCTCGTGAGGATCCCTCCTCCGAGGTACCGTCGAATAGGCAACGACAGTTGGCGCCCACCGTGGGGCCTGCGGCGTCTGGAGGCCGGAACCGGGAGGGTTCTACCTACGGAGGCATCGGTGACACCATCGCCGTGGGGCGCGTCATGTACGCCGGAAACCTTCCGATCGTCCCTGAGGATGAGTGCTGGATTCCGGCTAAGACAAACCCCGTCAAGCTCTCCATCATCCCGATTGGCGGGATACACATCTTCATCGGTGAGACCGTCGATTCCGACGGAAACGCACTGGTAAGTAATGCTGATACGACCGCCGCTGAGTAGGACGCAGTCGCGAAGATCTGATCTGAGATGCAGGAACTTCCTAAGGCAAATTCCGCCTTAGATCTGGAAAATTCAACTCCCACCCAATCCGCCCCTCAGCAGGAAACAACGGTGGAAGACCAATGCAGATCCGCCTGGGTCTCTCAGGTGTTAGAGAAGCAAAGGTGCCACTTTGTGCACTTCCTCGCACATACCGCTGGAACCGCTCTTCCTCAGGAAGAAGCCAGACCCATGCAAGATGAGGTTGCCGGAGCCGGCGTCGCCCCGGAACAGCAAGAGGCTATCGGAGATAGCAACGCACCGGATCAGCAAGAGGATGCCGGAGACAAAGAAGAATCGATCCTAGGCAACCTAAGCTCAATCTCCGGCGACGCCTCCACTATGGACACGAAAGAGTACAATCGCGCCATGAAGGAGTTGGAGGATGAAGAACAAGCTGAGGCGGAATCCGCTCCGCCCAAGGAGGTCTTCACAACCATTGTTGGGCTAGAGCAAGGAACCGACGAAGAAGCAACTCCCTCCGACCCCATGGAGGCAGGGCCTTCTGAATCCGGGAGCAAGGATTACCTGACCCCGGAAGAACTCGTGGAGCAAGCAGGCATAGGAGCCTTAATTCACACAGAAGTCCTCAACAAGCCTATAACTCCGGAGGAAGCCGCAGATCCGGTAGCTCTAGAAGCTGCAAGGAAGGAGATGCTGGCTACCGCCAAGAGAATTTCCACCACCGCAATGGCGATGCTGGAAGAAAGGCAAGAGGCTCGAGAAGTAATGGATGGTTTCCTCAAAAGAGAGCGTGACTCTCTGCAGAAGGCCAAAAAGCTCCGGGAACATTGGGAATCCATGACAAAGGATGCTCACAAGGAAGTAGACAAGATCCGTCGGGATGCCATTGGCCCCCGCAAGATCAGTTTTGCGACTCCCTCTGATCAGCACCGCTCAAAACTCCAAAGGAAAAGATGCAGAAGGCTGCGGAGATTTTGACCTAGAAGAATGAGGAAATCGACATCAACCACCTCCGAACGCTCGTCGCTTCAGCAGTGCAGCAGCAGAGCAAGGCAGACACTTCGCGCAAGTTGGAATCTAACCCGGAGTTATGCATGTCCACTGCGCAGAAGGACGCCTCCAGAAGCAATTATCGCGATGACGAATCGCGCACCGGATCCACGGAGCGCAGAAGGAGAACCAGAGAACACCCAAATCTGATCCCCGTATCGTCAAAGACGCCTCCGTCAGACCCGAAGAAGGGAAAGGATGTGATGTACACTGGCAGGGACAAGTACCGGAACCCGTCACCTCCGCCCAACTGGTACCCGCGTCCTCCACCTCCTCGCCGTCGTAGTCCAGTCGGAAACACCAGGCCCCATGGGCCGGGTGGAATCAACATCCGCGACAACGTGGTCCCTTAGAGGAACAGGAACACGGAGCGCACGGCGGAACCTCGCCGGAGCCAGAATGAGGAGCGCGAGCCAGAGCATCGCAGAAGCCGGAATGATGGAGGCGACTGTCACCATGGTGAAGGCAGCCACCGAAGCCGGAGTCAGCAGCGCGAGGGACGAGGAGAATCTAAAGGCGGAAGCAAGAGATCGCATCAGCCCCCTCGCAGATCTCCCTCCCCACCACCTAGCGGTGGAGGCGGAGGTGGAGGCGGTGGCCGGAGATCTCGCTCACGCACAAAATCCCCCCGTAATGGCTCGCGTGACGCGCGGGAACGTCTAAATGAATACAGATCTGACTACATTGGCCCAAAGTGCTTTGGTAGGATGATCCGAGAGGAACCGAAGCCAAGGATGAACCTCAAGCTACCCGGAAACCTGAAGCATTATGATTGCAGCGAAAGGCGGGATACCTGGATCGAGGATTACTACAATGCAGTAAACTTCGCCGGAGGAACCCCTAACATAGCCTGCCGCATGCTCCAGCTGTACCTTGTTGGTCCAGCCCGGATCTGGCTCAGCGACCTCGAGGAAAACTCCATCTTTTGCTGGTTCGACCTGAAGAACGCCTTCGAGAAGCACTTCAGGGGCACCTACAAAAGGCCTGCCACGACAACCGATATACATGCATGTATCCATAAAAAAGGTGAAACATCAAGGAGCTTCCTCACCCGATGGTTGCAAACCAGAAACGCGTGCGAGAACGTTGATAATCACACAGCTACGCACGCCTTCATAGGTGGAATGCAGAGGGGAGGCCTGCTCCGGCACAAGCTGACTTGCTTGGTCAATGAGAATAATCTGACTTTGGATGACATGATCAACATCGCTAGCAATCACACTGCCGCCGATGACGACGCAGGCGGAGACCTCGCAGCCACAGCCATACCCCTGCATCAGCAAAAGAAGAACCACAACAACGGCGGCAGCAGCAGCAGCAAGCGGAAAAATCCCCCTGATGACCAGAAGAGCGGTGATGGCGCGTGAAGCACACGTCCGTTGGGAACCCCAAGAGGAAGGTGTGATGCGTACAGCAGCAAGTTTTCCCTCAGTAAGAAACTAAGGTTTATCGAACCAGTAGGAGATGAAGGCCACGTGAAGGTTGTTGGTGAAGGAGTGTAGTGCGGCGCAACACCAGGGATTCCGGCGCCAACGTGGAACCTGCACAACGCAATCAAAATACTTTGCCCCAACTTAACAGTGAGGTTGTCAATCTCACCGGCTTGCTGTAAACAAAGGATTAAGCGTATGGTGTGGAGAATGATGTTTGCTTGCAAAGAACAACAGACAACAATGATTGCAGTACGTTGTATTTCAGATGTAAAAGAATGGACCGGGGTCCACAGTTCACTAGTGGTGTCTCTCCAATAAGATAAATAACATGTTGGGTGAACAAATTACAGTTGGGCAATTGACAAATAGAGAGGGCATAACAATGCACATACATATCATGATGACTACTGTGAGATTTACTTAGGGCATTACGACAAAGAACATAGACCGCTATCCAGCATGCATCTATGCCTAAAAAGTCCACCTTCGGGTTAGCATCCGCACCCCTTTCAGTATTAAGTTGCAAACAACAGACAATTGCATTAAGTACTGTGCGTAATGTAAACAATACAAATATCCTTATACAAAGCATTGATGTTTTATCCCTAGTGGCAACCGCACATCCACAACCTTAGAACTTTCTGTCATTGTCCCAGATTCAATGGAGGCATGAACCCACTATCGAGCATAAATACTCCGTCTTGGAGTCACAACTATCAACTTGGCCAGAGCCTCTACTAGCAACGAAGAGCATGCAAGATCATAAACAACACATATATGATAGATCAATAATAAACTTGACATAGTATTCCATATTCATCGGATCCCAACAAACACAACATGTAGCATTACAAATAGATGATCTTGATCATGATAGGCAGCTCACAAGATCTAAACATGATAGGACAAGAGGAGAAGACAACCATCTAGCTACTGTTAATGACCCATAGTCCAAGGATGAACTACTCACGCATCAGTCCAAAGGCGGGCATGGTGATGTAGAGCCCTCCGGTGATGATTCCCCTCTCCGGCAGGGTGCCGGAGGCGATCTTCAGAACCTCCCGATATGGGGTTGACGGCGGCGGCGTCTCAGTAACTTTTCTCGTATCATGGCTCTCGGTACTAGGGTTTTCGCGACGGAAGGATTATATAGGCGAAGGGGCAGAGTCGGGGGACGCCCGAGGGGTCCACCCCATATGGCGGCACGGCCAGGGGTGGGGCCGCACCCCCTATGGTGTGGCCGCCTCGTGGCCCCTCTTCGTCTCCACTTCGGTGTTCTGGAAGGCTCCGTGGAAAATAAGACCGTGGGCTTTTGTTTCGTCCAATTCCGAGAATATTTCCTGTGTAGGATTTCTGAAACCAAAAACAACAGAAAACAGGAACTGGCACTTCGGCATCTTGTTAATAGGTTAGTACCGGAAAATGCATCAAAATGATGTAAAGTGTATATAAAACATGTGAGTATTGTCATAAAACTAGCATGGAACATAAGAAATTATAGATACGTTTGAGACGTATCAAGCATCCCCAAGCTTAGTTCCTACTCGCCCTCGAGTAGGTAAACGATAAGAAGGATAATTTTTGAAGTGACATGCTACTATCATAATCTTGATCAATACTATTGTAAAGCATATGAGATGAATGAAGTGATTCAAAGCAATGGTCTATAGTTTGTTAACAAATAGATAATGACTAAACAACTAAATCATATAGCAAAGACTTTTCATGAATAGTACTTTCAAGACAAGCATCAATAAGTCTTGCATAAGAGTTAACTCATAAAGAAATAGATTCTTCATAGAAGGTTTTGAAGCAACACAAAGGAAGATTTAAGTTTCAGCAGTTGCTTTCAACTTTCAACATGTATATTTCATGGATAATTGTCAACACAAAGTAATATGATGAGTGCAAATAAGCAAGTATGTAAGAATCAATGCACACAGTTGACACAAGTGTTTGCTTCTAAGATAGAAAGAAGTAGGTAAACTGACTCAACATAAAGTAAAAGAAAGGCCCTTCGCAGAGGGAAGCAGGGATTACTCATGTGGTAGAGCTTTTTATTTTGAAATCATGGAAACAATTTTGTCAACGGTAGTAATAATTCATATGTGTTATGCATAAAACCTCCTATAAGTTGCAAGCCTCATGCATCGAATACTAATAGTGCCCGCACCTTGTCCTAATTAGCTCGGACTTCCATGGATTATCATTGCATTACATATGTTTCAACCAAGTATCACAAAGGGGTACCTCTATGCCACCTGTACAAAGGTCCAAGGAGATAGATCGCATTTGATTTCTCAATTTTGATAGATCTCAACTTGAGGACATCCATACCGGGACAACATAGAAAACATATAATGGACTCCTCTTTTATGCTTTAAGCATTCAACAACAGATAATATTCTCATAAGAGATTTGAGGATTAATGTCCAAGCTGAAACTTCCACCATGATACATGGCTTTGGTTGGCGGCCCAATGTTCTTCTCTAACAATATGCATACTCAAACCATTTAACCATGAGAAATCTCCCTTACTTCAGACAAGACGAACATGCATAGCAACTCACATGATATTCAACAAAGGTGCAACAGGTTGATGGCGTCCCCAGAAACATGGTTACCGCTCAACAAGCAACTTATAATAACTAAGATACATAAGCGACATATTCTTTACCACAATAGTTTTTTAGGCTACTTTCCCATGAGCTATGTATTGCAAAGACAAGGAATGAATTTTTTTAAAGGTAGCACGCAAGCAATTTACTTTGGAATGGCAGAAAAATACCACATAGTAGGTAGTTATGGTGGACACAAATGGCATAAGTTTTGGCTCAAGGTTTTGGATGCAGGAGAAGCATTCCCTCTCAGTACAAGGCTTTGGCTAGCAAGGTTGTTTGAAGCAAACACAAGTATGAACCGGTAAAGAAAAACTTACATAAGAACATATTGCAAGCATTATAAGACTCTACATTGTTTTCCTTGTTGCTCAAACACTTTTACCAGAAAATATCTAGACTTTAGAGAGACCAATCATGCAAACCAAATTTCAACAAGCTCTACAGTAGTTCTCCACTAATAGGTTTAAACCACATGATGCAAGAGCTTAAACATGATCTACTTGAGAGCTCAAAACAATTGCCAAGTATCAAATTATTCAAGATAATATACCAATTACCACATGAAGCATTTTCTGTTTCCAACCAAATAGCAATAAATGAAGCGGCTTTCAACTTTCGCCATGAACATTAAAAGTAAAACTAAGAACACAAGTGTTCATATGAAAAAGCGGAGCGTGTCTTTCTCCCACACAACCATGTTAGGATCCGATTTATTCAAGCACAAACAAAAATAAAAGCACACAGACGCTCCAAGTAAAGCACATAAGATGTGACGGAATAAAAATATAGTTTCACTAGAGGTGACCTGATAAGGTGTTGATGAAGAAGGGGATGCCTTGGGCATCCCCAAGCTTAGACGCTTGAGTCTTCTTGAAATATGCAGGGATGAACCACGGGGGCATCCCCAAGCTTAGACTTTTCACTCCTCTTGATCATATTATATCATCCTCCTCTCTTGACCCTTGAAAACTTCCTTCACACCAGACTCAAAGCAATCTCATTAAAGGGTTAGTGCATAATCAAAAATTCACGTGTTCAGCGAGGACACAATCATTCCCAACACTTCTGGACATTACCCAAGGCTACTGAAAGTTAATGGAGCAAAGAAATCCACTCAACACAGTAAAAGAGGCAATGCGAAATAAAAGGCAGAATCTGTCAAAACAGAACAGTCCGTCAAGACGAATTTTTTCGAGGCACTTAACATGCTCAGATGAAGAAGCTCCAGTTGGACGAAAGTTGCGTACATATCTGAGGATCACGCATGAATTGTTTCAAGATTTTACGAGTTTCCTACAGAGAGATCAACTCAAATTCGTGACAGCTAAAAATCTGTTTCTGCGCAGGAGTCCAAATCTAGTATCAACTTTACTATCAAAGACTTTACTTGGCACAAAAACGAAATAAACATGATAAGGAGAGGTTGCTACAGTAGTAACAACTTCCAAGACACAACAAAACAGTAGCAAAATAAAAACATGGGTTATCTCCCAAGAAGTGCTTTTCTTTAACGCCTTTCAGCTAGGCGCAGAAAGTGCAAATCAGGTAATATCAAGAGGGCTTTGCGCCTACCCTTCTTACTCTTATTCTTACACTTTGGTCTAGGGAATACATGACCGCATCCGGGTGTAGAGGTAAAATTTAGAGTGCCTTTTCCCACATCTATGGTTGCTCCCAAGAGTTTCAGCAGGGATCTTCCAAGTGTGATTTGTCCTGTCCCTACACATTCAATAACGAGATAATCAGTGGATACCGTTCTTCCAAGAAAGGTTGTGAACACACCTTCAGCTATCCCCTTAGGATTTTTATAAGAATTATCAGTAAGAGTTATTCCTTCTCCACCTTCAGTAAGTCCCCAAAGTGTCAAAGATTCATAGATACTTTTAGGCATAAGACAAAACTCAGACATAATATCACAACGGGCATAAAAAATTTCACCACAAATAGAAACCTTAATAGTAGGGACCCACATTGAAGGTTCAAAGTTTACTGGAACGTAATCATAATATTCACGAATCTGATTATACCCTTCTTTTAAACAAGATATATTTGTCTCGAGAGTGTTTAATCTATCATGAATGCTAGCAAGAGATGAATCAAATTTATTAACTGAGCTAGATGATGCAACCAATTTTTTTATGGCATTAAAAGCTTGATCCCCATCGCAGTGAAGGAAATCTCCTCCCACTACAGCATCCAAAGCATATCTATAGAGAAGAATAAGTCCAAAATAAAAGTTGCTAAGAAGCGGGCTTAGAGTCATTTTAGGTTCAGTTTTACCATAAGAATCAAAAATTCTAGACCAAGCCTCTTTAAAACTATCCTCATCCCCTTGTTTAAAAGTAAAGATCAATTCCTCAGGTGACAGAGTAACAAGTACAGGACTAGACATGATAACAAAATAAATAAAATGCAAGTAACTAATTTGTTTGTGTTTTTTGATATAAAGAAAGCAAACAAGACAAAAAATAAAATAAAGCAAGACAATAAACAAAGTAAAGAGATTGGGTGTGAGAGACTCCCCTTGCAGCGTGTCTTGATCTCCCCGGCAACGGAGCCAGAAAATATGTTGTTGCCGTGGGAGTTGGAAATCCCTGGGGTGTAACTTTTCTTCAGATCCCCGGCAACGGCGCCAGAAAATATGCTTGATGGCGCGTGAAGCACACGTCCGTTGGGAACCCCAAGAGGAAGGTGTGATGCGTACAGTAGCAAGTTTTCCCTCAGTAAGAAACCAAGGTTTATCGAACCAGTAGGAGATGAAGGCCACGTGAAGGTTGTTGTTGAAGGAGTGTAGTGCGGTGCAACACCTGGGATTCCGGCACCAACGTGAAACCTGCACAACACAATCAAAATACTTTGCCCCAACTTAACAGTGAGGTTGTCAATCTCACCGGCTTGCTGTAAACAAAGGATTAAACATATGGTGTGGAGAATGATGTTTTCTTGCAAAGAACAATAGAGAACAATGATTTCAGTAGGTTGTATTTCAGATGTAAAAGAATGGACCGGGGTCCACAGTTCACTAGTGGTGTCTCTCCAATAAGATAAATAACATGTTAGGTGAACAAATTACAGTTGGGCAATTGACAAATAGAGAGGGCATAACAATGCACATACATATCATGATGACTACTATGAGATTTACTTAGGGCATTACGACAAAGAACATAGACCGCTATCCAGCATGCATCTATGCCTAAAAAGTCCACCTTCGGGTTAGCATCCGCACCCCTTCCAAGTATTAAGTTGCAAACAACGAGACAATTCCATTAAGTACCGTGCGTAATGTAAACAATACAAATATCCTTAGACAAAGCATTGATGTTTTATCCCTAGTGGCAACAAGACATCCACAACCTTAGAACTTTCCGTCACTCGTCCCGCATTCAATGGAGGCATGAACCCACTATCGAGCATAAATACTCCCTCTTGGAGTCACAAGTATCAACTTGGCCAGAGCCTCTACTAGCAACGGAGAGCATGCAAGATCATAAACAACACATATATGATAGATGAATAATCAACTTGACATAGTATTCCATATTCATCGGATCCCAACAAACACAACATGTAGCATTACAAATAGATGATCTTGATCATGATAGGCAGCTCACAAGATCTAAACATGATAGCACAAGAGGAGAAGACAACCATCTAGCTACTCGCTATGGACCCATAGTCCAAGGATGAACTACTCACGCATCAGTCCGGAGGCGGGCATGGTGATGTAGAGCCCTCCGGTGATGATTCCCCTCTCCGGCGAGGGTGCCGGAGGCGATCTTCGGAACCCCCGAGATGGGGTTGACGGCGGCGGCGTCTCGGTAAATTTTCTCGTATCGTGGCTCTCGGTACTAGGGTTTTCGCGACGGAAGGATTATATAGGCGAAGGGGCAGAGTCGGGGGACGCCCGAGGGGCCCACCCCATATGGCGGTGCGGCCAGGGGTGGGGCCGCGCCCGCCTATGGTGTGGCCGCCTCGTGGCCCCTCTTCGTCTCCTCTTCGGTGTACTGGAAGGCCTCGTGGAAAATAAGACCGTGGGCTTTTGTTTCGTCCAATTCCGAGAATATTTCCTGTGTAGGATTTCTGAAACCAAAAACAGCAGAAAACAGGAACTGACGCTTCGGCATCTTGTTAATAGGTTAGAACCGGAAAATGCATCAAAATGATGTAAAGTGTATATAAAACATGTGAGTATTGTCATAAAACTAGCATGGAACATAAGAAATTATAGATACGTTTGAGACGTATCAAGCGGCGGATCCGACATGATTGCCATGGCGTTCCAACACGGAGGTCAAGGAGGCGGAAGAGGCCATGGTCGCGGAGGCGGAGCCGGCAGGGGCCAGCAACGCGCTGATGAGGTCACCGTTGCCGGAACCCGCGCCCCCCAAACCTACGAGGAATACATGGATATGCCATGCTTAGCCCACATAGATCCGGCTACTGGCAAATCCTCTCACACAAACCGCAACTACAAGTGGGTCAATGATCTCAAGACTGACCCGAAAGCAGGTTACAAGCGAGCCCGGAAGCACCGCCCACGCAGCAAAGGAGGCCAGGGCAAGAACAAGCACAAAGAGGAGGAAAGTTCCGAGGCGATGGACGAGGACGATGCTTCGCCGGATCCCAAAGAGGCTTCCGCAGCTAACAAGTCCAACTCCTTCGTCAAAAAGAGTGTCGGTGCATATGACACCTTCCTCGGAACTCCGATGGTCCGGGCCAAAAAATCGTCTCTCCGGATCCTCAATGCAACGGTTCCAGTCGTACCTCATTATGTCAAGTGGTCGGAGAAACCCTGCACATTTGACAGGGCGGATCACCCCGCCATCATCCCAAAAGAGTGCTACGCCCTGGTTGTGAGCCCCCGCATCGACGGGTATGACTTCTCCAAGTGCCTTATGGATGGCGGAGCTAGCCTAAGCATCATGTACCAGGAGACCCTAGAGAGGATGAACCTTACCAAGGAACAGCTCAAGCACAGCACCACTCAGTTTCATGGTGTGGTTCCGGGTAAAAAGGCGAACTCCCTCGGCAGCATCAAACTTTCCGTGGCCTTCGACGATGTTAACAATTTCCGTGAAGAGATGATCACGTTTGAAGTTGTGCCGTTCAAAATCTCCTACCATGTAATCTTCGACAGGCCCACCTGCCACAAGTTCCACACAAGGGCATGCTACATCTGCAACAATCTCAAGATTCCGGGTCCTAACGGCATGATAACCGTATCCGGAGACTACAAGAAAGCTCAGGACTACGAGGAGGGCGAAGCCGCCTTTGCAGAATCTGTCATCACTGGAGAGGAGCTGCGAGGCTACTGAGCTGCGGTGGATCCGAAAGAGATGCATACCACTAAGAAGCAGATCTACGAACAGAAGACATCGTTCAAGGCCGCGACAGAAACCAAGCAGGTCGACCTCAAGGTAGGCGACAACTCCAAGCAGGTTTCAGTCGGAGCCGATATGGACCCCAAATAGGAAAGAGAGCTCTTCGATTTCCTCCGAGCTAACATGTATATCTTCGCATGGCAACCTTCTGACATGTCCGGAGTACCAAGGGAACTCACCGAGCACTACCTCAACATAAATCTGGGAGCAAAACCGGTGACGCAAGCTATGCGACGCTTTGGAGATAAGAAGCGCCGCGCCATAGGGATGGAATTAACAAAGTTACTAGAGGCATGTTTTGTAGTAGAAGTTATCCATACTGATTGGGTTGCAAACCCCGTCCTTGTACCCAAAAATAATTCTGAAATACTAAGAATGTGCATCGATTACTCCGGCTTGAATAAGGATTGTCTGAAGTATCCGTTCCCCTTGCCGCGCATTGACCAAGTCATTGATTCGACGGCAGGGGCGGAACTTCTGTGTTTTCTTGACGCATATTCCGGGTATCACCAGATCCGGATGAAGAAGTCCGACCAAAAGGCGACCTCGTTCATCACACCCTTTGGCACTTACTGCTATGTCACCATGCCTTTTGGTTTGAAAAATGCAGGTGCCACCTACCAGCGTACGATGCATCGATGTCTAAAGGAGCAAATTGGCCGGAATGTGCACGCCTACGTCGACGACATCGCGGTAATGACCCGGAAAGGATCCGACTTGATCAGCGACCTCACATAAACCTTTGATAATCTCTGACGGTACAAGATGATGTTGAATCCGCTGAAGTGCGTCTTTGGCGTGCCAGCCGGAAAACTCCTTGGCTTCATTGTATCTCACAGAGGCATTGAAGTTAACCCAGAAAAAATCAAGGCAATTATGTGCATCAAAAAGCCAACTTATCTCAAAGATGTGCAGCGATTAACTGGTTGCATCGCCGCAATCAGTAGATTTGTTAGCCGTCTTGGCGAGAAGGCACTACCTTTATACAAGCTGCTGAAGAAATCAGACAAGTTTGTCTGGGATGACGCAGCAGAAGCAGCACTTCAGGGGTTGAAAGAAATACTCACTTCCCCACCTTTTTTGGCGGCACCAGCTGAGTCAGAACCTATGTTCCTCTACTTAGCAGCCACCAACAAGGTCGTGAGCCTAGTTATCGTGGTGGAGCGAAAGGAAGAAGGCTACGAGCACGGAGTCCAGAGGCCACTTTACTACATAAGCGAGGTCCTAACGGAGTCCAAGCAACGATACCCTCACTTTTAGAAGCTAGTCTATGGAGTTTTCCTAGGTAGCCGGAAGCTGAGGCACTACTTCCAGGAGCATCCCATGACAGTGGTGAGCAAAGCTCCCTTGTCAACCATCATCCACAATTCCGATGCGACAGGGAGTATAGCAAAATGGGGCATTGAATTATCTGCCTTCGACATCAACTACCAAGCAAGAACCACGATCAAATCCCAAGTCTTGGCAGATTTTATCGCCGATTGGACTGAAACACCAGAGGGCGAGCCTGACCCGGAACCTGAACCATGGATCATGCACTTTGACGGATCCAAGCAACACCAAGGCTCGGGGGCTGGAGTTACCCTGAAGTCACCAACCGGAGAAGAACTGCAGTACGTCTTGCAGATTCATTTCGAAGCTACAAACAACATGGCGGAATATGAGGCTCTACTACACGGATTGCGCATCGCTAAGGAAATTGGGATCAAGCACATCATATGCTGCGGAGATTCCGACCTGGTGGCACAACAAGTAGCCGGAACCTGGAACGCCAGAAACTCCGTCATGGCGGCTTACAGAGACGAAGTTGACGAGATCGCCAAATGCTTCCTCAGATACGAAGTCAAGTACGTCAGGAGAGATGATAACACAGCGGCAGACATGCTATCCATGCTCGGATCCGGTAGGAAACCAATTCCACCCGGAGTTTTTCTGGAGCACCTACGGATACCCTCAGTCAAGGGCGCTAACCCGGAAAACCCAGATGTGGCAGTGTCTCCGGCTAAAGAAGTGATGGCTATCATTCTGGCCTGGACACAGCCGTTCCTGGATTACCTCTTCGATCGAAAGTTGCCGCAGGACGAGGTCTTCGCACGACAGATCATCAGACGAGCAAGATCCTACACAATCGTTGATGGACAGCTCTACAAAAGAAGTGCAAACGGGGTATTTCTCAAACGCGTCTCAAATCAAGATGGCATTGAAATCCTCAGAGAGATCCACGCAGGGGATTGCGGGCATCACGCCGCTCCCTGATCCCTCGTTGCAAAAGCTTTTCAGCTAGGATTTTACTGGCTAATAGCTAAAGAAGATGCTGATAAACTGGTAAAAACTTGCCGAGGTTGTCAGTACTACGCTACTCAACCAAATGCTCCGGCTCAGGAGTTGAAGACCATCCCCATCACCTGGCCGTTTTGAGTACCTTCTGGTCTGGGGGCTAGACATGGTCGGAAAATTGAAAAAATCATCTCCTGGCGGTTTTGAGTACCTTCTGGTCGCTATCGACAAGTTCAGTAAGTGGATCGAGGCAGTGAGAAAAGCCGATGGTGCTACGGCACTAAAATTTGTTTGCAGCCTCGTGACGAGATTCGGCATCCCACAAAGCATAATCACAGATAATGGCACAAACTTTGCACAAGGAGAATTGAAAGATTATTGCAATGATGTAGGGATCCGGCTTGACCTTGCATCTGTGGCTCATCCACAATCTAATGGTCAGGTTGAACGAGCCAACGGCCTCATACTAGCCGGAATCAAACCTCGCCTTGAAGAACCGCTGCGGCGCGCAGCCGAAGCTTGGGCTGAGGAGTTAGATTCTGTTATGTGGAGTTTACGAACTACCCCTAACATATCAACTGGATTTACTCCTTTATTCCTAGTATATGGATCTGAAGCAGTGCTCCCCTCCGACATCATCCATGATTCACCGCGAGTCTCCGCATACAATGAAGAAACTGCTGACGAGGCTCGACAGCTATCTGTGGACCTCATCGAAGAAGCTCGGAATTTAGCCGACCAACGTTCCGCCAGTTACCAGTAGAAACTCCGACACTACCATAGTCGTCGAGTTCGGAATCGCTCGTTCATGACAGGAGACTTGGTCCTACGCCTTCGCCAGGTTAAAGACCATAAGTTGCAATCGCCATGGGAAGGACCTTTCGTCATCAGCAAAGTGCTTCACAACGGATCTTACTACCTCGTTGATTTCCGGGAGTTAAAGGATAGACCTGCTAGTTGGCACCAGAAACGCAAGCGAGAGGATCCGGATGACATATACGATGAAACAGACCGTCCCTAGAATATAGCACAGCTACGTCCTTTCCACACTTAGCAAATTCCGCATTACATATCTTGTAATATCTATGATACATGATCAATGAAATAAAGCATATGGTTCACTCTTAGAGTCTTTTACCTCCTTTAGTTTTTTCATTTTTGGATCGTGTATGTTTTCCGACTAAAACCGCATAGCTAGATATTTCCGCCTAGGCGTGTATGAAAGTTGTGATTTTCAAAAATCGTCCTTTAGGACGTAAGCTTAAGTTTTCTGGTGGAAAAGTTCTCCGTTGCAAACTCACAGATTCCTGGTAGCGACTTCCGACAGCTAGGCTGGGGGCTTGTTTCTGCGGTTATTGACGGATTGCCATTGGGCTTCGTCGCCGCAGGCGAGCGTTTCCGGCTAAAGGTCCTCGGCTCGTGGAAGATCAAGTGAGCAAGCCGGAAAACTTAGAAACTAGCACTTGCTTTTCGAAACGAACGAAACATGCATTCATAAATAAAGGATCGCAGTATAAGTTTTCCGCCCACATGCACTTGTTTCGTCCCTAGCTACTTAAAAATATTTAACTCTTATTACAAACCCACTCCAGGACCAAAATGATGCATCCTTTTGTTTATCAACAGGATTCACTCGGAGGCATGGTCTTCTTCTTCCGAAGCTTCATACGCGGAGCCATCACCAGAATCATCACCGGAGTCTTCGTTCGAGTGGTGGGCGCTGGATCCAGAGCCTTCCTTAATGTCCTCATCTTCTTCCTCGTCCTCCGTGTCAGAGAAACCCTCGGGGAGATCATATTTGTTATACCAGAACGAGTGATTAACTCGCTCGGCTAACAGCCTGTCATACCCTTGGGTTTCCGCGAAGGCGACCTTGATGTTGGTACCCTTGGGAACTCCGCGCGCGACGCTCACGAAGTCCATGGCGGGAAATGCGCTTTGCACATCGCCAAAGTGAGGGAAGTGACTCCGTGGGAGGAAGATGCTTGCCAGTCCTTGATGAGTTCCGGCACCATCCGCATGAGCTTGGTCATTCTATCGATGAGTGTGGTTCCGGCTCTCTTCAGGTTCAGGGACTTGGCGATTCCACGACAGGCTTCGAAAAGATCGTCGATGGAGTTCCGCGCATCTTCATATGCCTCCGTCCTGCTAAGGGTAGACTCTTTGGTCCATTCGAATCCGAGAGACGCTGCGAAAATAGTACGATCAGTTATTTCCGCGATAAAGGCAGAATAACATATGAAGAAGCCAGAGTAAAACAAGAAGTCCTTACGGAAGATCATTTTATCGATATTCTCCGCCTCCGTCTCGTAAGACTTATTCTTTGCAGCCAAAGTCTTGATTCTCTGATGGCTCTTCTTGAGCTTATCAGCCAGATCTGATACTTCCTGAGCATGCTTCTCCTCGAGTTCTTTTTTCATCTTGGTCTCCTACTCGGAGGATTCTTTGAGGAACTTCTGGAGGGATTCATGCTCGGCCTTCAGGACTTCGAGCTCGGCGGAGATTTCTTTGATGGAGGGGCGGTTGACAATTTCTTCTAAAAGGCAGAAACAAACACAATTATACACTATACTTGTTCACATCAGGAATGTGTTGAGAAGCTTGGGGCCAATCCAGAATCCTTACCTTCGTGTATTTTCACACGGGTCTCCAGGATTGAAATATCCTTCTGGCTCTCCGCATAGCTCTTGTGCAGCCCTTCAATCTCTGTCTTTTGCTCCAGCACAAGGATGCACAAATCTTCCTGCAGCTTCTGAGTGTTCTGAGAAGCAGGTGAGAGTTAGCCGGAAATTCAAAATTCTGGGGGCTGGACGCAAAGTTAAAATCCTTATGCTGGGAAAATTTTAAGTTTCCGCTAAGGTGCACGATTAAAGCATCAGCTCACACATGTTACCCGGAAAATGTATAAACCAACGCTTGGGGGCTAGTGTTACCTGGCGCACGTTCTTATGCTGGGCGAAGAAGACCTTGAGGTTGCCTTCAAGTGTCTCCAGATCTTGTTGCTCTGTTTCCGCGTTCCCCCACACTTCATTCATCAGATGAGATATTTCCGCATGGCGTTGTGAAAGGGAAACTTTCTGGAGAACCGAAAAAAGTGTGGATGCGTCTGGGGCGTACCAGTAGCACCACTCAGTAGCAACTTTTGTTTGGCATCATTAGCCGTAGCTTCAGCCAAGGTGACATCGAGGTTGTTCGAGGCGGAGGATGAGATGAGGACGCGCCCTTGCCGGATTCGCCTTTGTCGGATTCGCCCTTGCCGGATTTAGCGTTTCTCTCCTCAGGAAGGTCATCAAGGTCGATGACGTCCTTCGGATTCGGCGGAGTGGATGAAGAGGCCTTTGGCGGAACCTCCACTTCCGGTGTGATAGGCATTGTAGCCGCAGACAGCTTGGCCTTCTTCTTGCGGTTCTTGGGGAGCTTACTTCCAGAACTTTTGCTGCGTACAAGGAAAGGCATAACACTTAGTATATGCTGGCTAACGGCAGGAAAGGAATTTTAGACGGAAATCAAGCACTTACGAAGACGTCAGGAAAAACTGATCAATGCTGGGCTGGGATTGCTTGTTGGTGTCAATTTGTTTGAGGAGTTTCTTCTCCGCCTCAGCTTTCTGGGTAGCCGCGGCGCTTGGCGCTTCGCGGGCACGCATGGAGGCTGGGTCGGAGGAAGCACCCCTTTTCCTCTTGGTGGGAGCCGGAGCTTCAGGGGCCTCCGCGTCGGACGCGACCTCCGGGTCGGTGAGTGCCCGCGTGAGGGACCCGGGTTAGAGTTCCGAGGTCCTTTTCCTCGAGGGCCTCAAGCTAGTCACATGACAAATACTTAGACAGATATTGTAAGAACAGAAAGGAACCAATGGTTAAGACAAGAAACATACCGCGATCTCGGAGCCGTTGGTGTGGATGTCAATATTGCACACGTGGATCCGAAGATCACGCGGAATCTTGATCAGCACCCAGATCCGCTTGTCCAAGGCGTCGGAGGAGAGGTTATCCTTGGAGGCGTGCATGAGGTCGTCGCGCCCCGTGTACTGGAACATTAGGCGGTCCCGGTGCTGCAAAGTCTGGATCCGCTTCGTGAACCAGGACATTATAAGGTCCTTCCCTGACAGGCCATCCCCCGTCAGCTTGCAGATCCGCCTTACCGCTCGAGTCAATTGAGTAGACTCGGATAGATGAGGGCACTGGGTCCAGGCCGGAGTCTCGCTGGCGGGGCCATCCTTGAAATCTGGCAGTACCTTTGGGCTGGCCGGTTCGGAGAAGTCCTTCAGGTAGAAGAAGCCTTCGGACCAATACCGCACAAATTCATGGCGGTCTGTGTGCGGGTAGATACGCCCAGGGTGGAGCTTGAACGTGATGCTTCCGCAGTGGCCAAAGAAGAAGTTTGCGAGACTTTCTTCTTCTTGACGAAGAAGTAGTACTGGAAGAGAGAGAGAGTTCTGGGGTTACCCGGAGGTGGCCTTCGCACAGCGTGACATGATTGCTGATGGCCAAGATGCTGTTGGGCGATATGTTGTGAGGTTGTAGCTCATATGCCTTCAGGATTTCCGAGAAGAAGTCGCTGGGCGGAAACGAGAAGCCTCGCTCGATGAGCGCCTTGGTCACCACCTATTCTCCAGCTTCGGGAGCAGGAGTCAGGGAACCCGAAATCGTTCGCCAGGATCCGGGTTTCAGAAATACTTCCGCCTCGATGTTGTGGAGCTCAGTCTCGGTGGTAGTGCAGGGCCACCATTTTCCATTGGCTTCGCTGTTGCGCGAACGAGCCTTGGATTTCTTGGCGGCAATTTCCTCCACCTTCTTCTCCATTTGATCAGCCCCGGCAGACTCCTCCGGGTTGGTTGACGTTCCTTCAATATTCTTGCCGGAGTCCTTCGAAGGCTCCAGCTGGACCGAGACGAAGGGAGGAGGGGCGGAGGAGATTGGTGTGTCCATGAACGGCTTGGACGTTGATGGAGGCGGAGTTGAAGAAGACATCTACGAAAATATGCAGGTTAACTAATTTTAGCCGGATCCATTGTTTACACCCTAGTCATCCCTACCAAGAACGGCGAGAAGGTGAAGCTCGAAGGACTTACCGGAATGGTTTCCGCGGTGGTCAAGGTCGCCGGCGGTGAGGTTTTCGCAGCGGTGGCTCGCCGGACTTAAGAACAAGATGAACTCGGATGAACTTCTCACGGCGGCGCTCGAACTCCGGCGAACTTCCGGCGGGCTCCGGTACGGTGGAGGAAGAGCTCGGAGGCGGCGCTGGTATGAGAGGTGAAAAGGGGGGTGAATGAGAGATTAGGGTGAACGGTGGGATATTTATAGGCTGAGGGAGGAGATTCGTGCCCCACATCCTGTGGTCGGAACGCAAGCGTCGCGCCGTTGGATGGCTGACACGTGTCGAAAACCATAAGCGGTAAGAATGGCTAAGGATAAGTTACCGCACAAATCGCCCGAAAATGGCGCCAAGATTGGCGGAACCGTTAGAACTTTTCGAGGTTCCGGGTGACAATTTGAAAATTACCTACCGTTATCTCGGCAGGGAAGTAGCCCGGAGACGCATTGTGAAAATGATGTCGATGGATGAAGTCCCGCGGGATAGAGGTTCTTTCTGACTTGAACGTTGGAAAAGAAGAAAGAGTGAAGTTGGAGTTCTTCAAGTTTCCCCCGTAACCGAGAGGTTTGTCGGACGCAAAGATGCTTCAGCAAGGCGGAAACAAGGGGTGAATCTCGGAGAACTCTGGGGGCTACTGTTGTGGGTATACTTCATGGGTGTACCATCGACAGTGCCTAGATCCGGCAATCCCGGGTGGCCCATAGACGGTGATGGTGGCATGAGGCCCATTGGGCGGCCCAGTTGCTGTAGATCAAGATGGATGAAGTCCAGCCTAGGAACAAGGAGCCGGATCCACCAGACCGACGTTGGAAGTCGGATCCGGCCTGGCCCATCAGGGGAAGCCGGATCCGGTACGACATACAAGGGAAGGCGGATCCTTGACGTGCACGGCAAGATATTGTACCGTAGTTAGATGACTTGTATTTCGGCTAGGACTCTCTATGTAAACGCTAGATCCGTGTGTATTTATAAGCCGGATCCTGGGAGCCCTAGAGGCACAACCACAACTCATTGTAACAACGCGAAAGCGCCCATATAATTCCAAACAAGCAGCAGTAAGCCCTGTCGTCAAGCAGGTGTTCCGAAGCTGGATAAATCGCGTACCACCATCCCGAGGACTCTCCGCCCTATGGCCCCTACTTCTTCTCACCCTCGTGAGGATCCCTCCTCCGAGGTACCGTCGAACTTGGTATGGAGATACCGATGATCAAGCCTCGGACAAATAAAGTATCGTGCGACAAAGGGAATTGGTATCGTATGTTAATGGTTCAATCGATCACTAAGTTATCGTTGAATGTGTGGGAGCCATTATGGATCTCCAGGTCCCGCTATTAGTTATTGATCGGAGAGGAGTCTCGATCATGTCCGCATAGTTCACGAACCGTAGGGTGACACGCTTAAGGTTCGATGTTGTATAATAGATATGGAATATGATATGGAGACCGAATGTTGTTCGGAGTCTCGGATGGGATCCAAGACATCACGAGGAGGTCCGGAATAGTCCGGAGAATAAGATTCAGGTATGGGAAGTCATATTCAGGGTTACCGGAAAAGTTCGGGATTTTTCGGTATTATACCGGAGGTTCTAGAAAGTTCTGGAGGGTACCATAGTGGGGCCCACCTATCCCGGACGACCAACATGGACCGGGGGGGGTCACATAGGCCCACATGGGCCAGGCACACCAGCCCCCCAAGGCCCATGTGGCTGGATCAAGTGGATAAGATCAAATCCCTTGAAAATAGGGACTTAACTTGGGGGGAAAGTTGCCCCCCCTTTTTTGGCCGACCCTAGGGCTTGGAGGAGGGGCCAAGGCAGCCCCCCACATCATCCCCCCAAACTCTAGCCGCCCCTCTCTCCCTCCTCCTTCCTCCTCGCGCGAGGCTTGGCGAAGCCTCCGCAGGAATTTCTCCTCCACCACCACCACCACGCCGTCGTGCTACCACCTCCACTGCCCGCTGGAACGGGGAGAGGATGGACTTCATCGACACCGTACATGCGATCGAGTACGGAAGTGCTGCCGGATTGCAGCACAAGAACGATCGTCTACATCAATTACGAGATCTGATCTCGTTAAGGCTTTGGATCTTCGAGGGTTAGTCTCTCATCTATCTCGTTGCTCCGATCTCATAGATTAGATCTTGGCTTTTCCATAGATTGTATCTTGGATTTATTCGTCTTTGCGGTAGAATTTTTTTGTTTTCCATGCAACGAACCCTACACTATCCATATATCTGTGATACCTCTTTGTATTTCTTCTTCCACGTTTCACAACCTTCCATTCCGGATCTGGCCAAACTTGCACTCCATGATACTCCGACCATTGTGATTGGTCCAAGTAGGGAGAAAACCTTGGAGCCCATGTCCTCTTTGTGGCTTCAATGGAGAACTCGGACTCCCAAACGGTGAGCGGGTGATTATAGTCCACACGTCTGGTGCGTGCCGCTGTGAGCAAGTGGGAGCAAGCCAAATGAAGCAAAGACGGCCTTCTACATGTGCATTCACATGTCTTTAGGGACACACGGAAAGCCCGGCCTCCGTGTTGGACCACCTTGTGTGGTGCCTCTCGGCTCATTCACTTGATAAACCAAGTCAACATTGTCATAACATGTAGCCGTTTGGGAGTCCGCCTTCATCGCCTGAAATTCCATGAACTCTTCAACATTTGTTGGGTACTCGCGAGTTCCTAGCAATTTCCTTCTCCGTTTCTTCGGTGTAGTTCTGGAAATAGACATTCAACTTCTCAAATGTGTATTGCACGAACCTAATGCTCATGATAGGAAGTGATGATATCTCCGTTGAGAGCTTGTATGCAATGAACTTGGATGTGAGTTGATGGTGGTCCGGCTGCGCATCCTTGCCATCAAGCTTTGGCCCCCGGCACATGTGAGTGGCTACACAACTTGTTATGTGCCAAGAGGGCCCTTTGGTCCATTCGAATCTGAGAGACGCTGCGAAAATAGTACGATCAGTTATTTCCGCGATAAAGGCAGAATAACATATGAAGAAGCCAGAGTAAAACAAGAAGTCCTTACGGAAGATCATTTTATCGATATTCTCCGCCTCCGTCTCGTAAGACTTATTCTTTGCAGCCAAAGTCTTGATTCTCTGATGGCTCTTCTTGAGCTTATCAGCCAGATCTGATACTTCCTGAGCATGCTTCTCCTCGAGTTCTTTTTTCATCTTGGTCTCCTACTCGGAGGATTCTTTGAGGAACTTCTGGAGGGATTCATGCTCGGCCTTCAGGACTTCGAGCTCGGCGGAGATTTCTTTGATGGAGGGGCGGTTGACAATTTCTTCTAAAAGGCAGAAACAAACACAATTATACACTATACTTGTTCACATCAGGAATGTGTTGAGAAGCTTGGGGCCAATCCAGAATCCTTACCTTCGTGTATTTTCACATGGGTCTCCAGGATTGAAATATCCTTCGGCTCTCCGCATAGCTCTTGTGCAGCCCTTCAATCTCTCGTCTTTTGCTCCAAGACAAGGATGCACAAATCTTCCTGCAGCTTCTGAGTGTTCTGAGAAGCAGGTGAGAGTTAGCCGGAAATTCAAAATTCTGGGGGCTGGACGCAAAGTTAAAATCCTTATGCTGGGAAAATTTTAAGTTTCCGCTAAGGTGCACAGTTAAAGCATCAGCTCACACATGTTACCCGGAAAATGTATAAACCAACGCTTGGGGGCTAGTGTTACCTGGCGCACGTTCTTATGCTGGGCGAAGAAGACCTTGAGGTTGCCTTCAAGTGTCTCCAGATCTTGTTGCTCTGTTTCCGCGTTCCCCCACACTTCATTCATCAGATGAGATATTTCCGCATGGCGTTGTGAAAGGGAAACTTTCTGGAGAACCGAAAAAAGTGTGGATGCGTCTGGGGCGTACCAGTAGCACCACTCAGTAGCAACTTTTGTTTGGCATCATTAGCCGTAGCTTCAGCCAAGGTGACATCAGGTTGTTCAGGCGGAGGATGAGATGAGGACGCGCCCTTGCCGGATTCGCCTTTGCCGGATTCGCCCTTGCCGGATTTAGCGTTTCTCTCCTCAGGAAGGTCATCAAGGTCGATGACGTCCTTCGGATTCGGCGGAGTGGATGAAGAGGCCTTTGGCGGAACCTCCACTTCCGGTGTGATAGGCATTGTAGCCGCGAGACAGCTTGGCCTTCTTCTTGCGGTTCTTGGGGAGCTTACTTCCAGAACTTTTGCTGCGTACAAGGAAAGGCATAACACTTAGTATATGCTGGCTAACGGCAGGAAAGGAATTTTAGACGGAAATCAAGCACTTACGAAGACGTCAGGAAAAACTGATCAATCGTTGGGCTGGGATTGCTTGTTGGTGTCAATTTGTTTGAGGAGTTTCTTCTCCGCCTCGGCCTTTCGGGTAGCCGCGGCGCTTGGCGCTTCGCGGGCACGCATGGAGGCTGGGTCGGAGGAAGCACCCCTTTTCCTCTTGGTGGGAGCCGGAGCTTCGGGGCCTCCGCGTCGGACGCGACCTCCGGGTCGGTGAGTGCCCGCGTGAGGGACCCGGGTTAGAGTTCCGAGGTCCTTTTCCTCGAGGGCCTCAAGCTAGTCACATGACAAATACTTAGACAGATATTGTAAGAACAGAAAGGAACCAATGGTTAAGACAAGAAACATACCGCGATCTCGGAGCCGTTGGTGTGGATGTCAATATTGCACACGTGGATCCGAAGATCACGCGGAATCTTGATCAGCACCCAGATCCGCTTGTCCAAGGCGTCGGAGGAGAGGTTATCCTTGGAGGCGTGCATGAGGTCGTCGCGCCCCGTGTACTGGAACATTAGGCGGTCCCGGTGCTGCAAAGTCTGGATCCGCTTCGTGAACCAGGACATTATAAGGTCCTTCCCTGACAGGCCATCCCCCGTCAGCTTGCGGATCCGCCTTACCGCTCGAGTCAATTGAGTAGACTCGGATAGATGAGGGCACCGGGTCCAGGCCGGAGTCTCATCGGCGGGGCCATCCTTGAAATCTGGCAGTACCTTTGGGCTGGCCGGTTCGGAGAAGTCCTTCAGGTAGAAGAAGCCTTCGGACCAATACCGCACAAATTCATGGCGGTCTGTGTGCGGGTAGATACGCCCAGGGTGGAGCTTGAACGTGATGCTTCCGCAGGTGGCCAAAGAAGAAGTTTGCGAGACTTTCTTCTTCTTGACGAAGAAGTAGTACTGGAAGAGAGAGAGAGTTCTGGGGTTACCCGGAGGTGGCCTTCGCACAGCGTGACATGATTGCTGATGGCCAAGATGCTGTTGGGCGATATGTTGTGAGGTTGTAGCTCATATGCCTTCAGGATTTCCGAGAAGAAGTCGCTGGGCGGAAACGAGAAGCCTCGCTCGATGAGCGCCTTGGTCACCACCTATTCTCCAGCTTCGGGAGCAGGAGTCAGGGAACCCGAAATCGTTCGCCAGGATCCGGGTTTCAGAAATACTTCCGCCTCGATGTTGTGGAGCTCAGTCTCGGTGGTAGTGCAGGGCCACCATTTTCCCTTGGCTTCGCTGTCGCGCGAACGAGCCTTGGATTTCTTGGCGGCAATTTCCTCCACCTTCTTCTCCATTTGATCAGCCCCGGCAGACTCCTCCGGGTTGGTTGACGTTCCTTCAATATTCTTGCCGGAGTCCTTCGAAGGCTCCAGCTGGACCGAGACGAAGGGAGGAGGGGCGGAGGAGATTGGTGTGTCCATGAACGGCTTGGACGTTGATGGAGGCGGAGTTGAAGAAGACATCTACGAAAATATGCAGGTTAACTAATTTTAGCCGGATCCATTGTTTACACCCTAGTCATCCCTACCAAGAACGGCGAGAAGGTGAAGCTCGAAGGACTTACCGGAATGGTTTCCGCGGTGGTCAAGGTCGCCGGCGGTGAGGTTTTCGCAGCGGTGGCTCGCCGGACTTAAGAACAAGATGAACTGGATGAACTTCTCACGGCGGCGCTCGAACTCCGGCGAACTTCCGGCGGGCTCCGGTACGGTGGAGGAAGAGCTCGGAGGCGGCGCTGGTATGAGAGGTGAAAAGGGGGGTGAATGAGAGATTAGGGTGAACGGTGGGATATTTATAGGCTGAGGGAGGAGATTCGTGCCCCACATCCCGTGGTCGGAACGCAAGCGTCGCGCCGTTGGATGGCTGACACGTGTCGAAAACCATAAGCGGTAAGAATGGCTAAGGATAAGTTACCGCACAAATCGCCCGAAAATGGCGCCAAGATTGGCGGAACCGTTAGAACTTTTCGAGGTTCCGGGTGACAATTTGAAAATTACCTACCGTTATCTCGGCAGGGAAGTAGCCCGGAGACGCATTGTGAAAATGATGTCGATGGATGAAGTCCCGCGGGATAGAGGTTCTTTCTGACTTGAACGTTGGAAAAGAAGAAAGAGTGAAGTTGGAGTTCTTCAAGTTTCCCCCTGTAACCGAGAGGTTTGTCGGACGCAAAGATGCTTCAGCAAGGCGGAAACAAGGGGTGAATCTCGGAGAACTCTGGGGGCTACTGTTGTGGGTATACTTCATGGGTGTACCATCGACAGTGCCTAGATCCGGCAATCCCGGGTGGCCCATAGACGGTGATGGTGGCATGAGGCCCATTGGGCGGCCCGGCTTGCTGTAGATCAAGATGGATGAAGTCCAGCCTAGGAACAAGGAGCCGGATCCACCGGACCGACGTTGGAAGTCGGATCCGGCCCGGCCCATCGGGGAAGCCGGATCCGGTACGACATACAAGGGAAGGCGGATCCTTGACGTGCACGGCAAGATATTGTACCGTAGTTAGATGACTTGTATTTCGGCTAGGACTCTCTATGTAAACGCTAGATCCGTGTGTATTTATAAGCCGGATCCTGGGAGCCCTAGAGGCACAACCACAACTCATTGTAACAACGCGAAAGCGCCCATATAATTCCAAACAAGCAGCAGTAAGCCCTGTCGTCAAGCAGGTGTTCCGAAGCTGGATAAATCGCGTACCACCATCCCGAGGACTCTCCGCCCTATGGCCCCTACTTCTTCTCACCCTCGTGAGGATCCCTCCTCCGAGGTACCGTCGAACTTGGTATGGAGATACCGATGATCAAGCCTCGGACAAATAAAGTATCGTGCGACAAAGGGAATTGGTATCGTATGTTAATGGTTCAATCGATCACTAAGTTATCGTTGAATGTGTGGGAGCCATTATGGATCTCCAGGTCCCGCTATTAGTTATTGATCGGAGAGGAGTCTCGATCATGTCCGCATAGTTCACGAACCGTAGGGTGACACGCTTAAGGTTCGATGTTGTATAATAGATATGGAATATGATATGGAGACCGAATGTTGTTCGGAGTCTCGGATGGGATCCAAGACATCACGAGGAGGTCCGGAATAGTCCGGAGAATAAGATTCAGGTATGGGAAGTCATATTCAGGGTTACCGGAAAAGTTCAGGATTTTTCGGTATTATACCGGAGGTTCTAGAAAGTTCTGGAGGGTACCATAGTGGGGCCCACCTATCCCGGACGACCAACATGGACCGGGGGGGGGTCACATAGGCCCACATGGGCCAGGCACACCAGCCCCCCAAGGCCCATGTGGCTGGATCAAGTGGATAAGATCAAATCCCTTGAAAATAAGGACTTAACTTGGGGGGAAAGTTTCCCCCTTTTTTGGCCGACCCTAGGGCTTGGAGGAGGGGCCAAGGCAGCCCCCCACATCATCCCCCCAAACTCTAGCCGCCCCTCTCTCCCTCCTCCTTCCTCCTGCGCAGGCTTGGCGAAGCCCTGCAGGAATTTCTCCTCCACCACCACCACCACGCCGTCGTGCTACCACCTCCACTGCCCGCTGGAACGGGGAGAGGATGGACTTCATCGACACCGTACATGCGATCGAGTACGGAAGTGCTGCCGGATTGCAGCACAAGAACGATCGTCTACATCAATTACGAGATCTGATCTCGTTAAGGCTTTGGATCTTCGAGGGTTAGTCTCTCATCTATCTCGTTGCTCCGATCTCATAGATTAGATCTTGGCTTTTCCATAGATTGTATCTTGGATTTATTCGTCTTTGCGGTAGAATTTTTTTGTTTTCCATGCAACGAACCCTACACTATCCATATATCTGTGATACCTCTTTGTATTTCTTCTTCCACGTTTCACAACCTTCCATTCCGGATCTGGCCAAACTTCCACTCCATGATACTCCGACCATTGTGATTGGTCCAAGTAGGGAGAAAACCTTGGAGCCCATGTCCTCTTTGTGGCTTCAATGGAGAACTCGGACTCCCAAACGGTGAGCGGGTGATTATAGTCCACACGTCTGGTGCGTGCCGCTGTGAGCAAGTGGGAGCAAGCCAAATGAAGCAAAGACGGCCTTCTACATGTGCATTCACATGTCTTTAGGGACACACGGAAAGCCCGGCCTCCGTGTTGGACCACCTTGTGTGGTGCCTCTCGGCTCATTCACTTGATAAACCAAGTCAACATTGTCATAACATGTAGCCGTTTGGGAGTCCGCCTTCATCGCCTGAAATTCCATGAACTCTTCAACATTTGTTGGGTACTCGCAGTTCCTAGCAATTTCCTTCTCCGTTTCTTCGGTGTAGTTCTGGAAATAGACATTCAACTTCTCAAATGTGTATTGCACGAACCTAATGCTCATGATAGGAAGTGATGATATCTCCGTTGAGAGCTTGTATGCAATGAACTCGGATGTGAGTTGATGGTGGTCCGGCTGCGCATCCTTGCCATCAAGCTTTGGCCCCCGGCACATGTGAGTGGCTACACAACTTGTTATGTGCCAAGAGGGCCCCCGGCACATGTGAGTGGCTAAACAACTCCAAAGCTTTGTCTTGTGACTCGGCCACCGTCTCCTTATAAACGGACCAACGTTGCTCGGAGTTGATACACATTGTCTTCCAATGGGTGTGCATTCCAAACCCCACATTATGTCTTCCCTCTAGCTCAACACCATCATTTGGCTCATTCCAATTCAAGTCAATCATCACTTGTGCTACCACCTTGGCAAAGCTAGGGCTAAGGTCAAACACCAAGTCAACCTCTTCCGGGTCCGGCTCTAGGTTTCCCTTCAAGAAAGCATCCTTGTCCACAGGATGAACATGAACAATTCTTTCCATCCCCCTAGCATAATGTGAACAACACATACATACATGTGTTCATTAGTTACCATAATCAACACAAATCAACCTAGGGTTTCTACCCATACAACCTAGCACTACCATTTCTCATACTTCAACAAACCCTAACATCCAACCAAATCCACATCCACCCTCAAATCAACCTAGGGTTTCACATCTAGGATTTCACATGTAGATTCAACCAAATACATCAAATTATTGGATGAAAAGAAGGGGAACGGAGGAGATTACCTCAAGGAACGGGTTGGAAACAATCTCCACGGACAGATCTGAGGAAATCCACCAAGATTTGAGAGGGATTTTGGTGGGGGAGAGAGGTGGGGTGGCTGGTCGGAGGAGGAGGACGATTTGGGTGGGGAGGTGTGGCTGGGTCGTGCTGGGTGGCTCGGGCCGAAACAGTTAAGTGGATGCGTGGCGCCGATAGCATCGGCGCCACACTTTCAATGTGTGGCGCCGATGGGAGCGGCGCCACTCTTCCTGCCACGTCGGCTGGTCAACCGAGCGCAGCGTCGACCACGCCACGTCGGATGGATGTGTGGCGCCGCTCGCATGGGCGCCACACAGTAAGGTGTGGCGCCGTTGGAAGGGGCGCCACACAAAAGGGTTAGATGAGTGAAATAGTTTGACAGTCTATGCTTTTTCTTTCAGAGTAGGGTTATTTTTGTCAAAATCGCCGTCACTCTTCCCTTCGTGCTTTCTATTCAGCACTCCTCATGTGCACCTGCACAAAATATCACCTCAATCTTTCGCCAAGTGGCTCTCCTGCCTTGCAGGTCAGCCGCCGGCTCTAAATTGGGTTTTGTTTTACCATCACATCACTTGGGTTTTGTACTCTTTCTCCTTTCTTTTACTACTAGCTTTTCTTTTTTCCTATATCCTGCGTGCGACGCCGTCTGGTTCGATTGAGCCATCGCAGGCAGCATCACCAACCTCCCTGCCCGGGTTTCGTGCTGAGTTTGGTTTTGTTCGTCATCTCCTCCTCCTTTCTCCTCTCGGCCCCTCTCGTCCTTTGTCGCGTCTGTGGTCGATTCGTTTTTGTTCCATCTCGGCGCGGCGGTGTCTTCTTCCCCATTCTTCCCATCACTTCTTGAATCAATTGCGGAATTAATTGTAGGTAAGGATAGATTTCTATATCTGGGGTTGGGGATTCTTCTTGAGTTCCTGGGAGTTAGTACTTTTTTTTTTCCTTTTGTGGTGCGGAAAGTCAGTTCTTGATTCCCGATTCGGTTTATTGGTTGCAGGGAGAGGGTCACTGGTGATGGCGGAATTGGTCGGGCCGCGGGTGTACAGTTGCTGCCATTGCCGGAACCACGTCTGCCTCCACGACGACATCATCTCCAAGGCCTTCCAGGTGAAGAACAAGAATAAGTACCCTCCCCTCTGAGTTTTGGGGGTTTGGGGCTTGGGATTGAACAGAGCTTAATGTTTGGATTGGTTGGGGATAGTGTGCTGAAAATTAGCACCAACTAGGGACGTGAAAGTGGTTCAGCAACTGCGGTTATAACTCCAGCAATCCGAGAACGTTTCTTTGGTTGAGTTTAGCAAATTAGCATGTGTGTTTGTATGACTGTGCAGATACTGACATATCAGAGTTTCAGTTAACCAATACATTGATCTTTACCAGCAGTCCTAAGACTAGGAGGCTGCGACACAAGTTGTCGATAACTCGATATACTATGAGCTGTATATTCAGATTTAGAACTTGTTAGTCACGTCTCAATTTTGATTGTGTTTGGAGGATAAACACTAATACTGTCTCCTTTTCTCTGTCGTCTGTTCTAGGGGAGGAATGGACGCGCGTTTCTGTTCTCTCACGCCATGAACGTCACGACGGGCGCCAAAGAAGACAGGCAGCTCATGACCGGGCTTCACACGGTCGCCGATATCCACTGCCGTGATTGCCGTGAGGTGCTCGGTTGGAAGTACGAGAGAGCCTACGAGGAATCGCAGAAGTACAAGGAAGGCAAGTTCATATTTGAGAAGGCCAAGATCGTACAGGAGAATTGGTAGTAAATAAAATGCTCTTATGGAGATGTGAATGGTGATCCATACCTTTGTAAATATCAGTCACCATATGTAAGTACCAGTTTGTTGGTCGCACCATCTTATTTGCATGCCATTTGTATTTTGCACTTGTTCTCTGTGGAGAGATAAAATTCTGTTCATTTGTTTGGGAACCATTTTCTCATCTCTACCTAATAATAAAAGCAAAAGGGCTTCTTGTTGGTCCGTTTTTTATTGCCCCTAATTTTCGTTGATATTACAACAAATGCCACCGGTAAGTAAAAACCGTCCGTACGTTCCTCACCCCTTCCGTCCACCCGTCCTTGCCGCACCGGTCCACAATCAGACTTCTGAGGACCGCGATCGAATCAAACAACAAGAGATCGATTCAATTGCCTACATATAAATCACAATGGTGCTGTCGTTTGGCCGCAGCAACGAAAATAGCAGCAGTAACGCTGAATCCAACAGGCCAGGAAACCAGATCGAGAAACCAGATCGAGTGGGCTCGTGGCCGGAACGAGCACCACGACAACCAGATCGGGCGCGCTGACGACCGGATCAAGCACCTCATGGCCATATCAAGCACCTCACGGCCAGATCAAGCTCTTGATTTGATTTGTGTTCATCTTCCTGCCCTTTTCTTGATTTGATTTGTGGTTGTGCTGGCTGCCATGGCGGCTCCGGGAGGGCTAGCGCGCGTGTGACTTGCGCTGCTCCAGCTTCTTATGCCGGCCCACCATGTGAAAATCTACTTTGGGTGGTCATCCTGCTGGAAATCCTCAGTCCTCACACGCTGTTCACCAGAGGAGGCAACCTTGGTTTTGTGCGCTGTATCGGCAAGACCAATTACCAATTGATTTACGGCAGAGAACGGAAACAAGAGATATCAACAAGAAATTGGATTGGAGAGGAGGATCTGGAAACAGAGCAAGGCCTTTTTCTCCCTGTTCACATGAAGAAAAGAGGAGAAAGAAGTGAGTTTTGGGAATCAACAAGCCGTTGATCTGCTGATATGTTCTGTGGAGCTAGCAAAGATTGTCCAGAACTCCAGTCTCCACAAGCGCACGAGCATGGAGATGAGGCTTCAAGTCCTATGGTTTCATGTTCCAGTTCAGCTCTATGGGTCTGTCCTAATTTCTTCAGCCTGCTTGGTGATTGGATTAGCTGTGAAGCTTGCCATGATGTTGGGGTGTGATTTTGGTGTGTTTTGTGCTAGCTACTGATGTTATTAGCCGTGAGAGATTTCTAGATGTTCCTATTTTGCTAATTGACGTAGTATTATTGTTTTTTTTTTCAATTTTTATAGGTGCTTTTACCCGTCGCTCACGCCCGAAGTAGCCGACCAGTATAGGCGTGTAGCAGAAGAAAGGCTGGTGAGATACATGCCTACTAGCACTTATAGATTTTAATAAATATATAAAAACTAGCTAAAAATGTAGGTAATTTAGATTTATGGACAGTGTTAGACAATAAATAAAAACATATCCTCAAATATGCAATTTAGGCAACTATGATTTATGGACAGTGTTAGACACCTGAAAATCTAAAATAACATATTTTTGAATATTCTAGATGGTAGCTGTTATTCAGTAAAAATTAATCCGCCGCAACGCGCGGGCATATTTCCTAGTTATTCATAAAAGGTTGGTTTAGCAATGTTTAATTTTTTTTGTCGAGCATCAAATTAAGTAATGCATCAACTGCTTCCTATAAACTCGGTTGGTACTTGGTACCTTGTGTTGTGATATGTTTAATGAGAAAACAAGTGCAGGATCATATTTCTATGTAACCCAAAATACATAAGGTCTGAGTCGGTTGTGTATACTTGTTTCTAGCTTTGGCATAGCTGCTGGTTCAAATATAAAGCTGTCTCATCCACAACTGAATAACAGTTGTTTCAACTACAGGAATCCCTGGGAATCAGTACGTCTTCAACTTGATGAGGCCTAAGAGCTAGGGAGTGTCCAGATCTCATGAATTTGGCCAAGTGTGTGGATGGAAAAGGTAGGAAAGGGGAAGAACACACAAAACTTAAATCAAAACACACACAACTCAACACAAACTAAATTTACTCCCTTGGTAGGTTAGACCAAGCCAATAGAACCACTTCTTAGAGAGACCCTTGGGTAGAATCTAAGAAGTGAGAGATTGGTGATGGAGATCCAACTAGAACTTGGATGAAAGAGGAGAAAGCCTTGAATCATCCATGAAGAATAGAAATCCCTCAAGAGTGCCTTGATACAAAGAACATAGTTCTAGGGAGACAAAGCTCAAAGTAGTTTAAGCCAAATCTTGTCTAACCCTAATTTGGGGAGGGGGATGAGATACATATAGGTCCAGATTCGTCCAAGGGCAAAAGGGGAAATACATACAAAGTTAACTTAGCCATAGATGAGAATTGGACGGTTGAGATGCAGTTAAATAAGTTCAGGTCAGGGTGACCCGGTCCTACCGGCTCGGGGACCCGGTATGAACGGCACAAGCTCATGGTCTCGTTGTAGACGTTGTTAGGGAGGCCCGGTCATACCTGGTCATACCGGCTGGCAGGGCCGGTACAACCGGCTCTTGCTCCTGGTCCTCGGCCAGGCTTATGTGTGAGGTCTGGGTAGGGGCCGGTCTGACCGGCTGGGGCGGCCGGTATGACCGACCGGTCCTGCTGTTCCTCTTTTCTCCATTCTTCCTTCTCTTCTTCTTCATTGTTCTCCTCTTCTTCTTCCTTGTTATCCTCTTCTCCTTCCTTGAGCAATAGGGCTTTCTCCTTCTCATGTCCTTGATGCAACTTGTACCTAATAACACATAAAGATTCGGCATGAGGTAGCATTCCGTCCAAAGGCGTGTCAAGGACGAGAGTAGAGAGGATTGAGTTCACCTCATCATGTAGCGCTTTGACTCGAGCTCGTGTCATCGGTCCACTTGGGGAACAAGTTGGACTTGGTGTAGTGTCGATCTTGGGCGGGGCTACATCATCTCCCCCCCTCGGGAAAGAGTCGTCCTCGACTCGTGTTCCTCCTCATCTCCATGATAGGGTGAGAGATCCGAGATGTTGAATGTGTTGCTCACCAACTACTTGGAGGTTGGTATGTCGGTGACATAGGCGTTGTTGTTGATGCGCTTGAGGACCTTGAAGAGCCCATCTCCTCTTGGCTTTAGCTTGGAGTTGTGTTCATGAGGGAACCTTTCTTTTCGAAGGTGAATCCAAACGAGGTCTCCTTCTTCCAATATCCTTTCCTTCTTCTTCGCTTTGAGGCGGGTAGCTTGGCGAAGCACATGCTCTTGGATGATTGCCCTTGTGTCTTCATGTAGTTTCTTCATGGCGGTGGTGCGCTTGTCGAAGTCCATGTTCGTCCTCTCATGAAGAGGTAGTGGGAGGATGTCGAGTGCCGTAGGAGGGTCGAAGCCGTAGACGATCATGAACGGACTCCATGATGTTGTGGAGTGCTTGGCTCTATTGTAGGCGAACTCCGCATGGGGGAGGCAATCTTGCCATGACTTCAAATTTTTCTACACTAGTGTGCGTAGAAGAGTTGAGACGCTTCAATTGACCACTTCCGTTTGTCCGTCCGTTTGCGGGTGCGAGGACGATGAGAACAAGAGGTTTACTCCAAACTTTGCCATTAGTGACTTCCATAAATAGCTCATAAACTTGACGTCTCGATCCGACACAATGCTTGTCGGTATTCCGTGTAGGCGAACGACTTCCCTGAAAAACAACGAGGCAATGTATGAAGCATCATCGGTCTTATGGCATGGTATGAAATGAGCCATTTTAGAGAACCTATCCACTACCACAAAGATCAAATCATGTCCATGTTTTGTTCGTGGTAAGCCTAGTACAAAGTCCATGCTTATATCGGACCATGGTGCATATGGAATGGGCAAAGGTGTGTAAAGACCATAAGGGTTGGTTGTGGACTTAGCTTGTAGACATGTGGTGCAACGGTTGCATAGGCGCTCCAGATCTCGCTTCATCTTCGGCCAATAGTAATGAGTGGATAGCATGGAGAGCGTCTTGTCACGACCAAAGTGTCCCATGAGACCACCTCCATGTGACCCTTGCAAAAGCAACTTTCGAAGAGAAGACTCGGGTATGCAAATTTTATTAGAAGTCGTTTGGTATCCATCATTTGAGCCTGAATCCTGGAATTCATTTCGGAATTCCATAGTAGCTTTAAACAAGTAGCCATCATGCAAGTAGAAATCATCAAATCCTCGTTCAACGGAACACTTTTCAAAGATGGGTCCAAAGAAAGTGTCGGAATGGTAAAGTTCTTTGATCTCCTCAAGACCCAAAACATGAAAATCCAAGCGAGTGAGCAAAAGGTTGTTCTTGCGAGAAAGAGCATCCGCGACCACATTGTCCTTTCCCTTTTTGTATTTGATGACATAAGGGAAGGACTCAATAAACTCAACCCACTCTTGTTCAAATTTGTTTGACTTTTCAAGTACTTCAAAGACTCATGATCGGAATGAATAACAAATTCTTTTGGCCAAAGGTAGTGTTGCCAAATTTTAAGAACACGAACCAAAGCATAAAATTCCTTGTCACAAATAGGATAGTTAAGGCGTGCGCCGTCCAACTTCTCACTATAGTATGCCACGGGTTTTCCATCTTGCATGAGGATTCAACAATACCGAGTCCACTCGCATCACACTCAATTTCAAAAGTTTTTGCAAAGTTCGGAAGGTGCCTCGGTAAGGCGTTTCTTCAATTCATCAAAAGCATTTTATTGAGCCTTGCCCCACACAAATGGAACATTCTTTTTGGTAAGCTTGTTCAAAGGGCAAGCAATGGTGCTAAAGTCTTTCACAAAGCGGCGGTAGAATCCGGCAAGTCCATGGAAACTTCGAACTTGACCAACGGTGGTAGGCGTGGGCCAATTATGTATGGCGTCAACCTTCGAAGAGTCCACTTTAATGCCATTGGCGGAAACCACAAATCCAAGAAAAACCAATTTGTTTTGTGCAAATGTGCATTTGGGAAGGTTGGCATAAAGCTTCTCGTGGCGTAAGATGCATAATACTTCTCTCGCATGTTGAACATGGTCCTCGAGATTTTTGCTATAAATGAGAATATCATCAAAGTAGACAACCACACTCTTGCCAATGAGAGGTCTCAAGATATGGTTCATAAGACGCATAAAAGTTGATGGAGCATTTGAAAGACCAAATGGCATGACAAACCATTCATAGAGACCAAGTTTGGTCTTGAAGGCCGTCTTCCATTCATCACCAATTGCCATGCGGATTTGGTGATAGCCACAACGCAAATCTACCTTAGAGAAAATTGTGGCACCAATCAACTCATCAAGCCTGTCATCTAAACGCGGAATGAGATGGCGGTATCGAACGGTAATGGCATTGATGGGCGACAAGCCGACAATCCATACACATTCGTTGCGTCTCATCCGGTTTAGGAACAAGAATCACTGGAACCGCACAAGGGCTAAGACTTTCACGAACGTACCCTTTAGTGAGGCGATCTTGTATTTGGCGTTGAATCTCCTTTGTGTCTTCGGGGTTGGTGCGGTAGGCAGCGCGGTTTGGAAGGGGAGCGCCGGGTATAAGGTCGACGCGGTGCTCGATGGCCCGAAGCGGTGGTAGCCCATGGGGTAGCTCCTTTGTGTCTTCGATGTTTATGTTTAATAGCGATATGCCCGCGCGTTGCTGCGAGAAAATAAAATCTTTACTAATAAAATACTTCTTTTGATTTATACTAAGTTTCGTGGTTCTGGTATTATCTAAACTTAGAACATATATTATGAACCGAGGTAGTATAAAATAACACGCATGTACCTTATAATAAGACTACATTAAGTTTAACTTGGATATGTTGCTTGCACAAATTTTACTAATCTTCTCCTTTCAGACATGACCTCGGAGTGGGTAGGGAACCTCTCCATCCTCTCTGCTCTCTCGTGCATGGTCAAGCAAATAAATCGCTCAGCTTAACTGAATTGCCTATGTTTAAGCAGCAGCAGCAAAGAATCTCTCTAATGCATAGATCTGAGTCCCTTAGTTAGCCAACAAATATTTTTGATGAAACCCACAATAGGCAGCGAGCAAAAGCAACGATCCACTGCCTCAATGTATCGAGAAAGGTCCACTAACTTGGTACAGTTTCAACAATTTGCATCATGTCTGCGGCAAGGTCATTGAAGAAAATGGATCCTGGCAACAGGAAAGAGGTGTGGACGCACAATGGCTAACAGCCTTAACTGTGATGTCTTAGACTTTTCATGTCGATGCTGTTCTAATCCAAACGGCGGAAATAGAAAGCATAGCCTTGCTGTTCTAATTAAAAAACAACTTGCAGTTACAGAGTTCTACTGTTTTGTGCTAATAATGGAACTGTTGTCTATGACCCGATTCCTCAAGCTGAATGTATCATCGATTCCCCCAGCCGTTTCCTTCATCTCTACTCTGTATTTTGTACACCTGAATCTCGTTTTCTCATTGCTAAATCTGAGACGGAAGAAATCTGAGACGGAAGAGACATCTTTTGCAGCAAATGGAATTCATCAACCATTGATTTAGTAACAGTTAAAAGCATAGAACGAGGTATCCATGAAGAAAGTTTTGCAACGTAAACTGCCCAACAGCCCATGCCTCCTTGAGAAACTTTAGTCCACGCCTTGTTCCATGGGCAGATTTTCTTCAACTGTTACTTCTTTGATGTTTATGTTTATATTTTTTTTTCGAGGTAGGTTTATGTTTATATGATACCAGTGAGGTTGCGGAGCGCGGACTGCGAATAATTAGAGGTTCGCTTAACTGTACCCAGTTTGCTAGAGTCCTCAACATAGTCTCTCGATGCTTCATACCAAGAAAAACTGAAATTAGTCCAACTGATTGTAGGGTATGTTTCGGTTGGTCCAAAGCCTACCTTACCAATTTTTTAGCCATGATAAAAAAAATTGGTCATTGTTTGGATGATTATTAATGATCATTTGTTCATTTTTGTTTCAACATTTGACCAACTTATGAGCAAGCAAAACCTTTACCAGTATTTGGGCTAGCCAGCTTTATTAAATTCCCTGTCGACCCATAAAAAGATTCAACCTTAGCATCTCTTTGAATCACAGGATCACAAAAACTAAGAATAGGGAAAACATAAAGATGTCAAGCAATGTACACTTGAATTCTACAAACTTGAATTTACACCAGTATTTGTTTGATTGCACAATACAAAAAAACAAAAATGATATTTGCAAATGATTTTCCAGAGTCAATGATTTTTTACCTATGATAGATAATGCAAAGAAAAAAATTCTCATAAGATTCAGTATCCGCACAAATAAAAGAACTTACATAAAAAAGAATACTGATTACTGAAGGACTATAATCGTCCAGTTATTTACTGCATAAACGCTTTGAATAGAAGAGTGAACTACCACAAGTATCCTACCTGTAGTACTCTATGTAAAAAAGATAAAATTTATCTTCTCAAAAGTCTTACTTTTAGCATTGAATTTTGTCTTTTTTACACACACCACATGACAAGTCGATTATTCATGAAACGAATTTGTGAGCACGTAGCACGTGAAGATGTACGTGCAAATTTTTTGTTTTAATGTTTTTGAAATTTCAAAATGCTTGTAACTTGCATTTTAAAATAAAGAGAGCATATGCTCCCATGTGCCAAAACACCACTCCCGTGTACTACATGGTTGTTAGTTTGCACTAGTACAAACCAAGACTTAGAGTCGGTTATCACGGTTCTTGTATCCTGCTCAAGACGGCCGGAAAACGGAACCGTCTCTAATATTATGAACCCTGAGACGGGTTCTTTTCATGGCCGCTTGCAAAAATTCTGGGGGCTCAAACGTCTTGGATTTCGGACTTTCTCGAATACTTTGCGGCCCTAAGTCGGTTGTTATTCCTGACCGCCTCCAATACTTAGTGAATTTGAGACGTATATTATTCTAGACCATCTCCAATACTTTTAAAATGTTTTAAATAATATCTGGTGGTTTGTAGAGATTACATTTATCTTCATTTGATCCTAAGGATGAACAACAGGGCCAAGCCTATAAAAGTACATAGTAAACTTAAGAAGTACTTAAAAGTACTAAATGCTTGCAACACATCTTTGAAAAGCAGCACAAGCAATCAAGCGCTCAAACTAAATAAGCTAGGGCACAAATGTATATAAGAAAAAGCAAAGCTATCTAACCTTTCAAAATTATGAGAAATCATTTTATCAACATGGATGGACACTGGCACAAATTATTAGAGGCATCACACAAATTTTAACATCCCATGAAATGATTTGCACCTAATAATAAAAATACCACTAGCACAAATACATGTGAATAGGTGGCGGACGATGAGCTCAACAACCTTAAGCACAACATATTTTCCAAATAGCATCTATCACTTACCAGATAAAGCACTGAAGCTCAACAATAATCACTGAGGGTATAAGAATTTGGAGCTTAACAATGAGCTAAATAAGCTAAAATACAAAGACTGCCGAACTGAAGATTAACTTCAGTAACACCTGACACAACTGATGAACAAAACCACTAAATCGGGTTCATCGACTAGATGAACTAGGTTAAGCTAAGTCACTAGAATAAATAAGACCTAAATCATACATAATAGTGAAACTTGGGATGGTTATGATCAAATTACACACCACGACATTATGGAAGTGTGTGTGGTTCATGGCGATGGCGAACGAATCTACCACTACTAGGAAAAGGCTTATAGCCGCACTCCTTACCGCCGGCGAGTACGATTTGAAGATGCCGGCGGTAAGGTCTTCCAGGGTGGCCTCACCTTACCGCCGGCGAGGTTGAACCGAAGTCGCCGGGGGTACTTGCATTATCGCCGGCAAATCCGATTCAAAGTGGCCGGAGGTAAGTTTGGCTGTAGCCCCAAAATGGGCCTCCAGTTACCGCTGGCACCTTCAGTTGTAATTCGCCGGGGGTAATACCCTTTACCGCCGGCACCTCCGAATGGAATTCGCCTGGGAGAACGTAAACTAGATGGGCCACATGGGCTGGAAAATACCGGGGGCGCCTGCAGATGGATTTCGCCGGGGCTAACCCTTTTGCCTCGCACGCGCCGTCGCCTGCTCCCCATCGACTCGATCCACTCCCACCCCTCCCCCTCTGTCTCCCCGCCTCCAAAACCTAGCCCCGCTCCCCACGGGAGAATGACCGCCGTCCTCGCCACCGCCACGCCCCCGGACGCCGTCGCCCTCATCCGCTTCGTCTTCCCCTCCGATCGACTCCCCTACTAGCTCCACGTCGCCCTGGCCGAGCCCCCCTCCGGCGGCCTCCCTCGCCTCCCCTCTCCTCGCCGCCTGACATAGGCATCCCTAATGGGCCTGCCGAAGATAGTACCCGGGGTTTATTGAAGGCCCACTACTCGAAGAATAAGAAGATTCGGAAGCCCAAGATGTTATTAAGGAAAGTTAGAGTTGTAATAGAAAGTCTTATTTGTAATCTTACGGGATGAGTTTGAAACCTTCCCGGACTTTGTAACTTGTACAAGCACGAATCCCTCGGCTCCGCCTCCTATATAAGGGGGAGTCGAGGGACGCGAAGATCATCGAATCATTGTTTACAAACCCTAGTTTTCATAATCATCGAGTACTTTTCGGCTGAAACCTTCGAGATCTACTTGCCCTCTACTTCCAACTAAAACCCTAGCCTACAATCCATAGGCATTGACAAGTTAATACCTTGTCAATTGGCGCCGTCTGTGGGAATTAGAGGCGACAAGGAGCTGATCTCGATGGCACGTTCAAGATCGTCGACTTCATCAGTAGCAAGCAACATCATGGACAGAGGTAAACGGATCGAAACTGGTCTTGTTGATTTTGTTTCTCACCCGCCCTCCCGTTTGGATGCATATGCGTATCTGGAGGAGCCAATGAAGATGACGTTTGGAAAATTCGATTTCCGCGTCGAGAAAGAAGGAGTGTATCGTCTCGAAGTTCCGATCGCGTCGGGATTTTCGTCGGGTGGTTCTGATCTCTCAAACTCAGTATCATCCGTCGAGTCCAGCGATAGGGAGATTTCGTCGCCACGCTTCATCGACAGCAGGGCAAGTGAAAAACTCGCCAGAATCTTCAGTGACATGTCCTTCGAATCATCGGCGGACTCTTATATAAGCGATGATTCAAGCGACACTGACAGCTTCGACTTCATCGACAAATCCACCTCTATTGGGAAGGTCTTCACCAAACTCTATGGTGGTGTCACCGAACCAAGCAAAGTGAAAACTCCAAAATATCATCAAGTTTTTGCCATTGGAGATGCAAGTCGCGATCAAGAGGAAACATCGGAGGCTTTCGACGATTTGGGCAATCCCTATGTCGATCCCTCAGATCTAAGGAGAGGTATGGGCACTAAATATGTCGGGCCCACACCACGCGTCGAGTTCAACTTCCACAAACAGCACTGGGATAGAGCTGCGAAAGCTTTAGATGGCTCGGAACCAATGACGAAAACTGCTACAGTCCAAGAGCTGCAAGCTTATCAATATAGACTCGCCCGAGCCGGAAGAGAACTGGAAAAACGAGACGAAGCTCTAAACGGAAGAAAGGAGGCGGCTTCCGCGTCAAGCAGATGAAGGGCGGAGTTAAGTCGACAATCTGGAACCTCGGGAGATAGCCATAGAGAAGCTCGGAACAGAGCAAGGTCAAGATTGCAACACATACCCGAAGGAGAAAGAGAGTACCTGGTTCAAAATCTTGACATGTCTTTTATGTCGATAGACACAAGAGGGAATATTATCCCCAAGACACCAGAAGCTGGGTATATGGCGACACAAGCCTTTATCCTTGCATCTAGGCCACCTCCAGGAGATCCAAGGGAGGCTTTGTACAACATGGCGGTGGCGGGAGCTGAAGCCATGGGAACGGCGTTTGTATCAACACCGCAGAAGGAGCTGCAAGGCAAAATAGTCCACGACCTACGGCAGCAGCAGCAGCAAATGTCGAAGGAACAAGTGGAGCAAGAGACACGGCAGCACAAGCAAGGGTAGACAGAGCACGGCAAGGCAGAAGGGAACATCGGTATTCCCCAGAATTAAACGACGAGGATATGTGACATAGGCATCCCTAATGGGCCTGCCGAAGATAGTACGTACCCGGGGTTTATTGAAGGCCCACTACTCGAAGAATAAGAAGATTCGGAAGCCCAAGATGTTATTAAGGAAAGTTAGAGTTGTAATAGAAAGTCTTATTTGTAATCTTATGGGATGAGTTTGAAACCTTCCCGGACTTTGTAACTTGTACAACACGAATCCCTCGGCTCCGCCTCCTATATAAGGGGGAGTCGAGGGACGCGAAGATCATCGAATCATTGTTTACAAACCCTAGTTTTCATAATCATCGAGTACTTTTCGGCTGAAACCTTCGAGATCTACTTGCCCTCTACTTCCAACTAAAACCCTAGCCTACAATCCATAGGCATTGACAAGTTAATACCTTGTCAATTGGCGCCGTCTGTGGGAATTAGAGGCGACAAGGAGCTGATCTCGATGGCACGTTCAAGATCGTCGACTTCATCGGTAGCAAGCAACATCATGGACGAGAGGTAAACGGATCGAAACTGGTCTTGTTGATTTTGTTCCTCACCCGCCCTCCCGTTTGGATGCGTATGCGTATCCGGAGGAGCCAATGAAGATGACGTTTGGAAAATTCGATTTCCGCGTCGAGAAAGAAGGAGTGTATCGTCTCGAAGTTCCGATCTCGTCGGGATTTTCGTCGGGTGGTTCCGATCTCTCAAACTCGGTATCATCCGTCGAGTCCAGCGATAGGGAGATTTCGTCGCCACGCTTCATCGACAACGGGGCAAGTGAAAAACTCGCCGGAATCTTCGGCGACATGTCCTTCGAATCATCGGCGGACTCTTATATAAGCGATGATTCAAGCGACATCGACAGCTTCGACTTCATCGACAAATCCACCTCTATTGGGAAGGTCTTCACCAAACTCTATGGTGGTGTCACCGAACCAAGCAAAGTGAAAACTCCAAAATATCATCAAGTTTTTGCCATTGGAGATGCAAGTCGCGATCAAGAGGAAACATCGGAGGCTTTCGACGATTTGGGCAATCCCTATGTCGATCCCTCAGATCTAAGGAGAGGTATGGGCACTAAATATGTCGGGCCCACACCACGCGTCGAGTTCAACTTCCACAAACAGCACTGGGATAGAGCTGCGAAAGCTTTAGATGGCTCGGAACCAATGACGACAAGCTGCTACGGTCCAAGAGCTGCAAGCTTATCAATATAGACTCGCCCGAGCCGGAAGAGAACTGGAAAAACAGACAGAAGCTCTACACAGAAGAAAGGAGGCAGCTTCCGCGTCAAGCAGACGAAGGGCGGAGTTAAGTCGACAATGCTGGAACCTCGGGAGATAGCCATAGAGAAGCTCGGAACAGAGCAAGGTCAAGATTGCAACACATACCGAAGGAGAAAGAGAGTACCTGGTTCAAAATCTCGACATGTCTTTTATGTCGATAGACACAAGAGGGAATATTATTCCCAAGACACCAGAAGCTGGGTATATGGCGACACAAGCCTTTATCCTTGCATCTAGGCCACCTCTAGGAGATCCAAGGGAGGCTTTGTACAACATGGCAGTGGCAGGAGCTGAAGCCATGGGAACGGCGTTTGTATCAACACCGCCAGAAGGAGCTGCAAGGCAAAATAGTCCACGACCTACGGCAGCAGCAGTAGCAAATGTCGAAGGAACAAGTGGAGCAAGAGACACGGCAGCACAAGCAAGGGTAGACAGAGCACGGCAAGGCAGAAGGGAACATCGGTATTCCCCAGAATTAAACGAGACGAGGATATGTGCGGGTTGCCGTGCTTCACGAGGAGAGTACGAAAAACTCGAGTCCCTTCGGGATTTAAGTTGCCTGATCATTTCAAAAAGTTCGACGGCCTGCAAGATCCAGAGGATTGGCTAGTTGATTACCTCGAGACGGTGAAGTTAACTGGAGGGACCAGGGCAACAGCCATGCAAAGCATTCAGGTGCATTTAAGTGGAGCTGCACGATCTTGGATCAAAAAGCTTCCTCCAGGCTCTATCGACAGCTGGGATAGCTTTGAAGACATATTCGTCAAGAATTTCCGATCCACCTGCAAGAAGCCCGCGTCTCTAGAGGAGTTACGGGCGTGTCGACAGAAGCCAGACGAGCCAATGAGAAAATATATCCAAAGGTGGAACATCATAAAAAATTCGGCAGAAAATATATCTGACGAGAGAGCAATAGATGCATTTGTCGCAGGGATCAGGCGTGGAGACTTTGTCGAAGATTTGGGAAGAACCAATCCAAAGACAGTATCTGCATTAATGGAAATAGCAAACAGATGGGCAGATGGAGAAGATGCTGTCCACAACAAACGGCATAGGTCGCCAGAGGAGGACCACGGTCGAAATTATCAATCAAGGCGACGATTTCCTCGGCAGTACTCGAATTATGATGCTCCAGGTCAAATTTCGGCTGGTTTCCGAGCCAGTGCAGGAGGAAATAATCGAGATGACTACCAGAGAAGTAATGAGCAACGAAGTGACAATAGAGATGAATTTCGACAAAATAGGCAAAACAGCGGGCCAAGGTTCCAGAGGCCTTTTGTGTCTCCCGAAGAAATGATGAACGGGCCGTGTCAGATGCACTTTTTCCTCGACGACAACGGAAAAAGACGGTCGGGACATCTGCAGAAGGATTGTCGAAATTTCCAGGCAATGCTGAGATATGCAGGGCATGCTAATGCTCAGGCAGCGCAAAGAAACCCTCGAGAACCCAGAAGTGAGGTCCACCTGCCACCTCCTCCCGCGATAACAGATGACAATCGACATCAGCTAAGAATAGCGGCGGCGCCTGCACCACCACCTTACGTTGATCCCAATTCTAATGGGGCGGTCTCGATGATTCAGAAGGGAAGGCCGTCCAATAGAACTCAGAAAGTAATCTCGCGACAGGTGTTTATGGCAGAGAAAATGCCTCCACCAACAGTTGAGTACCTTAATTGGTCAGGGCAAGACATTGGCTTCACCATAGCAGATCATCCGCAGCAAGTTCCTCGACCAGGGCAGTCAGCACTCATACTACCAGCGGTCATCGCAGGATTTGACGTGTCTCGCGTGTTTATAGATGGCGGCAGCAGCTTGAACCTCATGTACGCGGATACATTAAGGAAGATGAACATCTCCCTAGCAAACCTGCAACCAACGGACACGAGATTCCACGGCATCACACCGAGAGAAGCCAAGCTATCCGTTGGGAAAGATAAATCTCGACGTTCGGTTTGGGACCGAGAAAATTACAGAATCGAGAAATTGGAGTTTGAAGTCGTAGATTTCCCGTCACAATACCACGCTCTGTTGGGACGACCAGAATATGCTAGATTTATGGCGGTACCACACTACACGTACCTATTGTGGAGGTGTTATCACCAGATTTTAGACAAATCCAGAGGTGGGCCGGGTTTGGAAGATTACATGTGGAAGATTT
>NC_061510.1:197746624-197769693 GCF_022539505.1 Lolium rigidum | reverse complement strand
TTGACAAGTTAATACCTTGTCACCGCCCACCTCGGCTCAGACCTCCCTCTCCCTCTCCCTCTTCGCTCCACACGAGAGCCCCAGCGGTGGCCCCACGAATCACGGCATCAGCAACGGCGAGCCATCCACAGGGAGCACGAGATGGCGGCCAAGTTCCCGGCGACGGTGGCCGCGAGATCCAGGCACGCGTCCCTTCATCCGCGACCGCGTCCTTGACCCGAAGCCTCCCGCCCACGAGTCCCCGCCGCCGTCCTTCCTCCTTCTGCGCCTCTACGTCCTCCCATCTGGTATGTGCTTATCGCGATGCATCTCAGAATTAGTAATTTGGGATAGAAATTGATCTTGGTTTGGGGAATTAATTCACAGGCCATGCCACTCTGGTTAATTGAATATATGTGTAGGTTCGATTGTATAATTGCTAAGGATCTCTGTTTCGTTCATGATTGCTACCTGCTAAAAACATTGGGCCTAATTGCTTCAGAAATTCTTGGATCTTGACTTCTTGGGCTGTACATCTTGGATGCTAAGTGGAACTTCATGTCAGATCTGAACGCATATGTGAGCAGCAACACTTTTTTTTTGAATAACAGAAGGAGAGCTGCTGTGTTTATTTCATTAGAAGGAGTTTTCAAGAATACACAAAGGGAGGCCTAAGGTGGCACTCCCGAAAAAGGAGGTACAAGCAAGAGTTTAACCAGGGTCGAATGGTGCCCCGTCTGTTAGCGCGACCAACGGGATCGGGGCTCCAGCTATCCTCCATAACTCTATCTCCCCCATGACCTTGAGATGAAAGCATGAACTGGCAGGTCTTTTTTGTTAAAGATTCTGCGATTACGCTCCTTCCAGATCTCCCAGCAGATTAGATTTGTGAGGGAAAAAATGTCTTCCTGCTCTCCTTGGTTTTCTCGCCCACCATCATCCTGTACCACGACTGGACATTGTGTTGGTCCCTTGGCCATGTTTCCGGGTTGAGCGCATCTAGATTTAGTTGGTTGGCAACATGCGACCAAACTTTCAGGCTGAATGGGCATTCAGTGAGTAGGTGCTCTGCAGTCTGAAGGTTTCTGCGGCAGAGGGGGCAGAAGTAATCGTTCTCCCATTGACGAAGCAGAAGTTTGTCTGCCGTTAGGACGCGGTCTAGCATAAGGGTCCAGATGAAAAATTTGCATCTCGACGACGCCCAACCTTTCCACACAATTTTCCTGAAGTCGGTCCCAACCGCCCCTATAAACTGAAGCTGGTACGCCGATCTAGCAGTGTAGTGATTCTTGTTACCAAAGGTCCAGGAGATGTCATCTCTAGCCTCTGATAGGCTGATATCACTAAGCAGAGCTTCCAAGCGAGAAAGTTGCGTGGAGTGGTTTTCATCAAGGGAGAAGCGCAGATCTTGCAACCACTTATCATTTGTTAGTGCATCCTTGACCGATCTGTTCTTCCTAATGGAGATCTTAAAAAGGTCTGGGGCCAAGTCTTGGGGTGCCGCGCCATTGAGCCAACGATCGGTCCAAAATTTTGCCGTTTGGCCATTCCCAATTGTTATGTTGGTGGCGGCCGCGAACAGCGCCCTTTCCTTCATCGTGGAGGGCACATGCAAGTGAGTCCAAGGTTTGTTCTGGCATTTCCACTTTTGCCACATCCATCTAAGGTGCAGTGCCGCCCCAAAGGAGTCGATGCAGTGAACTCCCAGGCCCCCCAGATGCTTAGGTTGGCAAACCAATTTCCAGTTGACTTTGCATTTTCCTCCATTGCAGGAGGCCTCTCCTGCCCAAAGCCAAGCTCTGCGACGTTTGTCGAACTATTTCCTTACCCAGACAGGCATGGTGTTGATGCTCATCATGTAGACCGCCAGAGAGGTTAAGACTGTGTTTAGCATTTCCAGTCTACCAGCTTTGCTCATCATCCTTGCTTTCCAGGTCGCCAGATGCCGGTCCATCTTGTCAAGAAGGGCTTGCCAATCAGCTTTTGTGAGATTCTTAATAGATAAAGGCATCCCAAGATACATGCAAGGGAAGGGAGCGATTGCAATCCCAGCACTTGTGGCAAGATCATGGATGTTGATGCCATGGCAGCTGATCGGGGAGAGCGATCTTTTTGCGAGGTTGGTGATTAGCCCCGTGGCCCGGCCGAAAGCTGACAGGATTGCCCCGAGCCCCTCAATGTCTTGCTGAGTTGGGTTTAAGAAGAGTGCGACGTCGTCGGCATAAAAGGAAGCCCGAAGTGTGCAATGTCTTCCCTTGAGCTTGGAAAGGACCCCCGCATCTGTTGAGATCTTGAAGAGGCGATGTAGAGGGTCGATGGCAAGGTCAAAGAGGAAGGGAAAGGGCATCCCCTTGCCTGAGGCCATGATGGTGATGAATCGATCTACTGGGCACACCGTTAACTAGCACTCTGGATGAGGCTGTGCGGAACAGAAGGGAAATCCAGTTCCTCCATCGAAGCGGGAAGCCCCTAGCCTCAAGCATGTCAAGGATGTAGGTCCAGGAGACCGAGTCAAATGCTTTTGCAATATCCAGCTTGAGGAGAAGTGTTGGTGTCTTGGATTTATGGTAGTGCTTAGCCACGGTTTGCACGTAGAGGAAGTTGTCTTGTATGTTCCTTCCAGCAATGAAAGCACTTTGGCATGGCGAAATGAGGTCTTGTAGGTGTGGCTGTAGTCTCATGGCTAGAATCTTTGACGCCAGTTTGCCGAAGGAGTGAATGAGACTGATTGGTCGGTAGTGTGTCATAGTTGAGGGCTCTTCCTTTTTGGGAAGCAGGATGAGGAAGGCCGTGTTCAGGTTGTCGAAGGACGGATCGTTTAGCTCATAAAATTTGTTGAATGCTGATAGCAGGTCGTCCTTGACAATGCTCCAGGAGGAACGGAAGAACCCACCGGAGAAGCCATCAGGGCCAGGCACTTTGTCCGCAGGTGACTCAAAAACAGCAGCTTTAAGCTCCTCCATGGTGAAAGGGGTGTCAAGGTCAGAGAGGACATGCCTGGGTAGATCCAGTTGTGTCCAGTCAAGCCGTTCAGAGCATGGCGCAGGCTCCACCATGATGGCATGAAGATGTTGGAAGATGGTTTCTTCAAGCTCCGCAGGTGACGTGGCAATGCCGGTTTCGCTCTGGAGAGATTGAATTCTATTTTTGGCCCGTCTGTGCGAAGCACGCGAATGGAAGAACTTAGTATTGGCGTCACCCAGCTGAAGCCACTTAATTCTTTCTCTTTGTTTGGCCTTGACCCTATTAAGGACCGCCAGTCCTACCGCCCTTGACTTGAGCGCAGATCGCAGCATAGCTTCTTCTTCCGAGAGCAGTCTCATTTCCTGGGCAGCATCCAGCCTTAGCATGATTTCCTGACCCACCAACATTTGCTTCCTAATGTCCCCCACATAGTTTTTGGCCCAGGTTTTGAGATCCTTAGCCAGACGCTTAAGCTTGAAGTCAAGAACCGCAAACTGGTTGGTTAGCAGACAAGGGGAGTTCCATGACAGATCGACTACCGTGTTGTATCCCTGCAGTAGTGGCCAAAAACTCTCGAAACGGAATCTTGGCGGAATTCTGGTTGTAATGTCCTGGACCAACAACAGAGGACAGTGGTCTGACATGGAGGAGGCCTGGGGAAGTAACTTGGACGCTTGGAAGAGGTCGCCCCAATCGTTGTTGCAGAATGCCCTATCGAGCCTCACAAGAGTAGGGTCGGATTGCTCATTGCTCCATGTGTATCGCCGGCCGACGAGCTTAATCTCTCTGAGGAAGCTGGAGTCGACTGCGTTCTTGAACAGTCGCATCCAGGCCCTGTTAACTCTTCTTTTATTTTTGTCTTGATCGCTCAGAATTAAGTTGAAGTCGCCAATGACCAACCATGCCCCAGAGATTTCGTTGTGTATGTGTACCAGCTCATTGAGAAAAGCTAGTTTGCGGTCGTCGTCAGCCGGTCCGTAGACCGTCGTAAGGTGCCAGGAGATGTTGGATGCTCGGTCCATGAATTTTGAAGTGATGGAGAAGGAGGCTATATTTATGTTAGACACCAGGTAGATGTCTGTGTTCCAGAAGAGCATGACTCCACCACGAGTGCCGTCTGCCGGGAGGTGAGCGCAGCCCGTAAGCGATTGTCCGACAATGTCAGCCTTATCAACATCATTTAAGGAGGCTAGTTTGGATTCTTGGATACAGAGGATCGAGCATCTGGAGGAGGCGGCGAGGTCGTGAAAAAAAGAACGACGGGCGCGGTCGTTTAGACCGCGAACGTTCCAGTTTAACAGCTTAAGTTGTGACGACATGGTAACATTCACGACAGTTTTGAAGATGATCATCAGACACAGATGCATGATGACCCAGATGCCGGCTACAGGTAATGGCGACGAAGGTTGATCTCAGCGCTAACAGACTAGAGGACGGTAGCTTGGGATGGCGGCTTCGCCGTCTACAGGTATGGGCGAAGTTGACCGAACCCAGCACTAAGGGAGAACATGCAATACCATAGAAACTGCGGACAGACTTCACGTGAAAACTACTAATCATTGGATGATGACGACACGCGTATGCCTCGGGGCGATCATGCCGCGTAGGGCGACTCCTTGAGCAGAGCCGCCATGTCCTTGTCTTGAAGAACGAAACCTGGCCTGCTCGAGATCTCAGCCAGGGAAGCTAGACCATGGACGTTCGTGGACGAAAGCGGCTACCGGTACAGGCGAAGGTATTGTGCCAGAACCTCATCGTTGAATTCGCACTCCTGCTGAATGAGGCCCAGCTGCTTACAGGTGATGTCTACGCACGCTTCTATTCCTGTAGACAGTGTTGGGCCTCCAAGAGCAGAGGTTTGTAGAACAGCAGCAAGTTTCCCTTAAGTGGATCACCCAAGGTTTATCGAACTCAGGGAGGAAGAAGTCAAAGATATCCCTCTCATGCAACCCTGCAACCACAAAGCAAGAAGTCTCTTGTGTCCCCAACACACCTAATAGGTGCACTAGTTTGGCGAAGAGATAGTGAAATACAAGTGGTATGAATGAATATGAGCAGTAGTACGGCGCCAGAAAAGTGCTTGCTGGCGTGCAGTTGATGGTAGTAATATTGCAGGAAGTAAAGATGCAGTAAAACAGCGCCGGGAGCTTGGCAACCACCAGCCAAGGCATGATCGCCACGATCGTCGTGGCTCCAGGTCACCAGACCGCCGCCGACGCGGAGACACATCTCGCCGCCGCTCGAGCAGCCCAACTGCAGCCATGATGGAGGCCACGGCCCCCGTCTTGGCCCAGGAGGAGCGGGTCCAGACTGCTGACCATGATGGCGCGCCCGTGCTCTTGCCACCGGTGCTTGAGCGATCACCGCGCGGCCGGCGGAGCATGTCTTGCACGCCTGCGGGCAGTGAGGTGTTCGGCTCAACCCCTTCACCACCACCGGGCGCTGATCGTCACCGCCTAGCTGGGAGCCCTATGGCGATTTCTCCCTCCCCGCGGCACATTGGCGGACCGGCCATCCTCTGCTCCCCTTGCACGGACCACTTCGACTATAGCCTCAACGGCGTGCCGGCACCCCCATCTCCCCAGATCCCTTGGGCAGCGATCCAAAGCGACGACTCTCCGCCGGACGAGGCAAACGCCTTCGCCGACCGTTGGTCTGCAAATATCATCGACGCCACGGTGACCTGGTCCTCCCCAGGTCTTCTCGGTCAAGCGAGCAACGGCGGCTGGGACGGGCTGCCGCAGGAGCACTCCGGGGAACACATTCCTTCGGCCCATGCCATGCAGGCCTGGACAGGGGTCTGGGAGGCAGAACCGCCGCAGGGCCCGATGCTCGGCCTTGCGCAGCCTGGATGGGAGCAGGCTGCCATTGATGACCAGGCCGAACGGCTCTTTGGGCCTGGTCTCCAAGATCTGCCGCCAACGATTGGCACCCCGATCACGGAGAGGACCGTGTACGAGATCGACGAGTTCTGAGCCCATCTTGATGCTCTCTTTTGCTTCAAATCTTATTTCTTACGCGAGCATCATTAAAGTTACTGAGCCCATCTTAATGGCTATAAAGAAAGCACTTCTTGGGAGATAACCCATGTTTTTATCTTGCTACTGTTTTGTTGAGTCTTGGAAGTTGTTACTACTGTAGCAACCTCTCCTTATCTTTATTTTATTGCATTGTTGTGCCAAGTAAAGTCTTTGATAGTAGAGTTGATGCTAGATTTGGATTACTGCGCAGAAACAGATTTCTTACTGTCACGAAATTGAGCAGCCCCGTCTGTAGGTAACCCAGAACATTCTGCCAATTTACGTGCGTGATCCTACGATATGTACGCAACTTTCATTCAATTTGAGCTTTTTCATCTGAGCAAGTTAAGTGCCCCAGAAAAATTCGTCTTTACGGACTGTTCTGTCTTGACAGATTCTGCCTTTTATTTCGCATTGCCTGTTTTGCTATGTTGAATGGATTTCTTTGTTCCATTAACTTTCAGTAGCTTTGTGCAATGTCCAGAAGTGTTAAGAATGATTATGTCACCTCTCAATATGTGAATTTTTGATTATGCACTAACCCTCTAATTAGTTTGTTTTAAGTTTGGTGTGGAGGAAGTTTTCAAGGATCAAGAGAGGAGGATGATATACTATGATCAAGAAGAGTGAAAAGTCTAAGCTTGGGGATGCCCCCGTGGTTCATCCCTGCATATTTCAAGAAGACTCAAGCATATAAGCTTGGGGATGCCCAAGGCATCCCCTTCTTCATCGACAACTTATCAGGTCACCTCTAGTGAAACTATATTTTTATTCCGTCACATCTTATGTACTTTACTTGGAGCGTCTGTGTGCTTTTATTTTCGTTTTGTTATCTTAGTTCTCTGAATAAATTGGATCATACCTTGTGTGGGAGAGAGACACGCTCCGTTTTTTCATAAGAACACTAGTGTTCTTCGCTTTTACTTTTAATGTTCAATGGCGAAAGTTGATCGCTTCACTTATTGCTATTTGGTTGGAAACAGAAAATGCTTCATGTGGTAAATGGTATATGGTCTTGAATAATTTGATACTTGGCAATTGTTTTTGCTCAAATAGATCATGTTTAAGCTCTTGCATCATGTACTTTGCACCTATTAATGAAGAACTACCATAGAGCTTGTTGAAATTTGGTTTGCATGATCGGTCTCTCTAAAAGTCTAGATATTTTCTGGTGAAGTGTTTGAACAACAAGGAAGACAGTGTAGAGTCTTATATGCTTGCAATATGTTCTTATGGAAGTTTTGCTGTACCGGTTCATACTTGTGTTTGCTTCAAACAACCTTGCTAGCCAAAGCCTTGTACTGAGAGGGAATGCTTCTCGTGCATCCAAAACCTTGAGCCAAAACCTATGCCATTTGTGTTCACCATACCTACCTACTATGTGGTATTTCTCCGCCATTCCAAAGTAAATTACTTGAGTGCTACCTTTAAAATTTCATTCCTTGTCTTTGCAATATATAGCTCATGGGAAAATAGCTTAAAAACTATTGTGGTAAAGAATATGTAGCTTATGTATCTTATTTCTTATAAGTTGCTTGTTGAGCGGTAACCATGTTTCTGGGGACGCCATCAACTATTACACCTTTGTTGAATATCATGTGAGTTGCTATGCATGTTCGTCTTGTCTCGAAGTAAGGGCGATTTTCATGATCAAATGGTTTGAGTATGCATATTGTTAGAGAAGAACATTGGGCCGCTAACTAAAGCCATGAATCATGGTGGAAGTTTCAGTTTGGACACTAATCCTCAATCTCTTATGAGAATATTATCTGTTGTTGAATGCTTAAGCATTAAAAAGAGGAGTCCATTATCTGTTTTCTATGTTGTCCCGGTATGGATGTCCATGGTTGAGATCTATTAAAAACGAGAAATCAAATGCAATTTATCTCCTTGGACCTTTGTACAGGCGGCATAGAGGTACCCCTTTGTGACACTTGGTTGAAACATATGTTATGCAATGATAATCCATGTTAATCCAAGCTAATTAGGACAAGGTGCGAGCACTATTGGTATTCTATGCATGAGACTTGCAACTTATAAGATGTATTATGCATAACACATATGAATTATTACTACCGTTGACAAAATTGTTTCTATGTTTTCAAAATCAAAGCTCTAGCACAAAACTAGTAATCCATGCTTCCCTCTGTGAAGGGCCATTCTTTACTTTATGTTGAGTCAGTTTACCTACTTCTTTCTATCTTAGAAGCAAACACTTGTGTCAACTGTGTGCATTGATTCTTACATGTTTACCTATTGCACTTGTTATATTGCTTTATGTTGACAATTATCCATGAGATATACATGTTACAAGTTGAAAGCAACTGCTGAAACTTAATCATCCTTTGTGTTGCATTTATTAAGAATTTATTGCTTTATGAGTTAACTCTTATGCAAAACTTATTGATGCTTGTCTTGAAAGTACTATTCATGAAAAGTCTTTGCTATATGATTCAGTTGTTTAATCATCACCTTTACCATTGCTTTGAATCACTTCATTCATCTCATATGCTTTACAATAATTTTGATCAAGATTATGTTGGTAGCATGTCACTTCAGAAATTATCATTGTTATCGTTTACCTACTCGAGGGCGAGTAGGAACTAAGCTTGGGGATGCTTGATACGTCTCCAACGTATCTATAATTTCTGATGTTCCATGCTAGTTTTATGACAATACCTACATGTTTTGTTCATACTTTATGATGTTTTTATGCATTTTCCGGAACTAACCTATTAACAAGATGCCGAAGTGCCAGTTCCTGTTTTCTGCTGTTTTTGGTTTCAGAAATCTTACACAGGAAATATTCTCGGAATTGGACAAAATTAATGCCCACGATCTTATATTTCACGGAAGCTTCCAGAGAGCCAGAGAGGGACCAGAGGGGAGCCCTAGGGGCCCCACCCCACAAGGCGGCGCGGCCAATGGGGGGGGGCGCCAGCCTATGGGGGGGGCACCCCCTGGCTCCTCCGAGGCTGCCCTTCCGCCTATATATTCTCTCCGCCTCGAAAACCCTAAAAGAAGAAGCCACGATACAGGAAAAGTTCCAGACTCGCCGCCATCGTGAAGCCAAGTTCGGGGGACAGAAGTCTCTGTTCCGGCACGCCGCCGGGACGGGGAAGTGCCACCGGAAGCCATCTCCATCGACATCACCACCATCTTCATCGCCGCTGCTGTATCCTATGATGAGGAGGGAGTAGTTCTCCATCGAGGCTAAGGGCTCTACCGGTAGCTATGTGGTTAATCTCTCTCTCATGTACCCCAATACAATGATCTCATGAACTGCCTTGCAAGATTGAAATCCATATGATGAGCTTTGTATCACTATTAATCTATGTGCTACTCTAGTGATGTTATTAAAGTAGTCTATTCCTCCTTCATGATGTAAAGGTGACGGTGTGTGCATCATGTAGTTCTTGGCGTAGGTTATGATTGTAATCTCTTGTAGATTATGGAGTTAACTATTGCTATGATAGTATTGATGCGATCTATTCCCCCTTTCATAGCTATTGGTGACGGTGTGTATGCTATGTTAGTACTCGGTCTAAATTGCAACGGTCTATTATGCTCTAGAGGTTACTTAAATATGAACTCCGTATGTTGTGGAGCTTGTTAACTCCGGCTTGAGGGAGCTCTTGTAGCCCTACACAATGAATGGTGTTTGTTATCCAACAAAAGAGTGTATGTAGCACAAGTGATGAGAAGTTATTTATTTGTTATGTGATCAATGTTGAGAGTGTCCACTAGTGAAAGTAGGATCCCTAGGCCTTGTTTCTAATACTGCAAACACCGCTTACTTACTGTTCTACTGCATGTTTACTTGCTGCCATATTTATTTCAGATTGTTATTACCACTCATATTCATCTATACCACCTGCGTTTTAATATATCTTCGCCGAACTAGTGCACCTATACATCTGACAAGTGTATTAGGTGTGTTGGGGACACAAGAGACTTCTTGTATCGTAATTGCAGGGTTGCTTGAGAGGAATATCTCTGACCTCTACCTCCCTGAGTTCGATAAACCTTGGGTGATTCACTTAAGGGAAACTTGCTGCTGTTCTCCAAACCTCTGCTCTTTGAGGCCCAACACTGTCTACAGGAATAGAAGCGTGCGTAGACATCAAGGCGGCAGTAGAACCGCCACGTTTGTGGACGGCCACGCTCTGTCGTCGACCAGGTGGTGAGCGCCATCTTCCCATGGCGCAGCGGCACCGAGCCCAGCTCCAGCGCGGTATCCCTCTGCCATGGGTGCGTGAAGCGGACCAAGAAGTCATCGGGGTACAACGCCGAGACATGGATGTCACTCCAGTCAAAGTTGAGCTCGTCCTGCAGAGCTTTGGCAAGCAATCTGGTGCTGATGTTGAGGCGGGGATTGGAGATGATGATGGCGAGGTGGGTGCGCCGCATCTCCGTGGCCGCCCTCTCCATGGCGGGTGTGCTGATGGACAGGCTGTAGACCTCGTCAGGACGGTTGGAGGGGTGCCCAGGTGAGAGGGCCATAGTTGATGACGCGCGTCCAAGCGTCGGCCAGGCCGCGGCGTTTGCCTGCGGTGGCATGGGCGGAGACGAGGTAGCAGGCGGGGGCGGAGGCACGACGGAGGCTAGGAGCTTCTTGGAGGGGCAGTTGCGTGCGATGTGGCCGGGGCGCTCGCAGGCAATGCAGTGCACCTGTCCGGAGCAGTGGCGGACGAAGTGGCGTGGGGAGAGACAGCGGAAGCAACGCCCTTTGAAGAGGAGGAGACCTTGGGGGTCGGGCCGTCTTGAATCGCCCTACCGGCGTCCAGGCTGCTGCCCTCCCGAAGAGGAAGGAGTAAACCTCCGCCACCAGCGTCTCGGCCGCACGTCTTGCCATCCTCCCTCCTGGTCTTGGCAGGTACGGCTTGATGTCTCAAGGAGGCGAGGTGGGGCGATGATTAAGGAGCGCAGCCGAGGCACCGCACCGCAGACCACGCCGCTGCGGGAAACCTGGGGCGCGCGACGTCCACCACACGGACCGGTCGATCCCCAGCCTTGATGGCTGGCGGCGGCGGCAGGAAATCCGGAGATGGAGCAGGCGCCAGATCCGTCGAGGTGCGTGCCGACGCGCAGGGCGGCGAGGCCGTAGGCGCCGTAGGTTCCGGCGTAGCCGCCGTGAAAGCAGCTGGCGCGGTCGTTTGACCCGCCGCCAGATCCGCCGAACCGGATCTCCTGCCCAGCCCTTGCCCTGCTGCGATCTCCGGAGTAATGGATCCGAAGACGAGCTCCAATCCGGCAGGAAGAGGCGAGCTGCTGCTGTTCGTCGGCCGGAGGATAAGGGCTGGGGTTGTGGAGGGGATTGGGATTTGGGTGGCCGCCCCGGCCTGGAGCGACCGAGGCACGGGGTTGGGGACGGGGCTCTCTCTCTCACTCATTTTGGACAGCAGCAACACTTAATGCACTACGTTTTATAGATATATGTATGTTCATTTTCTCGGCAATATGGGCGCAAGTATTACTGCATCACAACACATAGCTGTTTGTTTCACTGTATCACACCTAAGATACGTAGGGATTCAAATGCAGTAATTTTGTCTGCACACTTAAACCATTTCCCACTTGAATTAGCTTAAAATTTCAGTAAACACTCCAAAGTAGGTATAATCTTCGCCGTCGTCTCCTGCCCTGCCGCAAACTAGCACTAACTGAATTACACAGACTAGGTCCAAGTGTTATGCAATTTTCAACTTGCAACTGATATGCTATTTTATGTTAATGCTCCACATTTTTCTGTCAACTGGTATGCAACTGATATTGCATTAGGAATTTTTCTGTGACGGAGTACTCCGTTCCTTTCCTAGTGATGGAGTACTATTCAGTAGCAATAACTTGTGATGGTTTTTTACACAATAAAATGATGTCTTTGTGTGTATTTGCAGCTGCAAAGAGGTGCTATAATTTGAGATGATGTGCAAAGAGGCTATTTCTGTGAAGGAAGCTTTCAGTATCATGTACCTGTGGTGCGATGCATGCGGCTCTGATTGGTAGGAGTACTTGGATCAAAATTTTGAGTATACTTGGAGTAATTTGGAGCAGTAATATGTATCTTGTTTCAATATATTTATGAATATTTGGAGCAAGAGTATCAAGAGTATAGTTCCTGTGCAAGTATCACGTATCTTGTTTCAGTATTTGGAGACTGATGATGTACTAGTCCTTGCACTAGTACACAACAGATGTGCTGTTGTGCTCTTGCTTGCGGTTCTTGCACTACTGAATGAACTGTTGTTCCATTGTCACAGGGATCAAATGAACAACAAATTTGTTTTTATTCTAAAGGTTTTGTAATTTGACGTCAATTTTTTTTTAAATCCTAAAATACATACCGCTGGCGCATAGGGCTGTTTGCCGGCGGTAACTTAATACCACCGGCGGTTTGGAAAGCGCCGGCGGTAAATAATACCCCCGGCGAGTTGGCTCAGGTGCCGGCGGTAATCTGGGTTACCCCCGGCGGTTTGCAATGTGCCGGCGGTAAGGGCTTACCGCCGGCGAATACGAAAACGCCTGCGGTAAGACTTTTCAATGTGCCGGCGGTAAGCCTTTTCCTAGTAGTGTACCTTCCTCTTTGACCGATGATAGTTGACCTCCGGCTGGCTGATTGCAGGCACGCCAAGTCTCCATCGCTAAAATACAAAAAAGACATCGAATCAGAAGAATATTGTGAGAAAAATCAGGAAAATACGAACTGAAAATCCTAAATGAAATGAGGGAAAATCTAGAGGACAAATATCACATCAATCTAGGGATCAAACTAGATAGAACGAAATGCAGAAGCACAATCTACTTCAGCGTACGAAGAATGTACAAACGATTGAAGAAATTGATGTCCTGCAAGAACACAGGGTCATTCGTGCATGTTTTCGTGAAAGTATTATTTCCGGTTTTTATATCATGTCCCAATGAGGAGCGTAGGAGGATGTTTATCTGTGGTGTTTCTGTTGCACCCAGGATGTCACAAGTCTTACGTGAATTGACTGCAAGAATTGAAATGGAAAATAGTGAATGTAAATGATGTGATTTTGAAGTGTTGAAAGTGCAATAAAGTAAAGTGCATAAAAGTAAACAACTACCAAGAAGTAAACGGTTTCTGCATATGGGAAAGGTAGGCGCGGGGGGATTCAGTTCATGGTGATAGTGAATGTGACTGGCGGAATAAATGTGATAAGTGAATATGATTCTTCCTATTTATATTTGAGAAGGAAAGCAACCCAAAAGAGAGAAAGACTCCTCTTGGTAGATTTTATCTTACTCTAGTAATCATTTTGCTTGTTACCAAAGCCATGGTCAGCGCATCTATTAAGGTGGTTAAACCAGATTAAAGATTTAAGCTTGGTAGTTCCTTGTGATTCCTCAAGTATTGCTAGATCCTCTTTGATATCGGCCGTGTCACTCGGGAGTCTCTGATTCACTAGCAAACAAGTTCCTATTGAATGTCCAAGGATGTAGCCTAGAGGGGGGGGGGTGATGAGCGCAGATTACACACCGTTGGGGAACCCCAAGAGGAAGGTATGATGATCACAGCAGCAAGTTTTCCCTCAGTAAGAAACCAATGTTTAATCGACCAGTAGGAGAAAGGCGTGACTTCTCAAGGTGTTGCCAGCTGACTATTGGCAGGGCGCACTACCGGCATCAGCAACAACATGAAACCTACACAGAACACAACCAAAATACTTTTCCCCAACTCAACGTGAGGTTGTCAATCTCACGGGCGGTTTTACTGAACACAAATGATTAAATGTATCAAGTGGAAGGAGATGTTTGCAGTAGTTAAAGAGAAGAGAGCTTACAGTAAGTAAACATAACAGGATTGCAGTGGTTGAATTTATCAATGTAAAGGAAAGGATCGGGATCCACAGTTCACTAGAGGTGTCTCTCCATAAAGATAAATAACATGCTGGGTGAACAAATTACAGCTGGGCAATTGACAGAATACCGACCATACATGGCAATATGATTACTATCAAATTCTTTTGGGCATTACAACATAATACATAGACCGAAATCCAACTGCGTCTATGACTAATAATCCAGCTTTCGGTTATCGTCCGAACCCCTTCCAGTATTAAGTTGCAAGCAACAGATTATCGCATTAAGCAATGTGTGTAAAGTAAACAATAGAATTACCCTTGGATAAAACATTGTTGTTTTCTCCCTATTAGCAACATCACATCTACAATCTTAGAAGTTATCGTCACTCTTCCAGAAAACTAGAGGCATGAACCTACTATCGAGCATAAATACCCCCTCTTGGAGTCTCAAGCATCTACTTTGCCAGAGTATCTACTAGCAACGGAGAGCATGCAAGATCACAAATAACATATAACAAGAATATATAATCGATCTCAACATAGATTCAATATTCATGAGATCCCAGCAAACACAACATGTAGAATTACATAAGGATGATCTTGATCATGTAGGGCAGCTCACAAGATCTAAACATGAGGCAAAAATTGGAGAAGACAAGCATCTAGCTACTGCTATGGACCCATAGTCCAGGGATGAACTACTCACGCATCACTTCGGAGGCGGGCATGGCGATGTAGATGCCTCCAGCGATGATTTCCCCCTCCGGCAGGGTGCCGGGAAGAGCTTCAGAACCCTTCCGAGCTAGGGTCTGCAATGGCGGCCGTGATGGAACTTTTCGTGGATGGAGGCTCGTGTGTTTAAGTTTTCCCGAGATCGTGAATAAATAGGCGGAAGGGCGTGGTCGGTGGAGGCTAGGGGGGTCACACCACCCCTAGGCGCGGGCCAGGGCTAGGCCGCGCGTAGGGCTGGTCTGGGCGCCCTGCACCACTTCTTCGACCCCCCTCTGGACTCTGTGTTCGTTACGGAAAATATTTACTTCGGCTTTTGTTTCGTCCAATTCCGAGAATATTTCATATACAACTTTTCTGAAATACAAAAACAGCAGAAAATAGGGAAGTAACACTGTGGCATCTTGTTAACAGGTTGGTACCACAAAATGTATAAAAGTGCAACGAAGCATGAGCAAAACATATATAAATTGGTGTAAAAGAAGCATGGAGCATCAAAAATTATAGATACGTTTGCGACGTATCAGCATACCCAAGCTCAACTCCTGCTCATCCTCGAGTAGGTAAGTGATAACAAAATAATTTTTGAGGTGACATGAAGCCAACACAATCTCGATCAAGCAATGTAAAGCATTGTAAGCTGGGATCAAAGTGCTCTAAACATAGGCATGATAGATATAATTCTAACAATACAACTTAGCGACTATGTTATAACATGAGAAGTAACTTAAACATAGGATCATGAATAATAATGCATTGAAAGCAACTGTTTGTTTATGAGCATAGATAAAACATAGCAAAGTGGTACTCAACATGTCCTTTATGAATTATCAAAACATAAATGGTAGGACACCTTCAAAGTTCAAAGGGTGACTAGATACAAGTAATTTAAAAATAAGCAATAGCATAATCATGAATCAATCAATAATACTTTTGAGACTATGCACATTGAACTAAGAATGACAACTATGCTATCTTAATTGGTGCATAAAGAAAAGATGAAGACTCAACATAAAATTAAAAGAGAGGCTCTTTGCAGAGTAAGCAAGATTAACAAGTTTTATAAACCTTCCCAAAAAGTATGGTACTCACTAGCTTTGAGCTCTCATTTCCCCTATCATAAGCATCTTGAATGGTTAAAGTTAATGTGATGGCAAATATGAGCTATATGCTTGACAAATCACAAGTTGAAAATCTCAGGCCTCTTGAATACGAGTACCTAAACCTCATGCTACTCAACTTAGGTCCCAAATAAGTTCTTGTCATTGTAAGTATACATGTATCATCGAGAACCTTCAACGGGGTACCTCTTGCCCCATGATATGGAAGTACTCTTGTAGGAGCAATCCCATGCATAAATGACAAGACAAACAAACAATGAGCATCTCAGCAATCTTTTTATTTACTATAGGTATAGCTTTTTATTGAAAATGCTTCATAGAATGCTCACTATGGTTCGCTGTGAATTTCCACCATGAATGATGCATGATTTAGATTAGTGGCCCAGGCGTTTCTCTAACACGTATACAAACTCCATGGACTTACAAGTTTCCATTTTATTTCGCACCGCTAGGCATCCATAAACAAAAGAACATGACATCAACTAAATATGAATAAGTGCAATGTTGAAAGTTTCCCATGAAAGTATGGTTGTGCTAACTCCCAACTCAAAATTTGCAAACATATAAACTTCATAAGATAGTCACAATGATCAAGTTTATTAAGTGCAAGAAAGTAAATGTGCCATCAAGTTCGTGAGAGCTTTACTAACTAATTTTCTCATGCCAAAATTTAATTTGGAAGATAAATAAAAACATGATGAATATACTTGGAATAGAAATAATGCTAATAGGTAGATATGGTGGGAACAATTGGCAAACTTTGGTTTATGGAGGTTGGATGCACGAGTATAGCTCATACTCAGTACATGCGGAGGCTAGCAAAAGACTGGGAGCGACCAACTAAGAGAGCAATACTGGCCATAATCATGCATAGCGACAAAACATTATCAAACAAAGCATAAAGTGATATTACAAGTCAAAAATTAAATGATCATAGAGGCTTTAGTTGAATGGTTATAGTCATAACATGGTATAAGCATGTGCCAAGTCAACCCAATAAAGCATCAAAGGAGAATACCACAATATTATGCTTTTATGATGGAAATAACACATGATTCTTTCAATGGCACATTATGCACTCTCGGCTATTTGAGACAAGTAATGCTAAAACAATAAATACTAAGCATATGACAAAAATAACATCCAACATGACATGCCAAAGTCCATGCCACAGTCTAGACAAGCTTCCTTTTGCATCACTATAGGCATGAAACATTTTACTCGTCTCCAACACCTATCAACTTATTTGAAATAGATCTCAGAGATGGAAAACAATATGGACCTTATATCTAATCATACATAAATAAATAATACTAACAAGCTCTGAACAAAATTAGAATAAAAAACCAAGAGCTAAACGCAGTACTAGAAAACTAGAACACTCGCAGAACAATAACAACGAAAACTAAAGCATTCTCACTACAAGTAAAGTTCTGATAGGCAACATCCCAAAATCGTCCGCTAAGGGCCATTTTTCGTCGCCTATGGGCCTAACCCGACGATATGGGTTCTGTTGTCGAAACTGCGTCAGGCAAAGTCCTACGACGTTTTTTTCGGTCCATCGCGCTTGGGCGCCCTTCCGCCACGGAAAATCGGACCGTTGCAGAAGTGTTTCCCGGGAGCCCGTTGACTGCTGACGTCATGTGATGTCTACGGGAGCTTCTATTCTTGTAGACAGTGTTGGGCCTCCAAGAGCAGAGGTTTGTAGAACAGCAGCAAGTTTCCCTTAAGTGGATTACCCAAGGTTTATCGAACTCAGGGAGGAAGAGGTCAAAGATATCCCTCTCATGCAACCCCGCAACCACAAAGCAAGAAGTCTCTTGTGTCCCCAACACACCTAATAGGTGCACTAGTTCGGCGAAGAGATAGTGAAATACAGGTGGTATGAATAAGCAGTAGCAACGGCACCGAGAAAAGTGATTTGCCCAGGACGATAAACAAGCGAGTAGTAATGCAGCGAGTAGTAACGCGATAGAAACAAGTAAACAAGCAAGCGATAGCAGATATTTAGGAACAAGGCCTAGGGATTAGACTTTCACTAGTGGACACTCTCAACTTTGATCACATAACAGAATAGATAAATGCATACTCTACACTTTTGTTGGATGATGAACACATTGCGTAGGATTACACGAACCCTCAATGCCGTAGTTAACAAGCTCCACAATAATGCTCATATTTTAGTAACCTTTAGTGTAAGATAGATCGAAAGACTAAACCAAGTACTAGCATAGCATGCACACTGTCACCTTCATGCATATGTAGGAGGAATAGATCACATCAATATTATCATAGCAATAGTTAACTTCGCAATCTACAAGAGATCATGATCATAGCATAAACCAAGTACTAACACGGTGCACGCACTGTCACCTTTGCACACATGCAGGAGGAATAAAACTACTTTAATAACACATCACTAGAGTAGCACATAGATAAATTGTGATACAAAACATATTGCAATCTTAAAGAGATATAAATAAGCACCTCACTATGCCATTCAACATTGAGTAAGTATTCTGTGAAATATGGCCTAAGAGACCCACACGGTGCACACACTGTCACCTTTACACACGTGGGATAAGGAGTCTCCGGAGATCACATAAGTAAAACTCACTTGACTAGCATAATGACATCTAGATTACAAGCATCATCATATGAATCTCAATCATGTAAGGCAGCTCATGAGATTATTGTATTGAAGCACATAGGAGAGAGATGAACCACATAGCTACCGGTACAGCCCCGAGCCTCGATGGAGAACTACTCCCTCCTCATGGGAGCAGCAGCGGTGATGAAGATGGCGGTGGAGATGGCAGCGGTGTCGATGGAGAAGCCTTCCGGGGGCACTTCCCCGCTCCGGCAGGTGCCGGAACGGAGACTCCTGTCCCCCGGATCTTGGCTTCGCGATGGCGGCGGCTCCGGAAGGTTTCTGTGGTTTTCGTCGAACGCCCCGAGGTTTTTAGGTCGGGGGCTTTATATAGGCGGAGAGGCGGCGCAGGAGGGCTTACGGGGGCCCACACCCTAGGGGCGCGCCCCCCTGGCCGCGCCGGGTGTGGTGTGGTGGCCCTGCCCCCTCTCTCGGCGGTTCTCGTGTGTTCTGGATGCTTCCGGGTAAAATAGGAACCCGGGCGTTGATTTCGTCCGATTCCGAGAATATTTCGTTACTAGGATTTCCGAAACCAAAAACAGCAGAAAACGAGAACCGGCACTTCGGCATCTTGTTAATAGGTTAGTTCCGGAAAATGCACGAATATGACATAAAGTGTGCATATAACATGTAGATAACATCAATAATGTGGCATGGAACACAAGAAATTATCGATACGTTGGAGACGTATCGGCATCCCCAAGCTTAGTTCTGCTCGTCCCGAGCAGGTAAAACGATAACAAAGATAATTTCCGGAGTGACATGCCATCATAAACTTGATCATACTATTTGTAAAGCATATGTAGTGAATGCAGCGATCAAAACAATGTATATGACATGGGTAAACAACTGAATCATAAAGCAAAGACTTTTCATGAATAGCACTTCAAGACAAGCATCAATAAGTCTTGCATAAGAGTTAACTCATAAAGCAATAATTCAAAGTAAAGGTATTGAAGCAACACAAAAGAAGATTAAGTTTCAGCGGTTGCTTTCAACTTGTAACATGTATATCTCATGGATATTGTCAACATAGAGTAATATAATAAGTGCAATAAGCAAGTATGTAGGAATCAATGCACAGTTCACACAAGTGTTTGCTTCTTGAGGTGGAGAGAAATAGGTGAACTCGACTCAACATTGAAAGTAAAAGAATGGTCCTTCATAGAGGAAAAGCATCGATTGCTATATTTGTGCTAGAGCTTTGATTTTGAAAACATGAAACAATTTTGTCAACGGTAGTAATAAAGCATATGCATCATGTAAATTATATCTTATAAGTTGCAAGCCTCATGCATAGTGTACCAATAGTGCCCGCACCTTGTCCTAATTAGCTTGGACTACCCGGATTATCACCGCAATACATATGCTTTAACCAAGTTTCACAAAGGGGTACCTCTATGCCGCTCGTACAAAGGTCTAAGGAGAAAGCTTGCATTTGGATTTCTCGCTTTTGATTATTCTCAACTTAGACATCCATACCGGGACAACATAGACAACAGATAATGGACTCCTCTTTTAATGCTTTAAGCATTTGACAACAATTAATTCTTTTCTCATTAGAGATTTGAGGATGTTTGTCCAAAACTGAAACTTCCACCATGAATCATGGCTTTAGTTAGCGGCCCAATGTTCTTCTCTCACAATATGCATGCTCAAACCATTCAACTCGGTGTAGATCGCCCTTACTTCGAGACAAGACGAACATGCATAGCAACTCACATGAAATTCAACAATGAGTTGATGGCGTTCCCCGATAAACATGGTTATCGCACAACAAGCAACTTAATAAGAGATAAAGTGCATAATTACATATTCAATACCACAATAGTTTTTAAGCTATTTGTCCCATGAGCTATATATTGCAAAGGTGAATGATGGAATTTTAAAGGTAGCACTCAAGCAATTTACTTTGGAATGGCGGGAAAATACCATGTAGTATAGGTAGGTATGGTGGACACAAATGGCATAGTGGTTGGCTCAAGTATTTTGGATGCATGAGAAGTATTCCCTCTCGATACAAGGTTTAGGCTAGCAAGGCTTATTTGAAACAAACACAAGGATGAACCGGTGCAGCAAAACTCACATAAAAGACATATTGAAAACATTATAAGACTCTACACCGTCTTCCTTGTTGTTCAAAACTCAATACTAGAAATTATCTAGACTTTAGAGAGACCAATTATGCAAACCAAATTTTAGCATGCTCTATGTATTCTTCACTAATAGGTGCAAAGTATATGATGCAAGAGCTTAAACATGAGCACAACAATTGCCAAGTATCACATTACCCAAGACATTATAGCAATTACTACATGTATCATTTTCCAATTCCAACCATATAACAATTTAACGAAGAGGAAACTTCGCCATGAATATTATGAGCTAAGAACACATGTGTTCATATGAACCAGCGGAGCGTGTCTCTCTCCCACACAAGCATGATGTAATCCAATTTATTCAAACAAAAACAAAAACAAAAGCACACGAGACGCTCCAAGTAAAGCACATAAGATGTGACCGAATAAAAATATAGTTTCAAGAGAAGGAACTCGATAATTTATCGATGAAGAAGGGGATGCCTTGGGCATCCCCAAGCTTAGACGCTTGAGTCTTCTTAGATATATGCAGGGGTGAACCACCGGGGCATCCCCAAGCTTAGACTTTTCACTCTTCTTGATCGTAGTATATCATCCTCCTCTCTTGACCCTTGAAAACTTCCTCCACACCAAACTCGAAACAACTCATTAGAGGGTTAGTGGACAATAAAAATTAACATGTTCAGAGGTGACACAATCATTCTTAACACTTCTGGACATTGCATAAAGCTACTGGACATTAATGGATCAAAGAAATTCATCCAACATAGCAAAAGAGGCAATGCGAAATAAAAGGCAGAATCTGTCAAAACAGAACAGTCCGTAAAGATGGATTTTATTAGGCCACCAGACTTGCTCAAATGAAAATGCTCAAATTGAATGAAAGTTGCGTACATATCTGAGGATCACTCACGTAAATTGGCATAATTTTCTGAGTTACCTACAGAGAATTAGACCCAGATTCGTGACGAGCAAAGAAATCTGTTTCTGCGCGAGTAATCCAAATCTAGTACTTACTTTACTATCAAAGACTTTACTTGGCACAACAAAACACAAAACTAAGATAAGGAGAGGTTGCTACAGTAGTAAACAACTTCCAAGACACAAATATAAAACAAAGTACTGTAGCAAAATAACACATGGGTTATCTCCCAAGAAGTTCTTTCTTTTTAGCCATTAAGATGGGCTCAGCGAGTTTTAATGATGTACTCGCAAGAAATAGTATTTGAAGCAAAAGAGAGCATCAAGAAGCAAATCCAAAACACATTTAAGTCTAACATGCTTCCTATGCATAGGAATCTTGTAAATAAACAAGTTCATGAAGAGCAAAGTGACAAGCATAGGAAGATAAAACAAGTGTAGCTTCAAAAATTTCAGCACATAGAGAGGCATTTTAGTAACATGAAAATTTCTACAACCATATTTTCCTCTCTCATAATAACTTTCAGTAGCAACATGAGCAAACTCAACAATATAACTATCACATAAAGCATTCTTATCATGAGTCTCATGCATAAAATTATTACTCTCCACATAAGCATAATTAATTCTTATTAATTGTAGTAGGAGCAAATTCAACAAAGTAGCTATCATTATTATTTTCATCAAGTGTAGGAGGCATATTGTAATCATAATCAAATTTATCCTCCATAACAGGTGGTACCAAAAGACTACTATCATTATCATCATAAATAGGAGGCAAAGTATCATCAAAGAAAATTTTCTCCTCAATGCTTGGGGGACTAAAAATATCATGCAAACCAGCTTCCCCAAGCTTAGAACTTTCTATATCATTATCAACAATGGTGTTCAAAGCGTTCATACTAATATTACTACCAAGCATGCAAATAAGATTTCATAGGTTTTTTAATTTTCGCATCAAACAATCCATGTTTTAAATCAGGAAATAGAATAAGAAGCTCACTCTTGTACATTATGCCAAACTAGTGTAAACAAGAAACAACAAGATGCAATTGCAGGATCTAAAGGAAATAGCTTTGAGCACACACACGACGGCGCCGGTAAAAATACTTTACCCGGGACCGTAGTATGAGAGCCTTTTACCTTTCCTCCCCGGCAACGGCGCCGTGAAAAGTGCTTGATGTCTACGGGAGCTTCTATTCTTGTAGACAGTGTTGGGCCTCCAAGAGCAGAGGTTTGTAGAACAGCAACAAGTTTCCCTTAAGTGGATTACCCAAGGTTTATCGAACTCAGGGAGGAAGAGGTCAAAGATATCCCTCTCATGCAACCCTGCAACCACAAAGCAAGAAGTCTCTTGTGTCCCCAACACACCTAATAGGTGCACTAGTTCGGCGAAGAGATAGTGAAATACAGGTGGTATGAATAAGCAGTAGCAACGGCACGCAGAAAAGTGCTTTGCCCGGACGAGTAAACAAGCAGTAGTAATGCAGCAAGTAGTAACGCAGTAGAAACGAAGTAAACAAGCAGTGATAGCGATATTTAGGAACAAGGCCTAGGGATTAGACTTTCACTAGTGGACACTCTCAACATTGATCACATAACAGAATAGATAAATGCATACTCTACACTTTTGTTGGATGATGAACACATTGCGTAGGATTACACGAACCCTCAATGCCGGAGTTAACAAGCTCCACAATAATGCTCATATTTTAGTAACCTTTAGTGTAAGATAGATCGAAAGACTAAACCAACTACTA
>NC_061510.1:197728685-197746524 GCF_022539505.1 Lolium rigidum | reverse complement strand
ATGACATGTATGTGAATTGTTATGCCCTCTCTATTTGTCAATTGCCCGACTGTAATTTGTTCACCCAACATGCTTTTATCTTATGGGAGAGACACCTCTAGTGAACTGTGGACCCCGGTCCATTCTTTAATCTTGAAATACAAATCTGCTGCAATACTTGTTTTTACTTGTTTTCTTGCAAACAATCATCTTCCACACAATACGGTTAATCCTTTGTTACGACAAGCCGGTGAGATTGACAACCTCACTTGTTTCGTTGGGGCAAAGTACTTTGGTTGTGTTGTGCGGGTTCCACGTTGGCGCCGGAATCTCCGGTGTTGCGCCGCACTACATCCCGCCGCCATCAACCTTCAACGTGCTTCTTGGCTCCTCCTGGTTCGATAAACCTTGGTTTCTTTCTGAGGGAAAACTTGCTGCTGTGCGCATCATACCTTCCTCTTGGGGTTCCCCAACGAACGTGTGAAATACACGCCATCAGTCAACAGGCAAAAGGGCCGGCCCACAAGACATGTGTGACCCACTTTCCTGTTATCGGGCCGGCCCATTTAACAAGTGGGGTCCACCTTAAAGCAATTAGGCCGGCCCAAGAAGTAATTGGGCCGACCCAATTAGCATGTGGGTCCCACTTTCCTTCTATTGGGCTGGCCCATTTAGTACGTGGGGTCCACAATAGATCAAATGGGCTGGCCCAACAAGCCAGTGGGCCGGGCCAAAAACACAGGTGGGTCCCACTTTCCTGTTAAAGGGCCGGCCCATTTAGTATGTGGGATCCACCATATAGCAAGTGGGTCGGCCCAACAAGATAGTGGGCCGGGCCAAAAACACAGGTGGGTCCCACTTTCCTGTTAAAGGGCCGGCCCATTTAGTATGTGGGGTCCACCATATAGCAAGTGGGCTGGCCCAACAAGAAAGTGGGCTGGGCCAAAAACACGGGTGGGTCCCACATTCCTGTTAAAAGGCCGGCGCATTTAGTATGTGGGGTCCACCATATAGCAAGTGGGCCGGCCCAACAAGATACTGGGCCGGGACAAAAACACAGGTGGGTCCCACTTTCCTGTTAAAGGGCCGACCCATTTAGTATGTGGGGTCCACCATATAGCAAGTGGGCTGACCCAACAAGATAGTGGGCCGGCCCAATAAGCAGGTGGAGCCCACTTTCCTGTTAAAGGGCCGGCCCAATAAGCAGGTGGGGCCCACTATCGTGTAACCGGGCCGGCCCAAAATGAAAGTGGGTCCCACAATTACATACACAAATAAAATAACTACGATAAAGGGCCGGCCCAAAATTCTGATATCAATGATACACACAATTAGATACACAAATAAAATAACTAGGAAAATTACAAGGCAATTAATGTGCCAAAATAAAAAAAATACATAGAATCATTGAGGACTTCTATTAGCATCATCAATAACACGTTGACATTTGGCAATCGTCTTGATTGAATCTTGTGTACTCTTTGTCAACATATCAGCTACAGATCTTAAAGCGAGCAATACCATGTCTTTTATAAAGTACAGCCTTGAGATATTTACTGTTTGATGAAAGGAATGGTCTAGGTTGACGGCTATGAGAAGATGCATCAGAAGAAAGATCAGAACTTTTTGTGGGCCTCTCTTCTGATGAAGATTGTTTCATCACAACTGCATTCTGATAATAATGAAAAAAGAGTTAAACGATGAACTATGCAAACATGTATTAAGCATTGTCGATATGAGATAGTCACAAGTACTTAGCACAGACTTACATTATATCGTTGCATAGGCTCACCCCGGAACCTTTTTTGCGCTCTATCTTCTACTAAGGACTTCTTCATTACAACTGCATTCTAGTAATATTGCAAACATAGTTACAACAGTGAACTATTCAAACATTTATTATGCAATGTAGATATAAGATAATAACAAGTTGCGTAAATAAGACAATGTATGGAACTTGTACTAAGCACAGACTTACATCATAATGTTGCACAGGGTCGCTACAGATCCTTTTTTGGCGACTATCTTCTAATGATGACTGCTTCATTAAAACTGCATTCTGGTAATATTGCAAACATAGTTACAACAATTAACTATTCAAACATGTATTACGCAATGTAAAGATCAGATAATAGCATGTAGCAGAAATAAGCACAAGATAAGATAAGATGCATGTACTAAGCACATACTGGCTCGCTGCATGTCCTTCTCTTGCGTGCACTAGTCGTGGTCGACATGCCTGTCATTTTAGGTTCAGCCATCAAGTGAAATGCTAATCCTCCTGCTCCATTGTCCTTAATCTGTGTTTAGATATCACATTTAAGACCAAGTCAGCTGGTTTCAAATAACAAAAAACTTGACCTGCCAAATGAATAAGCCAATATTTACCAGATATCAGATTAAAACCAACTAGATGTTGCTTTGCATGAGATACGAATTACAGACATTCAGATTTAGAGTAGGGTAATGCCAAGGTTTTCCACATAAAGTAAACTGGCATTAAGAATGACCAAATGTCAGGTTCAAATCACCTTCGCAGTTGCTCCAAGACAAGCATATCAAATAGGCAGAAACATAGTAAAGCATGAATGGCAGGGTTCCAAGTGTTAATCTCTTGCATAAGTAAACTGCCAAAATTACCAACCAAGAACTCAGATTCCAACCTTCCCTAGCGTCCCGGCTGTTAATGTTGGATGTTCTAATAAGTGGTTCGCATGATCAATCCCTAGGAAAAATAACATTGACAAGTTAGTCTACGATAATACAAAGACCAGACATGCATGCAGCAATAACTATACAAGGCATGTGCGACAGGAGCATTCACGGAAAAAATAGCTATAAGCTAAAGACGAGGTATAAGAGCAAGCGGATTGGAAATGCACATAGCATGATTATAAAAGCGAGTGTGAGAATAGCGAGGCACGAGAAAACAGCTAGCGGCTAGCGGTGAGCTAATGACGTGGTATAAGAACAACCAGATTGGAAATGCCCATAGCATGACTATAAAAGCGGTGCGACAATAGCATGCGAGTACAAAAACAGATTGGCAGCAAATGAATGGGTATAAGGCTATAAATATGTGGATGCACACGAGTGTCGATAGAATGAACAGGATGGTAGCGACCGGATAATGCTTTTGTACTGTACAATATTTAAACGAACTTCATGCGAAGCAAGACATCAAGAAAGTTAATGGCATATGAGATATGCAAATAACTACAGAAAACATGGCTAAAGAAACACCGCGATCTAACGGGCCAGCGTACTAACCAAGCTGCGGCGTGGTGGACGGGGGTGGCAAGTTGCATTCCACCGGCGGCTGATACGTCCAAAACGTATCTACTTTCCCGAACACTTTTGCTATTGTTTTGCCTCTAATTTGTGTATTTTGGATGCAACTAACACGGACTAACGCTGTTTTCGGCAGAAGCTGTTACAGTGTCTCGTTTTTGTGCAGAAATCCAACTTTCGGGAAAAACCTCGGGATTTTGACGAAAGGGCCTATTTTCCCGGAATAATGACGGAGCCGGAAGGACAATTGAAGTGGAGGCCCGAGGGCCCCACACCACATGGCGGCGCGGCCCGGGGGGCCGCGCGGCCGGGCCGCGCGGCCATGTGGTGTGGCCCCTCGGCCGGCCTCCGACGCCCTCCTTCGGACTACTTATTCGCCTGGACCTAAAAACGCACGGGGAGAAGTCGAAGTCGCCAGAAACCCTCCAGAACGCCGCCACATCGCGAAACTCCGTCTCGGGAGCCAGAAGTCTCCGTTCTGGCACTCCGCCGGGACGGGGAATTGGAGGAGATCATCACCGCCATCACCGCCAACGCCTCTACATCAACCAGCCATGTTTCCCCCATCCATGTGTGAGTAATTCCCCCGCTGTAGGCCGAAGGGGATGGTAGGGATTGGATGAGATTGGTCATGTAATAGCATAAGATTGTTAGGGCATAGTGCCTAGTGTCACGTAGATGGTACTTTTATGATATTGTTGCAACTTGTTATGCTTAATGCTTGTCACTAGGGCCCGAGTGCCATGATCTCAGATCTGAACATGTTATTGATTCATGAAGATATTCATTGTTTATGATCTTACCTGCAAGTTGTATACACATGTCGCTGTCCGGAACCAATGGCCCCGAAGTGACAGAAATCGGGACAACCGGAGGGAATGGTAGCGATGTGAGGATCACATGTGTTCACGGAGTGTTAATGCTTTGCTCCGGTACTCTATTAAAAGGAGTACCTTAATATCCGAGTAGTTTCCCTTGAGGCCCGGCTGCCACCGGCTGGTAGGACAAAAGATGTTGTGCAAGTTTCTCATTGCGAGCACGTACGACTATAATTGGAACACATGCCTATTGATTGATTAGTACTTGGATACCGTTTTATTATTATCTGCAAATGTCCTGCTATGATTGTTACATGAGTTTCTCTCATCCATGCAACGCCCGTCATCCGTCCCCGTGCCTACAGTATTTTAATCCTGCTGTTTACTATAATCACCACTGCTGCCTTTGTTACTCTGCTGCTGTTATTTTACTACTGCTACTACTATAAAACTGTTACTACTGATAAACTCTTGCGAGCAAGTCTGTTTCCAGGTGCAGCTGAATTGACAACTCCGCTGTTAAGGCTTTCAAGTATTCTTTGTCTCCCCTTGTGTCGAATCAATAAATTGGGTAATACTTCCCTCGAAGACTGTTGCGATCCCCTATACTTGTGGGTCATCAGCGGCGAACGGGGGAGACGATGAATCGACCCTGTTTCAGTAGAAGCGGGCGTTAGTGAAGCAGATCTGGTTGGCTGGCAAGGGATTCAGTGAAGTTGATACAGCCGCTGCGCCGAAGTAGTCGGTGGAATAGATCGGCTTCCGTGGAGGGGGGGCCGCGGTGAAGTAGACCCGGTTCCGTTGGAGAGGATCCGGTGCAACGGCAGGAAAGGCGTTGATTGCTACGCTGTGGATGAGGTCGGCAGTGAAGCAGATCCGTCGGTGGCGAGGTCGGCGGTGAAGCAGATCCGTCGGTGGCGAGGTCGGCGGTGAATGGTTGGTGGGTGGGTGTGGGCCTGTGGGGAGGGTTCGAGATCTAGGCAAGATATTTCATTGTTACCGAATGAGCCCTCCATGGTCAGTGGGTTGTAGCTTCCGGACCAGGGTTAAAAGGGTAAAACTGGTCACGGGATTTTCGAATGGATGCGGCGGGATGATTTGGCGCGCGGCCGAAATTTTCAGTTTCAAGCTACAAGCAGAACGACAAAAATAATGTTCTTCCCCGGGGAGCTCTCATTTCTTCCTCTTCTCTTTCTCTCTCGAGACTCTCCCACTCCCCGGCTCCTCTCCCCCTTCTCTCCGGCGACCTCGCCGGCCGGAGACGAGGCCGACTTCTCTACGTATATCGTACACCCTCCGAACTAAATTAATTGATTCAACTTTCCTTAGACGTGTATGTATCTAGAGTAAAAACATGTGTGGATACATCCATATTTAGATAAGCAAAGTTGAGTCGGCTAATTTGGATCCGAGGGAGTTAGTGTTGTTGTAAGCTTAGATCCGAGTGTTTCCCATGAGCGAGAATGGCGCAATGGAGTCGGGGATCTCGTCATCGGCTTCAGATCTGGCCTATGGTGAATCCGGCGAATCAGATCCGGCGGATCTTGCCGGCCAAACCCCGATCCGGTGCCATCAAGGTGATGGCGCTAACGGTGAGGCTTGCTTTGGTCGGTGCTTCGGATCCGGCCAATGGGGAAGTCAAGTCGCTAACGTTCACAAGCTCGGGGCATACGACGGCGTCATCCGTCTTGCCCGTGAACATCTTGGCCTTTCGGCGGCCCTTCTCGAGCCAATATGCCGTTGCTGAGGCCCTTCTACTCCTTCGTCCCGGCGACTACCGGCGACACCGTCCCAAGTGGTGCGTCTCCGGCGACGGAGTTGCCGGAAAGGATGCGGAGCAGAGATCTGATGTGCGGTCCAGAAGGACTCGATTGATTTTCTTATATATGTTTTGGGGTCCTTTTTGTAAAGTTGCAGGTCCTATTAGTTATTGTCTAGTTCTTTTGGACCTCTATGTAATTTTTTGGACTAGTTTCCCTATGCACCGATAAACTTGAATTTTGACAAGTTCACGGGAAAAAATTCCTTTGCACATATCACTACAAGAAATATGGTGACTTGCGACCCTCCATATTGGTCAGTGGAAGGTCATTGTACACCATTTATGACCACGTCGTGACCAATAACTATTAGTCGCCAGTTGAGCGTCACTGACGGCGCACGACGACCTTTTATTTTAAATGGTCGTAGAGGACTACGACTAAAATTGATGGTCATAGATTCTATGACCAAAACTTTGGTCAAGGGCTGCCCTGCATGTCCACGTCAGATCCAACATGGCAAATCCTACGTGGCAGGTTGTGGTTCAAAATCAGCCCAGTCCAGTTTGTCCATCTATATGGGCCGAGACAAAAATCCTGGCCTTTTATTCTTGGGCTTCTTCCATTCATCAGTCGGTTCATTTTTTTGTCCTTGGCTTTTTAATAGTTTTGTTTTGGGCTTGGCTTTTGTAATCCATTTCTTATTTTTCATGAAACGTACATTCTTCTGGTTCAGTATCAGCTAATACAGTACAATAAACGCTTGGGCCGTGGCCACTTTACTTCCCAGTTACATACATATATCCAAAATTCAGTACGAAGGGTAGATACAGTAGATATTACACAAGAAACATCACAGCATATCAGATTACATCAGAACATTATCTCAACAACTCTCAAAGCATTGCATCATATGGACTACCGACCATCTACTATAAAAAATGCTAGTTCCCAGGACAGTTCCAACACAACAGGAGCTCCTTTTTAGCGTACTTCCTACCAGCACTTCCAGAGTCAGCTTCAAAAAGAAATCATGTGAAAATAATTAGTTTAGAATAATCAGAGCTTCTCTCATCGGCAAATACCTACAGAAAACTTTATTTTTGCATGAAATACAAATAATATAGGACTAATAATTACAACACCATTTTAAAAACACAAAAACATCCAGTTGTAAACTACAATAAATTAACAATTTTGAGACAACCGCTCAGACTTCATTTGTCATTTACTTTTTTACAGTATAAGCATCACTTGGTTGCACAACTATTTTAGAATACCAAAACAGTGGCTTCAAAATTGCAAATAAACAGAGTACGCTGAACATTCATGGAAACATGCAACGGACTGAGAGAAATGCATAGTTCAGTACAGAGAACTTTCAAGGTTTTACCTTTTTTCACACTGAAAGGATGTTGAGCCCAACCAGGCCCATTTTTCCTGTGCTTGGAGAACCAGGAAGTTGAGGAAGCGATTGATGCCGGCGGGGCCAACTTCTGCGTGCCCCGATAGAAGACCCCCAGTAGAAGACGCTGACAAGGCCCTTGGTGTGAAGCATGAAGAGGATGGAGTGAATACCGTTGAACTAGTAGGTGTAGAAGAAGTTGCTGATCCAGACCGCTACAGGCACCAGAAGCATCAAAAACACCCATGCATGAACTGCAGAGGATAGTGGCGCCAGCTCTTGTATGCTGCAAAAACATGAGAAACTTCAGCTAACAGGGATATTAACCAGTGGATTAATAGATACTAAATCAAACAAATAGATTTGGAGACAGCCGCTCAGGCTTCCTGTCATTTACTTGTTATACAGTAAGCATCACTTAGTTGTGCAACTATTTTAGAATTCTTAAAAGGCGTTTGGTACATATCAAAAAGGAGCTTCAAAGTTACAAATAAACAGAGCTCACGAACATTCATGGAAACAGACAACATACTGAGAGATATGCACAGTTCAGCACGGAGAATTTTCAAGATTTTACCTTTCTGTCAAACTATGAAAGGATGATGAGCCCAACCAGAACCCTTTATCCACGTGTTGGAGAACCCGAAGCTGAGGAAGTAGCTGATGCCAGCGGAGCCATCATCTTCGTGCCCCAGTAGAAGGTGTTGAGGCCCTTGGTGCGAAGTGTGAAGAGGATGGAGTGGGCACTGTTGAACTGGTAGGTGTAAAAGAAGTTGCTGACCCAAACCACTACAAGCCCACTACAAGCAACAGAAGCATCAAGAACACCCAAGAACCAACTGCACAGTAGGCTGTCAAGTGGGGCGGGATGCGGGATCACATTTTGCACTACCTGTGCTTTAAATCCCCTTCAATTCCCACGTCTGTTTGCTCTGTTTTTTTGTTTTGCGGGATTCAGAATGCCTGTTTGCGGACCCCGCTTTGCAACCCTACTGCACAGGATAGTGGCTTCAGCTCTTGTATGCTACAAAAACACAAGAATCTTTAGCTAACAGGTATATTAACCAGTGGACTTATAGATACTAAATCAAACAAATAATTTCTTGTGTTAATTACCAGCATGGTATACTACGTTACTACATAACTTGTGCATGGATTAACAAATCCAAGCAAAGAACATATTGACAGATTTTTTCATGCAAATAAATATTTACTGAATGATATAACTTGTGTTAACAACCCAAGTGAGGCTATTATGCTAGTCTGCAAGTGTGCAGCTTCAACATACACAATTAATTACAGTTCAAAACACTGCAAATCGCTTTTTAGCATTATAATATCGTAATAACATATCACTGCCCACAAATGATTACCAAGACAGGAATAGAAGTGCAGAGAGTACATATGGACATAATTTTTCTATAACTCGGACAAACATGAGTACCTACAAACCAATGGAGTACATCTTTCAATTGACTAGGTCTCGATACACTTTCCTAGTGGGGTACTAGTCAAGTTTTGGCTAATTTCAAAGAGCGCAGCAAGTATCACTACCTGATCCAAATTGTCATCTTTCTTACCGGATACATCTACGAAAAAACATTCTACAAACCAAAACCATAAACTCGTTAGCAAACCAACTTAAGACATATTATCTATTTGTGGCACAGGAGAGTAGTGAGCAGGAAATGCAAATCAAATTGCCTCTTGAAAGAATGAACCAGCTTATATTCAAACAAAAAAGGAAATAACGGACCAGCTCAATATGTAGCCTTCATTATTTCCTAACAAGAGATCACTGGAGTATTACAGTAGTAATGAATGGCCCTACTTACATATGGAACCAGGGATCATGTTCAACCAGCAATAAATGTATGTACCATGGGAATGACAGTACTACAACCACTCAATAATTCCTAAGAAGAACATCGCAATGACAATACTGTCTCCAATCCTAACAAGCCAAGATTATAACCATAAGCAGGAAACTAAAGATCTCGCTCAAGATCTGATTCTTCCACAACGAAAACCTATGAGGCTAAGAACACAGGCAGAATCATGCAAAGCAAGCTGATATATGAACAAAAGGGGATCGGGCAGAGAAGACGGACCTGCGCCTAGTCTGCAAGGCGGAGAGGCTCGTAGTTGACAACAGCGTGGTTGGAGGAGAGTTTGTTGGTGGATCCGGTCTAGCCGGGGTGGGAGACGACGTGGAAGGCCACCTCCATGGTCGGCGACGCGGAAGGCGTCTGCGGCGACCACGCGAAGTCAAGAAGAGCTCAGCGGTGGCTCTAAATCGCCCTCATCGAATACCTCCATCTTCTAGTTCCTACCGCGACGTTCCTGTTTCAAAAGATGCAACGCGTTAGACGAGGTCGAGCAGGAGGTGATGGGGTCTGGGGAAAGAAGGAGAGAAAGGTGGCGTCGCCGGTTGAGTGGGAGCGCCTGCTGGTCGGGCGACCAGGTACCATGAACTCTCCCGCGAGCTCGCCCGTCACGGGCGGATGCAAGCAGGCGTCCGGTCTCCTCAATCCCCTCCAAAATCTCCTCCCGCGTCACCGTCGGTGGAGAGGCTTGACGAGAAGGGGGAAGGTTGCTGATGTCGATGTTGTGTGCGTGGAGAAGGGAGGCAGGGGCCGGCGGCGGATCTGGCTCGAGGAGTCGAGGTAGGTGGACGAGCGAGGAGACGTCGGTGCCCAGCCCACCGGAGCGGGCGAGGCGGAGACCGGCGAGGGGCACCGCTCCCGTGCGCGGATAAAGACGGGATCGCCGACCTTGAAGAAGCAGGTGAGGTGGAGGACGGCGAGAGATGGGTGGCGGCGGGGTAGGGTTTGGTGGTGGAGCAGGTCGGGGTCGGGAGAGCTCGGTCTCGACCGGCTTTGGTCTTCCGGCTATCCGGTGGGGCCGTAGGGGTACCCGTGGCTTTGAGTAGAACGATCGCTGAAAAATTTGGAAAAAATAGGCGCCTGAATTGAGCGGGCCAGCAAAGATTTTGCTAAGTAGTGGAGGGAAAAGTGGCGCCAAAATATTCGGTAGAAAAGGCTCCACGTGGTAGTTGCTACTCCCTCCATCTTGAATTGTAATAAGGTGATAAAACGATTAAACAAAAGTTAAATATTAATAACTTGATTAATATTTCTTCCAACAAAATTAACTTTAATAAATATTTAGAAAACATATCTATATCTACAATATTGAATGGATATATTAAAAATATACTTGTTCTATTGATATTGATTTAATATTATAATTATTAACAACGTTGACTTTTGAGTAATTATTAGACGTCTTACATTTTGGAACGGTGGAAGTATTGGCTAAGCTATCTATTTGAACCTCCTAGTCAACATGTCAATATGTGGTCCTACATGTCAATTTTAGATTTAAACTTAGTGCTATCGAGACACATAAGCGGAAGTTGCCACATGACATGACATGTAGGCAAAACTGCTGAGTTGGACTACCAATCAATTTAAGGAATGATGAAGCATCACAGATGATCATTTAAATTGGTCGTAGTCAGCTAAAATTAAGATCGTACATCATGCCACCTATGTTATGACCAATTCGTGTGACTTAGTTATGACTTTTCTCACCAGAATGGTCGTCGAAAATTAGGGTTTGGACCCTCTCAAACGCCATACGACCAATTGATGTGAAATGGTCATATAGGTATGACCAATATATATGTGGTCATTGTGAGAAGGTCACTAGTTAACACATTTGTTGTAGTGTATGGCCTATCATATATGAACATTTTTGAGATTTAAACTATATGTAATGGCCAGCACTTGCGCAAGGGGCTCGTCTAGTGCGCACTAGTTTCCATTAGCACCGATAAATTTGAATCTTGACAAGTTCTTGCAAGAAAAAATTGATTCACATATAGCCTATCATGTATGAACATTATTGGGATTCAAACTATACATAAATGGCCAACATGTGTGCAAGGGAGTCCTCTAATGTGCACTAGTTTCCATTAGCACTGATAAATTTGAATCTTTACAAGTTCTCGGAAAAAAATTGCTTCACACATATGCCCTATCATGTATGAACATTATTGGGATTCATATTATATACTTTTTTGACACAAAAATTCATATTATATATAGATGGCCAACACTTGTGCAAGGGGATCCTCTAATGTGCACTAGTTTCCATTAGCACCGATAAATTTGAATCTTGACAAGTTCTCGGGAAAAATTGCTTTACACATATGCCCTATCATGTATGAACATTATTGGGATTCAAACTATATATAGATGGCCAATACTTGCGCAACGAGGTCCTCTAGTGTGCAATAGTTTCCATTAGCACTGATAAGCTTGAATTTTGACAATATATTCAAGAGAGTTGTTTCGCGATTGTTGGCCTATATCATGCATATATGAACATTTTTGGGATTCAAACTTTATATATGGCCAACACTTGCGAAAAGGGGGTGTCCTCTAATTAATGTGCACTAGCTAGATTCCATTAGCACCGATAAACTTGAAATTTGACAAGTTCTCGAAAAAACTTGCTTCACGATATAATATGGCATACCACATGTGTATAAACATTCTTGTGATTCAATCTATAGATGGTGGCAAACACACTTGCGCAAGGGTCGGGGTCCTCTAATGTGTGCAATATATATTAGTTTCGATTAGCATCGATAAAGTTGTATTTAATTTTGAAAGTTCTCAAAAAACTTGCATATGGCCGATCATGTATGACCATTCATGGGATTCAAATTAAATGGCCAACAATTGCGCATCAAGGGGGTCATCTATAAATATGTGCAATAGTGTACATTTAGCATTGGTAATCTTGAATATATATATATATATATATAGGACATATTCATACTACACCCGGGTGTAGTTACACCCACACGTGTTTCTCATAATTAAGAGAGTATCTATCATACCGGAGAGTATGTACATGTAGTATGAAGTATATAAGACTATTTTGGTAGTATATATAATACTTTGTAGGCAGTATGTAGATTTTTTACGTAGACTCAGTTTTTACGTATACATATGCATGTATTTCAGATATAAAGTGCAAACTATGGGTTCACTTGCATTTTTTTCACCAAATTTGGTTTGGATTATCTTACATATAGTATACAAACATACTCAAACCGATAAAGTATCGTATATACTTCCGTACGGAAGTATATAGATATGGGTGTAACTACACCCAGGGGTAGGAAGTATTTATCCTATATATATATATATATCTTTACTATTAAATTGCAATAGGTGACTGGCTGGTGTCACAAATGGGCCAAAGAGTATGTTTGCTGGGCCCAGTATAACCCCCACTTAAATCGTCCCGGATAACCAGGCTCACGATTGTAGCCTGCAAACCAACGTATTCGATCACGTAGGCATCCATCTCCCCCTAAAAAAATGTAGGCATCCATCTAATCAACTCAGACCAGGCTTGCCTCCTGGAGAAGTCAGATCGAACCGAATCCCAGTGCTCGCACGAAAGGACAAGGCCAAGCGGAGACCAACAGAGACCCTAGATGGCTGGATTCAGATGGAATCCCGTCGAAAAAATAATCTGTTCCGCACCTCGATTCTCAACGGAGAGGAGCAGGAAGGACAAGGTCGATTCCAATCGGGGACAAGCGGGAAGGACAAGGGAGGGTCTACGGCGTTGGGTTTGATTCCAGTCCCTGGCAGCTTCGCACGGCGCTATGGCGCGATTTCGCTTGGCGAGCAGCTGGGCTATCGCCCTTCGGTGCTTGCACAAACTGGCCACCGTCGGTGTGGACGCTACGTAGTTCTCCTCCTTTGATTACTGCGACGTTGTCCCCTGACAAAGTGATAATTAATCACCGGCTGCCGAGCTCTGGCTGCGGACAGGGCTTGAAGGAGCCTTGGAGAAACACGAATGCAGCCTTTAGGCAAGAGCTTGAATCACGGCAGATAAAGCGCCGCCGGTGCGCGCCGTGGAGAGGCGTGATTAGGCCATGACGCCCAAGCACCATCGCTGGCCATGAGGCTTCTCAAATCCCTCTCCGATGGCGATGACGGGGTAACGAGATGGGCCTCCTACAGAACAAGGCGGCGCAGCAGGACGGTTTGACCAGATCACTGAGCTCCATCGCGGCATAATGCGCCAGGGAGCAGGCGGCGGAGACGCTGGTGGTTTCTGCACCTCTCCGATCGAGCGCCGCTGACGGAGTCCGCCTCGCTGTGACAAAATAAATGACGCCTGGCCGGCCACACCCAAACATTCGATCGAGCGGGACTTGATCCTAAGGTTGCGACCTGCGAACTCCGTTACGAGCTCGATCGGCGGCCGAGCAGACCACCCGGCGGTGTCGTCGACGCCAGGCTGGTCCCGACTCTCTACTCGGGGTCGAGGATCCCCATGCATGCACACCGTGAACGCTAGCGAATTGACACAGAGACGGGTGTCGATGAGGAGCTCCTCGGCAAGACGGCCGAGGGGCTGGGAGACTCAACGGTAGATGAACCATGAATCACGTCTCGCGTGGACGCAAACACTGTAGCAAGCTCTCGCTGGAAAAATCTCTTTAGGCTACGCATGCAACTATGCAACCACGTGAGGTCAAATGTGAAGTTCTGCATGGCTTCAAGTTGCCCAATAATGTGTGCGTCTCAGTGCAGAATGAAAGGGCCGCCCGACATCCATGCATGCCTCGTCTCAGCTGTATCACCCTGGTTGAAGTACATGCAGCAGCGCGCGCCGCCCGTCCACGTCGAGGAATTCCGTGGCGCACTGCACCGCGGCCACGTTGAAGGGGTTGAGCGCCACGGCTTCGCCCTAGCAGAACTCAAATACTTAAAATGCATGGGAGCCAGCCTCTGGGGAAGCTAGCCGACATCAGAAACCTCTCGTATCACCAGCTGGATAAAGCACTGCCTGCTAGAGGCTACACCAACCAAAACCTAAGTTCGTCGGTCACCGGCACCGACCTTGTGCAGAATGAAGCTTCTTTCGACAACAAGGAGATCCGGTCTCTCCTCGTCATGCAATTTATTCATATTTCATGGAAGCAAAAAATAAATAAACTCTTCCCTGCAAATCTCCTTTGAAACAGAAAGCCAGTATTAGGGATCCATTAAGGGCTAAACATGACGTCTCTGGTAGCGGGTAAAATATCCACCACCATCATCATGGCACTGAATCATCTTTGATCTTCTGCATTCACGTGGCTATTATTTAGTTCAGGTATCAACTATATGTATATTTTCAACTTTATCAACATGCATTTTTAATTATAGTTTTAATGTTTTTGCATAAGTATTCATATATTTTTATGCCGTAGCAACGCACGGGCATTCAACTAGTATATATATATTTCGAAGAGTTCTCGAAAAAACTTGCTTCCCGATATATGGCCTTTAGCAATATATATACCATGCATGCATATATTTGTATATATATTTGAACATATTAATTCTTGGGGATTTCAATATCTCTCTCTCTCTCTCTCGATCTATCGTTGGTGGCTAGAACAACACACATATGCATGCACTTTATGCGCAAAGGCGCGGGTGCCTCTAATAATTCATGTGTGTGCGCATATTTGAACATATTCTTGGGGATTTCAATCTCTCTCTCTCGATCTATATATCGTTGGTGGCCAAAAAACACACATATATACACATGCACTTTATGCGCAAAGGCGCGGGTGCCTCTAATAATGTGTGTGCACACTCGATCGATGATCCCTAAACCTTAAACCATAAAACCCTAAAACCCTAATCCCTAATTCCTAAACACCCTAAACACCCTAAACACTAAACCCTAAACCCTAAACACTAAACCATAAACCCTAAACCCTAAACACTAAACCCTAAACCCTAAACCCTAAACCCTAAACACTAAACCCTAAACACTAAACCCTAGTACCTAAACCCTAATTAACCATAACCCTAACCCTAACCCTAATTAAACCCTACAAATATAGGCCAACGACACTTAATTGCGCATCAAGCAGGCGACCAACTAATTAGCGCTGATAAATTAATTAACTTGAATTTTGACAAGTTCTCTCGCATGAAAGCACATTTGATTAAGTTGTCTCATAATATATATATATATAATTAGTGTGCATGCGCGCATGGCATACCTTGCATATCATTCGTGCATATATTTCAATATATATTTGAACATATTCTTGGGGATATATATATATATATTTGAATATCTATCTCTCGATCTATATATCGTTGGTGGCCAAAAAAACACACTTATATATATACGCATGCACTTTATGCGCAAAGGCGCGGTGCCTCTAATAATGAGTGTGCACTCGATCGATGATCCCTAAACCTTAAACCCTAATTCCTAATCCCTAATTATACCCTAAACGTACACCCTAAACACCCTAAACACTAAACCCTAAACCCTAGACCCTAAACCCTAAACACTACACCCTAAACCCTAAACCCTAAAACCCTAAAACCCTAAACCCTAAAACCCTAAACCCTAAACCCTAAACCCTAAACCCCTAACCCTAACCCTAACCCCTAGCTAACCCTAAACCCTAAACCCTAATTAAACCCTACATATATAGGCCAACGACACATAATTGCGCGGGTGCCTCTCTAATAATGTGTGTGCGCACTCGATCGATGATCCCTAAACCTTAAACCATAAAACCCTAAAACCCTAATCTCCCTAATCCCTAAACACCCTAAACACTAAACCCTAAACCCTAAACACTAAACCCTGAACCCTAAACCCTAAACACTAAACCCTAAACCCTAAACACTAAACCCTAAACCCCAGACCCTAAACCCTGATTAACCCTAACCCTAACCCCTAGGTAGCTAACCCTAAACCCTAAACCCTAAACCCTAAACTCTAATTAACCCTAACCCTAAAACCCTAGCTAGCTAACCCTAAACCCTAAACCCTAATTAAACCCTACATATATAGGCCAACGACACTTAATTGCGCATCAAGCAGGCGACCAACTAATTAGCGCTGATAAATTAATTAACTTGAATTTTGACAAGGTATCTCGAATGAAAACACATTTGATTAAGTTGCCTCATAATATATATACAATTAGTGTGCATGCGCGTATGGCATACCTTGCACATATCATTCGTGCATATATTTCAATATATATTTGAACATATTCTTGGGGATATATATATATTTCAATCTCTCTCTCTCGATCTATATATCGTTGGTGGCCAAAAAACACACTTATATACGCATGCACTTTATGCGCAAAGGCGCGGGTGCCTCTAATAATGTGTGTGTGCACTCGATCGATGATCCCTAAACCTTAAACCCTAAAACCCTAATCCCTAATCCCTAATTAAACCCTAAACGTACACCCTAAACACCCTAAACACTAAACCCTAAACCCTAGACCCTAGACCCTAAACCCTAAACCCTAAACACTAAACCCTAAACCCTAAACCCTAACCCTAACCCTAACCCCTAGCTAACCCTAAACCCTAAACCCTAATTAAACCCTACATATATAGGCCAACGACACTTAATTGCGCGGGTGCCTCTCTAATAATGTGTGTGCGCACTCGATCGATGATCCCTAAACCTTAAACCATAAAACCCTAAAACCCTAATTAAACCCTACATATATAGGTCAACGGCACTTAATTGCGCATCAAGCAGGCGACCAACTAATTAGAGCTGATAAATTAATTAACTTGAATTTTGACAAGTTCTCTCAAATGAAAACACATTTGATTAAGTTGCCTCATAATATATATATATATATATAATTAGTGTGCATGCGCGCATGGCATACCATGCATATATTTCAATATATATTTGAACATATTCTTGGTGATATATATATATATATTTCAATCTCTCTCTCTCGATCTATATATCGTTGGTGGCCAAAAAACACACTTATATACGCATGCACTTTATGCGCAAATTAAGGCGCGGGTGCCTCTAATAATGTGTGTGTCCACTCGATCTATGATCCCTAAACCCTAAACCCTAATCCCTAATCCCTAATTAAACCCTAAACGTACACCCTAAACACCCTAAACACTATAGGCCAACGACACTTAATTGCGCGGGTGCCTCTAATAATGTGTGTGCGCACTCGATCGATGATATCCCTAAACCTTAAACCATAAAACCCTAAAACCCTAAACACTAATCCCTAATCCCTAAACACCCCTAAACACCCTAAACACTAAACTCTAAACCCTAAACACTAAACCCTAAACCCTAAACCCTAAAACCTAAACCCTAAACCCTAAACACTAGACCCTAAACCCTAAACACTAAACCCTAAACCCTAGACCCTAAACCCTAATTAACCCTAACCCTAACCCCTAGGTGTAGCTAACCCTAAACCCTAAACCCTAAATAAACCCTACATATATATATATAGCACTACAAGAAAAGTTGCCATGGCCGACGAAGTTGAAGTCCCTCCGTGGTTGCTGGTGTACCATGGCCGACGATTTTTGGTCTCTCCGTTGTGCATGTCAAAACGTTTTTTTCTCGTTTTTGAGGCCACCTAGCCCGACGAAAACGGCCAAAACGTCGCGTATGGTGGCCCGGGACGTGGTGCATCTCGAAATCTCGGGTTCGCCGGCCGAGTCAACGCAAAT
>NC_061510.1:197641547-197728585 GCF_022539505.1 Lolium rigidum | reverse complement strand
AATCATGGTCAAACACCTAGGATTTGACCAAGATTCAAATGGGTAGAAAATTTAAAAAAACCAGAAAAATGAAAAACCAAAGTATATAGTCTTCTTATGTCATGTAGTAAGCATTCAAGTTGATAAACAAGGTCTAGACATATTCAAACTAGACAAACCAGTATCTACCCCCTAACCCCTAAACTCTGTCTTATGAAGTCTAGCATGAAGAGAAGTGGTTTTGGGTTTCAAACATTGAAATTTCAAAAACCTCCCAAAATCTTCATTTTAGAGTGACTAAGAAGGATACAAGCTTCCCTTTTCATTTTCATGTTTTAAACTTGTTTAAATCTTGGCCAAACCTAGGATTTGACCAAAAGATTCAAATGGGCATAGAAATTCAGAAAAAAATCAAAAGAATGAAAAACCAAAGGACATAGCATTCTTATGTCATATATATAATAAGCATTCAAGTTGATAAACAATGTCTAGACGTATTCAAACCAGAAAATCATGTATATATCTACCCCTAACCCTAAACTCTGTCTTATGAAGTCAAGCATGCATGAAGAGAAGTGGTTTTTGGTTTCCAACAAGGAAATTTCAAAAACCCTCCCTAGAGCTACATTTTGGAGTGACTAAGAAGGATATATGTTTAATTTTTCATATTCATGATTTAAACTTGTTTAAACCATGGTAAAACCTAGGATTTGACCAAGATTCAAATGGGCATAATTTTAAAAAAAATCAAAAAATGAAAAACCAAGGCACATAGTCTTCTTATGTCATATAGTAAGCATTCAATTAAGTTGATAAACAAGGTCTAGACATATTCAAACCAGGAAAATCATGTATCTACCCCTAACCCTAGCTAAACTATGTCTTATGAAGTCAAGCATGCATGAAGAGAAGTGGTTTTTGGTTTCAAACGTTTAAGCCAAAAGCCCCTTTTCAAATATTTCAAACTTATTCAAATTTGGTTCAAATTTGAAAGACATACAAGTTATAGCACACACAGTGCATACATTTTCACACATACTGCACTTGATGCTAACCCTATAGTTTGAGGCCATTTGGATGAGGTCGAAAAAATTCTTGGATTAGAATCGTGTTGTTCGAACCCCGTAGTTGGATTTTTTTTGAACCTTGATCTATAGAACTGGGCAAAACCCTAGTTTAACCTATTTAATTATAGATTCGTATATCGATTTTTCTACAGTACCTTTTTATTATTACTATGAAGCACATGTGTGTTTGCCCGTCGAGTGAAACTTGGAGGAAGAGGGATCACTCGGAAGGAGAGAAGAAGGGAAAGCATTTTGGTGTCTCCCCTTTTTCGGGTGATGATGTTGACTTGTGCAGGGTTTGTCAGTGAGCAGGAGGTGCGAGTGAGCGAGCGAGCGAGTCGAGCGAGGCCGAGAATGAGAGAGATTTGTTTTTTTGTGAGATGGACAACCGAAGGATCCTGAAGGACCCAGAGACGTCCAGTACGCATCCTGGTGCGTCTTCTCTTGACAAAGAAGATGGCTGGGAGTTTGCGTACCTATTGCACGTGACTTGTGCTCACTGAAGTGTGGGACCTCACGCATGGGCACCACACATAAGTGACAGACCTGTTGGTGTAAAAACTCGATTGATTATTATAGTGCATTAGAACAAAGTTTCCTTTGGATTCAAAGGGTAGGAAATCCAAGTTAACTCATTTACATCCATGAAGCAAAGTTAACATATCTATCAGTTGGTACATTTTGGAGTGACTAAGAAGCATCCATGCTTACTTATTCGTTTTCACGTGTTAAACTTGTCTAAATCTTGGTCAAACCTAGGATTTGACCAAGATTCAAATGGGCAGAAAAATAGAAAAAAAACAGAAAAATGAAAAACCAAATCAAATAGTTTTCTTATGTGTTGCCAAACTATTTGAAGGGCTATTTTCTAAAACACTAGTATGGCAGTATGGTATTTTCCCTAGCTATGTAGAAAATGATGAACAATCCATGCCTTTTGATTGCCTTTTTTGAACCACCTTTGGCTTGACTTCAAATTTAGGTACGGAAAAATCATGCGGGGAGGGGACGAGTGTTTCTTTTGGATGCATCGCTCGTATTTGCAAGTTTTTGGGTTCCCACAAATTCAGGGTAGCATCATGCATGCCCCCTTCCCCTACCTTCCCGAGCTGAAAAATTTGTTAGCCAAGTAGTAGAATGGCATGACCAACAAGTTTCAAGTAAAATTTTGAATATAACCAAAATGTACCAATTGATAGATGAGTTAACTTGGCTTCATGGAAAAAAATACTATCATGTAAATGAGTTAACTTGGCTTCCCTACCCTTGGAGCCATAGGAAACTTTGTACTTATACAATATAATAAGCACCCTAGTTTAAATCATGAATCTGAAAAATTAAGCATCTATCCTTCTTAGTCACTCCAAAATGTAGCTCTTGGGAGGGTTTTTGAAATTTCCATGTTTGAAACCAAAAACCACATATCTTAATGCGTGCTTGACTTCATGAGACAAAGTTTAAGGTTAGGGGTATCAGCATCCCCAAGCTTAGTTCATGCTCGTCCCGAGCAGGTAAACGATAACAAAGATAATTTCTGGAGTGACATGCCATCATAACCTTGATCATACTATTGTAAGCATATGTAATGAATGCAGCGACAAAACAATGGTAATGACATGGCTAAACAAATGAATCATAAAGCAAAGACTTTTCATGAATAGTACTTTCAAGACAAGCATCAATAAGTCTTGCATAAGAGTTAGCTCGTAAAGCAATAATTCAAAGTAGAGGTATTGAAGCAACACAAAGGAAGATTAAGTTTCAGCGGTTGCTTTCAACTTATAACATGTATATCTCATGGATATTGTCAATGTAAAGTAATATAACAAGTGCAATATGCAAGTATGTAGGAATCAATGCACAGTTCACACAAGTGTTTGCTTCTTGAGGTGGAGAGAGATAGGTGAACTGACTCAACATAAAAGTAAAAGAAAGGACCTTCGCAGAGGGAAGCAGGGATTAAATCATGTGCTAGAGCTTTTTACGTTTTGAAATCATATAGAGAGCATAAATGTAAAATTTTGAGAGGTGTTTGTTGTTGTCAACGAATGGTAGCGGGTACTCTAACTACCTTATCAACCAGACTTTCAAGAGCGGCTCCCATGAAGGACGTTATCTCTACCAAGCAAGGTAGATCATCCCTCTTCTCTTTTGTTTACACATGTACTTTAGTTTAGTTTTTATCTTTTTATTTTTTAGATGACACTCCTCCCAACCTTTTCTTTCTCAAGCCATGGCTAACCCAATCCTCGGGTGCCTTCCAACAATCTCATACTATGGAGGAGTGTCTATTTGCAAAATTAAGTTGCTTACTGATGAATCAGAGCAAAACATGTGAAGAGAATTATTAATGCAAGTTAACTAATCGGGGCTGGGAATCCCATTGCTAGCTCTTTTTGCAAAATTATTGGATAAGCGGATGAAGCCACTAGTCCATTGTGAAAGTCTGTCAGAAGTAAATGACAAGATCGAAAGATAAAACACCACATACTTCCTCATGAGCTATAAAACATTGACACAAATAAGAGATAATAGCTTTTGAATTGTTTTAAAGGTAGCACATGAGCAATTTACTTTGGAATGGCGGAGAAATACCATGTAGTAGGTAGGTATGGTGGACAGAAATGGCATAGTGGTTGGCTCAAGGATTTTGGATGCATGAGAAGTATTCCCTCTCGATACAAGGTTTAGGCTAGCAAGGTTATTTGAAACAAACACAAGGATGAACCGGTGCAGCAAAACTCACACAAAAGACATATTGTAAACATTATAAGACTCTACACCGTCTTCCTTGTTGTTCAAACTCTTTACTCGAAATTATCTAGACCTTAGAGAGACCAATTATGCAAACCAAATTTTAGCAAGCTCTATGTATTTCTTCATTAATAGGTGCAAAGTATATGATGCAAGAGCTTAAACATGAGCACAACAATTGCCAAGCATCAAATTATTCAAGACATTTTATCAATTACTACATGTAGCATTTCCCGATTCCAACCATATAACAATTTAACGAAGCAGTTTCAACCTTCGCCATGAACATTAAAAGCTAAGAACACATGTGTTCATATGAAACAGCGGAGCGTGTCTCTCTCCCACACAAGCATTTATTCAAACAAAAACAAAAAAAAAAGACGCTCCAAGTAAAGTACATAAGATGTGACAGAATAAAAATATAGTTTCAAGAGAAGAAACCTGATAAGTTGTCGATGAAGAAGGGGATGCCTTGGGCATCCCCAAGCTTAGACGCTTGAGTCTTCTTGAAATATGCAGGGATGAACCACCGGGGCATCCCCAAGCTTAGACTCTTCACTCTTCTTGATCATAGTATATCATCCTCCTCTCTTGACCCTTGAAAACTTCCTCCACACCAAACTTTAAGAAAACTCATTAGAAGGTTAGTGCACAATCAAAAATTCACATGTTCAGAGGTGACACAATCATTCTTAACACTTCTGGACATTGCACAAAACTTCTGAAAGTTGATGGAACAAAGAAACTCATTCAACTTAACAAAAGCGGCAATGCGAAATAAAAGGCAGAATCTGTCAAAAACAGAACAGTCCGTAAAGACGAACCTGGAAGGGGCACTTAACTTGCTCAAACGGAAAAACTCAAAACTAATGAAAGATGCGTACATATCTGTGGATCACACACGTAAATTTGCAGATTTTTTCGATTTTTTTACAGAGACTTCTGCACGAATTCGTGACAGACAGCAATGCTGTTTCTGCGCAGCAATCCAAATCTAGCATCAACTTTACCATAGAGACTTTACTTGGCACAAAAACATGATAAGGAGATGTTGCTACAGTAGTAAACAACTTCCAAGACTCAACAAAACAAAAATTGCTGTAGCAAAATAAACACATGGATTATCTCCCAAGAAGTGCTTTCTTTATAGCCATTAAGATGGGCTCAGTAATTTCAATGATGCACTCTCAAGAAATAGTAGTTGAAGCAAAAGAGATCATCAAAAGGCAAATTCAAAACACATTTAAGTCTAACATGCTTCCTATGCATAGGAATCTTGTAAATAAACAAGTTCATGAAGAGCAAAGTAACAAGCATAGGAAGATAAAACAAGTGTAACTTTGAAAATTTCAGCATATAGAGAGGTGTTTTAGTAACATGAAAATTTCTACAACCATATTTTCCTCTCTCATAATAATTTTCAGAGGCATCATGATCAAACTCAACAATATAAGTATCACATAAAGCATTCTTATTCACATGCATAAAAGTATCATTACTCTCCACATAAGCATAATCAATTTTATTAGTTGTAGTGGGAGCAAATTCAACAAAGTAGCTATCATTATTATTCTTATCATCAAATATAGGAGGCATATTGTAATCATAATTAAACTTATCCTCCATAATAGGCGGCACCAAAAGACCAATATCATTATAATCATCATAAATAGGAGGCAAAGTATCATCAAAGTAAATTTTCTCCTCAATGCTTGGGGGACTAAAAATATCATGCTCATCAAAGCCAGCTTCTCCAAGCTTAGAATTTTCCATATCATTAGCAACAATGGTGTTCAAAGCGTTCATACTAATGTGTTCCATAGGTTTTTTAATTTTCGCATCAAACCATCCATGTCTTAAATCAGGAAATAGAATAAGAAGCTCATTGTTGTCCATTATGCCTAACTAGTGTAAAACAAGAAACCAAAAGATGCAATTGCAGGATCTAAAGGAAATAGCTTCGAGCACACACACAACGGCGACAGAAAAGTACTTTACCTGGGACCGGAGTATGAGAGCCTTTTACCTTTCCTCCCCGGCAACGGCGCCAGAAAATAGCTTGATGCCTACGTGTGCTTCTATTCTTGTAGACAGTGTTGGGCCTCCAAGAGCAGAGGTTTGTAGAACAGCAGCAAGTTTCCCTTAAGTGGATCACCCAAGGTTTATCGAACTCAGGGAGGAAGAGGTCAAAGATATCCCTCTCATGCAACCCCGCAACCACAAAGCAAGAAGTCTCTTGTGTCCCCAACACACCTAATAGGTGCACTAGTTCGGCGAAGAGATAGTGAAATACAAGTGGTATGAATGAATATGAGCAGTAGTACGGCGCCGTGAAAAGTGCTTGCCGGCGTGCGATTGATGGTAGTAATATTGCAGGAAGTAAAGATGCAAGTAAAACGAGTAAACAAGCAACGATAGCGGTATTTAGGAACAAGGCCTAGGGATCATACTTTCACTAGTGGACACTCTCAACATTGATCACATAACAGAATAAATAGATAGATGCTAGACTCTACACCCTCTTGTTGGATGATGAACACCACTAACTGTGTAGGATTACACGAACCCTCAATGCCGGAGTTAACAAGCTCCACAATATTCGATGTTCATATTTAAATAACCTTAGAGTGCATGACAGATCAACATAACCAAACCAAGTACTAACATAGCATGCACACTCGTCACCTTCACACTACGAAAGGAGGAATAGATCACATCAATACTATCATAGCAATAGTTAACTTCATAATCTACAAGAGATCACAATCATAGCCTACGCCAAGTACTACACGATGCACACACTATCAACATTACACCGTGCAGGAAGAATAAACTACTTTAATAACATCACTAGAGTAGCACACAGATAAATTGTGATACAAAACACATTGCAATCATAAAGAGATATAAGTAAGCACTTCACTATGCCATTCATAACAGTGAATAAGTATTCTCGTGAAATATAGCCTAAGAGACCCACACGGTGCACACACTCGTCACCTTTACACACGTGGGACAAGGAGTCTCCGGAGATCACATAAGTAAAACCCACTTGACAAGCATAATGACATCTAGATTACAAGCATCATCATATGAATCTCAATCATGTAAGGCAGCTCATGAGATTATTGTATTGAAGCACATAGGAGAGAGATTAACCACATAGCTACCGGTACAACCCCGAGCCTCGATGGAGAACTACTCCCTCCTCATGGGAGACAGCAGCGTTGATGAAGATGGCGGTGGTGTCGATGGATAAGCCTTCCGGGGGCACTTCCCCGTCCCGGCGGCGTGCCGGAGCAGAGACTCCTGTCCCCCAGATCTTGGCTTTGCGATGGCGGCGGCTCTGGAAGGTTTTCTCTGGTTTCGTCCAACGTGGTAAGGTTTTCGTGACGGAGACTTTAAGTAGGCGGAAGGGCAAGGTCGGTGGAGTCCTGGTGGGGCCACACACTAGGCCGGCGCTGCCAGGGCTTGGGCCGCGCCGCCCTACTGTGTCCCCACCTCGTGGCCCCACTTCGTTTCCCCTTCGGACTTCTGGAAGCTTCGTGGAAAAATAGGACCCTGGGCGTTGATTTCGTCCGATACCGAGAATATTTCGTTACTAGGATTTCTGAAACCAAAAACAGCAGAAAACAGGAACTGGCCCTTCGGCATCTCGTCAATAGGTTAGTTCCGGAAAACGCATAATAATGACATAAAGGATGCATAAAACATGTAGATATCATCAATAATGTGGCATGGAACATAAGAAATTATCGATACGTCGGAGACGTATCAGGGGGCTACTCCCATCTTGAGCGCCGGACGCGCACCCGATAGAACTTTTTTGCACTCCAGGATCATGCCCGGGGACTTGATTCTGTGTAGGGTGATGTTGTTTTGCCATCGGCAGTTAACCAGCAAAAGTTGGGCACGTTACTTATTATCCCTTATGCATTGAAAATTTATCGGGTAAAACAAGCCTTGGTACAAATGTATCGGATGATCAATGAAGACTTGCAGCAAAACTTCGGCAGAAGAAAATGTCCGAGTAGTACAACTTGAGTCTACGCACGGATTGCAAGCATCCATACCTAGACTCGGGGGCTACTCCCATCGGGAGCGCTTGACGCGCACCCGATAGAAGAAGATGATGCTGATACAAGATGGACAAAAACAATCCAGGAGAAGAACATTAGGTGGAGGCATGCTTTAGTCTCTACCCGAACTATCTTCGGCTAGACACTCGGGGGCTACTGACGTGGGCATAACTCTTCGGGTAACCGACATTGCCCTACCCTATACGATCTAGCAGGAGGCCCGTGAAGGTACTCAATGACAAAGACGGGCCACTTGGGTGGCGCGGCAAAAGATTCCTTGGCGGGCAAGACAACGAAGGGAAATTTTAGAGCTAGATCTATTGTAAAATCTAGTCGTACTCGGTTAGACCTCTTGAGACCTGGCCTCCTATATAAAGGCCAGGAGAGGGGCTGCCGAGGGACACGTACAATCTTAGCAATCTTAGCCACCAAAAGTCTAGAGCTAGGTCGCCGCATCACTTAGCCTCTCGACGAGATCTCAGCCGAACCCTTCGGCACCCCATTGTAACCCAATATTCTCATAATCAAGATCAGACAGGCAGGACGTAAGGGTTTTACCTCATCGAGGGCCTCGAACCTGGGTAAATCGCTCTCCCCGCTTGTCTGTGAACCGATGTCTCGTGTCAGCTTACAGGATTCCATCAACCCTAAGCCCCTATCGGAGGGCATTGCCGAGGATCACCCTCGACACCCTTCTTAGGTTTGCCTTGCTTCTTGAAACTGGTGGTCTTGTTGACCATCAACACTTGGTGCTCTTTCTGTATCTCGATCTCAGCATATTTTAGCATGGAGAAGAGTTCAGGTAACTCCTTGTTCATGTTCTGCATATTGTAGTTCATCACGAAGTTCTTGTAACTTGGTGGCAGTGATTGGAGAACACGATGAATACCTAGATGGTTGGGGATGATAATCCCCAAGTCATTGAGCTTCTTCGTGTGTCCGGACATAGCGAACACGTGCTCACTAACGGAGCTGCCCTCTTCCATCATACAGCCAAAGAGCTGCTTCGAGGCATCATAGCTCTCCACAGCCGCATGAGTTTCAAAGATAACTTTGAGCTCATTTATCATATCACAAGGGTCATGGTGCTCAAAACGCTTTTGGAGCTCTGCCTCTAGGCTGCACATAATGGCACACTGAACTTGAGAGTACCGAGTCACCCGAGTCTCGTAAACATTTTTCTCATCCTCGGATACTGCAGGGGGTGGTGGGGGACCTAGCGGTGCATCAAGCACAAATTGTAGATTTCCGCCATTGAGGAAGATCCTCACATGACGGAACCAGTCGGTGAAGTTGCTACCATTGCTTTTAAGCTTTTCTTTCTCTAGGAACTGGTTAAAATTGATTGATGGGGACGCCATGATCTACAACATATATTTTCAATAGTTTAGACTAAGTTTATGACAAATTGAGTTCAAATTTTAATTCAACAAAATTAAAAACTAGGTGAACTCCCACTCAAAACAATATACCTCGCATTGCTTTAGTGATCACACGAACCAAATCCACCACACCAAGTCCGATCATCACGAGACAAGATGTAACTTCAATGGCGAACACTCAAAGTGGTCATCATATCAATCATATGACTCATGCTCTACCTTTCGGTATCCCGTGTCCGAGACCATGTCTGTACATGCTAGGCTCGTCAAGGCAACCTTAGTATCCGTGTGTGCAAATCTGGCTTGCACCCGTTGTATGCACATGTAGAATCTATCACACCCGATCATCACGTGATGCTTCGAAACGACAAGTCTTAGCAACGGTGCTACTAAGGATGAACACTTTATTATCTTGATATTTAGTGAGAGAGATCATCTTATAATGCTACCATCGCGATCTAAGCAAAATAAGATGCATAAAAGGATTAACATCACATGCAATTCATATGTGATACGATATGGCCCCTTTGTCTTTGCGCCTTTGATCTTCATCTCCAAAGCACGGACATGATCTCCATCATCAACGGGCATGATCTCCATCATCGTCGGCGTAGCGTCAAGGTCAATGGCGCCGTCTTCATGATTGTCCTCCCATGTAGCAACTATTACAACCTCTTTGAAATACTACTCAACATGAAAATTAAAGACAACCATAAGGCTCCTGCCGGTTGCCACAATACAATAATGATCATCTCATACATATTCATCATCACATTATGGCCATATCACATCACCAAACCCTTCAAAAACAAGTTAGACGGTTCTAATTTGGTTTGCATATTTTACGTGGTTTAGGGTTTTCGCATAAGATCCAATCTACCTACGAACATGAATCACAATGGTGATACTAGTGTTGTGTCGGGACCCCCGGAGGTCGGGGCTAGACAAACCCAGATCTCCATCTGGCATAAGCCTAACCTAGATCTCTAGGACCTACAGGGTGAGAATCGGTAACACAACAGTGACTCTACGACTCAAAGAGTAATACAAGCTCATAACTGAGCGAAAAACCAAAGTATTACAAGCGAGAGGTCACCGACCCGACATTTCATCAATCAACGGAAGCAAAGTTATGCTATTCTAAATAGCAAGATAGCAAAAGGCCTAAGAGTCCAGGAGCATAACGGCGACGTCCCAGCCCATAGATTCCAGGCTGCCACCCAGGAATCCCAAGCTACTCGTCGATGTCGACCTAGAAACCTTCATTTGTTGGAGCGACTTCGTCCGAAACAAAGCATGCAAAGCTGAGTACAGGGACTCGAGCAAGACTTAGTACAACCTTTTAGCAAAGCCGGTATGCGAGGCTTTATGTGGAGCTTATTTTGCAGAAAGCCAGTTTTCCTTTGTAAAACAAGAGGGAGCAGAAGCTCGTCTATTCAGATCATTTTAAAAAGGGGATAAGAGAGCGATATCTCTAGCTCTACTGATCATCATATTGAATCCACCGGGATCTTCATCATATGCTGAACCTATCACCTAGGATCACCCCCTCGACACCCTGAGAAGGGATCCTTATCACACATTTATTCCAAGTTTTACGATTAGGTTCATGTTGTCTATGATCACAGAATCCATCACCAAGTCGTCCGTAACCGTGGACACGGCTTTTCGAAAAGATTTACCCTGCAGGGGTGTACAACTTTACCCACACGCGCCGACCGACTCTTAGCGCCACATGATTAACACACTTCCTTGGTGTGCCGGCAGAGGGTGGTCGACCAAAACATTTCCCTTACTTCGCCTATTCCATGAGTCAAACTAACTGGGGAACTCCGTCATCGTAGGTAGCCATTCTCCGAGGCGGTCCCGGTCATTGTGCGCAGGGGATCCAGTTCAATGCCTCCAGCATCCTTCACCCCGGCCACGCCCTGTATGATGCACTTTGAAAACCTTTTCCACCTTTTCCCCATGCGTATGGCAAATGGAACTCGCAAACTAATTGACTCATGGGTAAGCTAGGCAAGTTCGGGCCAAGGGGTTCCCATGGGCCCCGTGTGGTTGTACGCTCAGTCTTGGTTCCGAAGGCGAGAACTCAGGTCCTAGTATCGGCGAGAACGATTCAAATCACCACATCCCCATGTGGCGGCACATCTAAGCCTTTAACATGTTTATTAACATCATCACCGATCTTACCACGTCATCATGTCAAACTAGGTTCATTCGTAGCTCTGATTCATCAACCGGATGGATCAGAATTCGTCAACTAAGCATGGCTAAGCATATTCGATACCACGGCTCTAGCGATGCACACGAGCTCAAACCTAGTCTTGTTGGGAGCAGTGGATCAGAGTATTTAGGCTACAAGGATGGTAAATGCAACACACATAGGATAACTATACCAGCCGATAAAACATATTGGAAACGAATGCAATATGTAGGAACCAGAAGTAAAAGCATTTAGAAATCATAATATGAACCAGGCTAGGGCTTGCCTTTGTCCCTGACAAACCAATATGGATCTTCGGAGATCCCATGCTTGACTTGTTCGTTGGTGAACAAACATTGACCTTCGGTGCTGTCGATCTTCATCGTCTCGGGCACTTGTTCTATCGATCGCGAAGAAGCAAACACCGGAAAGGTAAAAGAACAATCAACACATGGCATCGATGCAATGCGCATACAAGAATGATGATATGACATGTTAATTAGATACTGAAATAACCCTAAGACATCATCAATTTAACCGGGGTTCGACGGGACTAGGGTTAGTAGTTCCGGAGCCTCAAAGGGGTTGATTAATTTCTTCTAAAAAACTAGGGTTCAAAGTTGTTTAATAATGCATGATTTTGTAACCAACTTGTAGATCTCATTTTTCTGAAAATTTTGATATAATATACATATTTTTCTGATTTAAAATGAATAAGTTATGAATTTTACAAGTTTTATTCATTTTAAATCATTTATGAAAATTCCTGGAAAATAATAAAAACCTGACAGACATGGACCCACATGTCATGGATTTAATCTTTTTCTAAATATTTATGAAAATAATAAAAACCTGACAGAGGGCCCCACATGTCATAGTATTTTTATTTATAGAAATGTATTTTAGAAAACAATTAACAAAAAGAAAAGGGGTGGGCCCCACGACGGTCAATCGCCGGTGGTCAACTCCGGCGGCCGGCGCCGGCGACCATAGCGCAGCGGCGCTAGAGGGCGCCCCTGGACGCGCGGATGGGCGCGTCGGACGCGCACGAGCACGGCGAGGCGACTGGTGGCCACGCCGTTAGGTGGGGATGGCCGGAGCCACGCCGGCGACGAGCAGCCGTGGCGGCCGGAGCAGGAGCTCGGCGCGGGGGACACTACAGAGGGCTAGAGAGCGAGGCGAGAGGTCCTGGAGGACCGGCTGCTCACCAGGAAGCTCGTGGGAGGGTTGCCGAGGACGGGGGAGCTCCGACGACGTCGATTTGACGGCGGCCGGTGTCGGGGAAGAACGGCTCGATTGAGGCGTCTGCGAGCATCCCTGCTTGCGCGCTTCAGCGGGGAGGGGCAGCGCGACGAGGCGAAGAGGATGGCATCCTCGGGGAGTCTTGGGGAGACCTGTAGCGGCGGGGCGGAGCGTCGGCCGGTGAGCTAGGGTTTCGGGGAAGGTGACAGAGAGAGCGAGGGAAATGGGGATTAGGTGGCCTAGGGTTGCTTGGTGGCGGCCGGCAGGGTCTTTATAACCGTCGGCGGGCGGTGGCGAGGATCTTGGCGCGGCCGGCAGCGGAGGTGCTGCCACCGAGCTGCTTCCCGCAACGAGAGGTGGAAGATGACGGGGTCGTTTTGCAGATAACCCCCTGGGGGAGTTGGTGGGCTGCTGGCTGGGCTGAAGCTGGGCCACATTGGGCTGCGCAGAGTGGAGAGGGGAAGAGGAGAGATGGGCTGCTGTCCCAGGGAAGAGAGAGGGAAGGTTTTCTCTCTTTTTCCCTTTTCCAAAATTCTGTTTTTATTTTGTTTCCAAACTCTTTTGCATTTTGGAATTCAGTTTGAAACTTCAAACTATTTTGAAACTTTCAAAATAATCATGGCCTTCTTGACATAATCAAATGGGCCACAACCTTTAGATTGAAATATTGAAACATTTTGAGCATTTGAATTTTGGGAGAGATACTTGCATAACATTAGGGTTTTCAAATATTTCACTTCAATGCATTTTTCTTAGGAAAATATCATGATGCAAATGATGCACAATCAACCCTAATTAGGTTTTATTAAAACAGGGGTGTTACAGATCTATCCCCCTTAAAAGAATCTCGTCCCGAGATTCCAAGGTAGGAATAGAGAAGGTAACAAGGACTACACCGGTCTTCAACGATATTGTCGATACCACGACAATCTTCCTTCTTGAAGAGGTTGATCCACGACACCATTAAGAGCTCTTCATTTTGCTTTCTTCACTCTAAAGGAAAGAGGGAATGACACTGGACGGTGGATCTTCACAAAGATCGAGTATCTCATGGTCAACTCATGGAAGGAGTGTTTAAAAACAACTCTTGAGCTGACAAACATGAAACACATCAAGGTAACGGAGGAGACGGAAGAAGTTTCAAATTTTGGTAGGTAATTGCTCCACGCTTTACAAGAATACGAAGAGACAAGGTAGCGAGGAGTTAAACTATCTTTGATACCATATCGAGGAACTCTTAGAGAGGGAAACTCGTAGAAGCACAAATGATTATCCAATGAGAGCAACTTTGGATTTCAAAATCATAGTCACTCTTCGGGCAAGGATACATGAAACGATTGTTGTCTAGTCAAAAAGCTGGGTCCTAGATGACTGACGAATTCACACAACGTGTGAATTTATTAGAACTTCATGTACAAACCAAAGGAAGGGAAGGAGCACTGGCTAGTGAAGTGCCAAGGTTTATGATATTACTTCATGTTACTTGAACGAATAGACAACGGACGGATATTTGGAACCCTAAGAAAAGATACTTCTCCCAGGCTTTGAACTTTGAATGTGAAGAGAGGATTGTCATTCGGTTAAAGCTTGCCCAAAAGTACTGCGGTCACATATGGCTGACGAATTCACACAATGTGTGAATTAAAAAGAGCATCAACTAAAATCCAAAGGAAGGGGAAAACATTGTCGAACGACGTAGTAAGGATCACCCGAGAGTGAAATTTCTCCAAACAGAGTTGTCACAAGAGAAATGGTTTCGAAGGATTGACCGAGAAACATTTAACAACATTGCTTCTAATGTTCTCCTTGAGGTTCTAGACACCAATATCAGGCTTGTGAATAGCCTTCAATAGGTCATCAAGCGAAGGTCAGACTTCGGAATTGAAAAGCATCATAAGGGCAACTCCTAGAATAAGTCGCACAAGATCCTTATGGAGAGTGGTTATTCTTGTTGTTTCAAGAGATTATGACATTAGACCTTCCGACTAATTGTGTTAACCACGACATCAATCTTGCCGGATTTACAAAGATACCTATGTCAGGAATCCTTGAGAAACATTAACCATCATTGTTGCTTGAGATTCAACTTAGGTTAGGTGACTGAACATGTCCGAATAGAAATTTTGCAACAGTTACCAAAAAGGTAAAGTCGCTAGATTCTCAAGTTTTGGACTACAATGTCAAGATCCAAAAGATTGAGCTAGATTGCTTAATCCATGTGGTTACGACTGCCAAAAGACAATTGCGTGCATATGAACTTCTTGCAGTGTAACACAATTGAGTCCTGGTGGGGATATCAAAGAAGATAATGAAGTTCTTAAGCTTCTTCTCTTTCTTGAACAAACCAGTCAGTGGCTTAGTGTGCACAAAGGAACTTTTCAAGCTAATGGAGGTAACAACCTACCATCTCAAGAATATTCCGCACATGCATAACTGACTTGCGATGATTCCCGAGGGAAAACAAAGGGAACTCTCGGATCCACGGCGACATCTTTCAGCAAATGCACGTGAACCAGAGAAGATCACTTCCAACATCCAGAACACATACTTTGTGATAACACAAATATGGTTCTTAAAAGTTTCCAACATTAGTGCCGACTGTTCAATATGAACCTCTTTAGACATGGAGAATATAAGAATGTCATCGATGGGCTCAACAACAACAAACTTATCAAGATACTCCAATGAGAGGGTCTCATATGTTGAATGACCGAGGCAAAAGTATTGGTCAGACCAGAAGGGCATGAAGGTATACTCAGACGACCATGAGTATACATACCATCAAGATAGTCCTCAGAACTGAATTTGATTTGACGATAGCCCAAACTCAAATCAAAGATGGGGAAGATAGCATATCCATAAAGGAGATACTTCCTAACTTCAACACAACAAAACTAGACATCCCTTTAAGAAGGATCAAGTCAGATAGAGCTCTTGTCTTTCAACTCTCCAAGTTGTTGTTTAAGCTCAACCAACTAGTCCAGGATATCCAGTATGGTTTCTTGGAGAAGGAGCGATTCAGAGAACCAACTTTCTCACGAATCTTGACCACACGGTCATGTGTCAACATGGCGATACTTGTGGAAAGACAACCAGAATATCACGTACCACCGATATATCTCTAGGTTCGAGAGCGGAATCTTGCTTTACAAAGCAGCTGATGTGGTCTTGAGAGCTTCGGCATGAACCTAACTCTTTAGCCGGAGAAGGTGTGGCTAGAAAAAAGACTAGGGAACACAATCAAACTTCGCTTAGTGATTGGCTAACAATCATGCTAAGAATGACACAATTGTCCTTGGATTTCAAAGCAATAAAAATTGCTAAGAATCTTGGATGGCCACATCAATACATACACCCCAACATTCCCAAGCACGGACAGCTCGGAGGAAGGGCGAGTATAGATATGTAAGAGCATCACTCCATCAATAAGGCCATGAGACTTAGCACGACTGATAGATATAAAAGAGTGTGATACCCTAAGGTAGAACAGAACAGAAAGTGCATAAACCTCACATTCTGCGAATTTCGACACTTTGACCGAGTCCTAGAAATGGACGAGGTACTGGAGTTTGTTTCTCCTGACATCTCGAAGTGAAATGTCTTGATGGACCATAAGAGTAATATGCACTGGAAAATTCCAATGCACAATTACCACTTGGCTGCTAACTAGCAGACAAAGGTTGGAAAGGAACTAAGAGAGGGAACATGATCAAGATCAGAAATCTTGAGATGTAGATGCACAAGATAGCACTTTTGTGAAACTCATGCTGAAAAGAGAGGCGTGGCAGAGTCACAGACATAGATGTGAGACTCACAAAGAGCACTCTTGTCATAATCCATTTGGTTCCATTGCAGAACCTCTGCCATAGCTAATGGTAGGGAAAAACTTCTATTGCCGCAATTCAATCACGACAATAACTACGAGCTTGAAGGCTAGCTTTGAGTTAGCCATCCTGATGTATGGTTTGACCATGGACAACAGGGGTCAACGGAATAGATCTTGGGTTAAAGGTCAGCATCATGTACTGAGGTTCGAAAGAACCCAGCACAATCCGGGACCTTCGGTTCAAGTCCAAGGGTTTAAAACATGGAGAAAGGAGTAACTACTATCTGAGTGCCACAAAGGACACTACGAGGTAGTAATCACAAGGTAACTTCCAAGAAGCCATAGCTAGCTTCAGAAGTATCCAATAAAAACGAAAGGAGGCATCCAAAGTGAAAGGAAACCTTGAATCCTAGAATAGAAGGATGTGGAACCCACAAAGTAGAGAGATCATGATGGAAGGAAATCTCTCGATTGAAACAAAACAAAGAGAGAACGAATAACACACAAGAGTTTAGAGAACTCAACACTAGGTCAACTGGTTAAGAAACGACCTGCCCTTGAGGCACCTAAGTTTTGAAAGACCATAAGAGATGGTTAAACTTTTTCAAATCAACTCAAGGTAAGGTGTGACACTGAATTAGAGCGATACCAGATAAGGAGTAAAAAGAATCCTAATCAGATTTTCGTAAATACTTTTAGCTTTCAAATAGTTTTCACAACCACTAGACTCAACATCGACCAATAAAAAGGGTTTCCTACAGGCAGTCCTGCTCTGATACCAAAACCTGTCGGGACCCCCGGAGGTCGGGGCTAGACAAACCCAGATCTCCATCTGGCATAAGCCTAACCTAGATCTCTAGGACCTACAGGGTGAGAATCGGTAACACAACAGTGACTCTAAGACTCAAAGAGTAATACAAGCTCATAACTGAGCGAAAAACCAAAGTATTACAAGCAGAGGTCACTGACCTGACATTTCATCAATCAACGGAAGCAAAGTTATGCTATTCTAAATAGCAAGATAGCAAAATGCCTAAGAGGCCAGGAGCATAACGGCGACGTCCCGAGCACATAGATTCCGGGCTGCCACCGGGAATCCCAAGCTACTCGTCGATGTCGACCTAGAAACCTTCATTTGTTGGAGCGACTTCGTCCGAAACAAAGCATGCAAAGCTGAGTACCGGGACTCAGCAAGACTTAGTACAACCTTTTAGCAAAGCTGGTATGCGAGGCTTTATGTGGAGCTTATTTTGCAGAAAGCCAGTTTTCCTTTGTAAAACAAGAGGGAGCAGAAGCTCGTCTATTCAGATCATTTTAAAAAGGGGATAAGAGAGCGATATCTCTAGCTCTACTGATCATCATATTGAATCCACCGGGATCTTCATCATATGCTGAACCTATCACCTAGGATCACCCCCTCGACACCCTGAGAAGGGATCCTTATCACACATTTATTCCAAGTTTTACGATTAGGTTCATGTTGTCTATGATCACAGAATCCATCACCATGTCGTCCGTAACCGTGGACACGGCTTTTCGAAAAGATTTACCCTGCAGGTGTGTACAACTTTACCCACACGCGCCGACCGACTCTTAGCGCCACATGATTAACACACTTCCTTGGTGTGCCGGCAGAGGGTGGTCGACCAAAACCTTTCCCTTACTTCGCCTATTCCATGAGTCAAACTAACTGGGGAACTCCGTCATCGTAGGTAGCCATTCTCCGAGGCGGTCCCGGTCATTGTGTGCGGGGATCCGGTTCAATGCCTCCGACATCCTTCACCCCGGCCACGCCCTGTATGATGCACTTTGAAAACCTTTTCCACCATTTCCCCATGCGTATGGCAAATGGAACTCGCAAACTAGTTGACTCATGGGTAAGCTAGGCAAGTTCGGGCCAAGGGGTTCCCATGGGCCCCGTGTGGTTGTACGCTCAGTCTTGGTTCCGATGGCGAGAACTCAGGTCCTAGTATCGGCGAGAGCGAGTCAAATCACCACATCCCCATGTGGCGGTACATCCAAGCCTTTAACATGTTTATTAACATCATCACCGATCTTACCACGTCATCATGTCAAACTAGGTTCATTCGTAGCTCTGATTCATCAACCGGATGGATCAGAATTCGTCAACCAAGCATGGCTAAGCATATTCGATACCACGGCTCTAGCGATGGACACGAGCTCAAACCTAGTCTTGCTGGGAGCAGTGGATCAGAGTATTTAGGCTACAAGGATGGTAAATGCAACACACATAGGATAACTATACCAGCCGATAAAACATATTGGAAACGAATGCAATATGTAGGAACCAGAAGTAAAAGCATTTAGAAATCATAATATGAACCAGGCTAGGGCTTGCCTTTTTCCCTGACAAACCAATATGGATCTTCGGAGATCCCATGCTTGACTTGTTCGTCGGTGAACAGACATTGACCTTCGGTGTTGTCGATCTTCATCGTCTCGGGCACTTGTTCTATCGATCGCGAAGAAGCAAACACCGGAAAGGTAAAAGAACAATCAACACATCGCATCGATGCAATGCGCATACAAGAATGATGATATGACATGTTAATTAGATACTGAAATAACCCTAAGACATCATCAATTTAACCGGGGTTCGACGAGACTAGGGCTAGTAGTTCCGGAGCCTCAAAGGGGTTGATTAATTTCTTCTAAAAAACTAGGGTTCAAAGTTGTTTAATAATGCATGATTTTGTAACCAAGTTGTAGATCTCATTTTTCTGAAAATTTTGATATATTATACATATTTTTCTGATTTAAAATGAATAAGTTATGAATTTTACAAGTTTTATTCATTTTAAATCATTTATGAAAATTCCTGGAAAATAATAAAAACCTGATAGACATGGACCCACATGTCATGGATTTAATCTTTTTCTAAATATTTACGAAAATAATAAAAACCTGACAGAGGGCCCCACATGTCATAGTATTTTTATTTACAAAAATGTATTTTAGAAAACAATTAACAAAAAGAAAAGGGGCGGGCCCCATGACGGTCAACCGCCGGTGGTCAACTCCGGCAGCCGGCGCCGGCGACCATAACGTGGCGGCGCTAGAGGGCGCCCCTGGACGCGCGGATGGGCGCGTCGGACGCGCACGAGCATGGCGAGGCGACTGGTGGCCACACCGTTAGGTGGGGATGGCCGGAGCCACGCCGGCGACGAGCAGCCGCGGCGGCTGGAGCAGGAGCTCGGCGCGGGGGACGCTACATGGTGCTAGAGAGCGAGGCGAGAGGTCCTGGAGGACCGGCTGCTCACCAGGAAGCTCGTGGGAGGGTTGCCGAGGCCGGGGGAGCTCCGACGGCGTCGATTTGACGGTGGCCGGTGTCGGGGAAGAACGGCTCGATTGGGGCGTCTGCGAGCATCCCTGCTTGCGCGCTTCAGCGGGGAGGGGCCGCGCGACGAGGCGAAGAGGATGGCGTCCTCGGGGAGACTTGGGGAGACCTGTAGCGGCGGGGCGGAGCGTCGGCCGGTGAGCTAGGGTTTCGGGGAAGGTGACAGAGAGAGCGAGGGAAATGGGGATTAGGTGGCCTAGGGTTGCTTGGTGGCGGCCGGCAGGGTCTTTATAGCCGTCGGCGGGCGGCGGCGAGGATCTTGGCGCGGCCGGCAGCGGAGGTGCTGCCACCGAGCTGCTTCCCGCAACGAGAGGTGGAAGATGACGGGGTCGTTTTGCAGATAACCCCCTGGGGGGGTTGGTAGGCTGCTGGCTGCGCTGAAGTTGGGCCACATTGGGCTGCGCAGAGTGGAGAGGGGAAGAGGAGAGATGGGCTGCTGGCCCAGGGAAGAGAGAGGGAAGGTTTTCTCTCTTTTTCCCTTTTCCAAAATTCTGTTTTTATTTTGTTTCCAAACTCTTTTGCATTTTGGAATTCAGGTTGAAACTTCAAACTATTTTGAAACTTTCAAAATAATCATGGCCTTCTTGACATAATCAAATGGGCCACAACCTTTAGATTGAAATATTGAAACATTTTGAGCATTTGAATTTTGGGAGAGATACTTGCATAACATTAGGGTTTTCAAATATTTCACTTCAATGCATTTTTCTTAGGAAAATATCATGATGCAAATGATGCACAATCAACCCTAATTAGGTTTTATTAAAACAGGGGTGTTACATGTTGTCAATAGAAAGAATAAATTGGACCTTCACTATAGTAGGAGAGACAGACACCCGCAAAGCCACTTATGCAATACAAGTTGCATGTCGAGCGTGGAGCAAATCTCATGAGCGTGGTCATGTAAAGTTAGCCCGAGCCGCTTCATCCCACTATGCCACAAAGATGCAAAGTACTCGAACTAAAGACAACAAAGCATCAACGCCCACAATACAATTGTGTTCTACTCGTGCAACCAATCTATGCATAGACACGGCTCTGATACCACTGATGGGATTCGTAGCATAGAAAACAAAAAAATTCCTACCGCAAGAACGAAAACACAAGCCAAGATCTAATCTAGTAGACGGTAGCAACGAGGAGATGAACAGACTAACCCTCGAAGATCGCAAAGCTTAACGAGATTAGATCTCGGGGTGGATGTAGTCGATCACTTGCCGCTTGCAAAAGCGCGTAGAAGATCTTGACGGTGCCACAATCGGGCAGCACCTCCGTTCTCGGTCACATGTACGGTGTTGATGAAGACGACGTCCTCCTCCCCGTTCTAGCGGGCAGCGGAAGTAGTAGATCCTCCTCGGAATCCCGGCAGCACGACGGCGTGGTGGCGGTGGTGGTGGAGATCTCCGGCAGGGCTTCGCCTATGCGCTGTGGGAGAGATATGTGGAGGAGGGGCGCTAGGGTTTGGGGAGAGGGGGGACTAGGGCGCCGGCCACTTGGGGGCTGCGGCCTAGGAGGGCTTGGTGTGGCCGGCCCCTCCCCTTGGCTCCTCATTATATAGGTGGAAGTCCCCAAGAGTTGTAGTCCAAGTCTTCGAATAAGACCCCAACAACAAAACCTCCCAAAAGTGGGAAACCTACTCAAGGGGGGAGTCCTACTCAAGGTGGGACTCCCACCTTTCCTTGAGGTGGGGTGGCCGGCCACCCTTAGGTGGAGTCCACCTGGGACTCCTCCCCTTAGGGCTGGCCGACCTAGCTAGTGGAGTCCCTTCGGGACTCCGCCTTCCATAGTGATTTCCTCAGGACTTTTCTAGAACCTTCTAGAACCTTCCATAAATGCACCGGATCATTTTCAAACTTGTAAAATGACTTCCTATATATGAATCTTATTCTCTGGACCATTCCGGAACTCCTCGTGATGTCCTGGATCCCATCCGAGACTCCGAACAAAACTTCGAACTCCATTCCATATTCCATATCTACTCAAACAACATCAAACCTTAAGTGTGTCACCCTACGGTTCGCGAACTATGCAGACGTGGTTGAGACTTCTCTCCGACCAATAACCAATAGTGGGATCTGGAGATCCATAATGGCTCCCACATATTCAAGGATGACTTAGTGATCGAATGAACCATTTACATACGATACCGATTCCCTTTGTCACGCGATATTTTACTTGTCCGAGGTTTGATCATCGGTATCTCTATACCTCGTTCAACCTCGTCTCATGACAAGTACTCTTTACTCGTATCGTGGTATGTAGTCTCTTATGAACCATTCATATGTTTGCAAACTAATTAGACGACATTCCACCGAGAGGGCCCAAAGTATATCTATCCGTCATCGGGATGGACAAATCCCATTGTTGATCCATATGCCTCAACTCATACTTTCCGGATACCTAATCCCACCTTTATAACCACCCATTTACGCAGTGGCGTTTGATGTAATCAAAGTACCCTTACGGCATAAGTGATTTACATGATCTCATGGTCGAAAGGACTAGGTAACTATGTATCGAAAGCTTATAGCAAATGAACTTAATGACGTGATCTTATGCTACGCTTAATTGGGTGTGTCCATTACATCATTCACATAATGACATAACCTTGTTATTAATAACATCCAATGTTCATGATCACGAAACTATGATCATCTATTAATCAACAAGCTAGTTATACAAGAGGCTTACTAGGGACTTCTTGTTGTTTACATAACACACATGTATCAATGTTTCGGTTAATACAATTATAGCATGCTATATAAACATTTATCATAAACACAAAGATATATAATAACCACTTTATTATTGCCTCTTGGGCATATCTCCAACAGGGCCCACCTTAAAGCAAGTGGGTTGGCCCAATAAGCATGTGGGGCCACCTTTCCTATTATTGGGCCGGCCCAGTTATCAAGTGGGGTCCACCTTAAAGCAATCGGGTTGGCCCAATAAGTAAGTGGGCCGGCCCATTTATTTGGTGGATCGGCCCATTAGCCCACTGCATAATATTTGTGGGCCTAGTAAGGCTGATTAGTCTTGTTGGGCCAAGGTGCTTGAAGCCCGTTGGTACTTGTTGGGCCGGGCCATCAGCGAATTGCTATGTTAAGATGCCGGCCTATTAGGCGCTTTAGGATTTAGCGGGCCGGCCCATATATGATTTCGCTTAATTGGGCCGTTGCCAGGATGGGAATTTGCCCAACAACGACCGATTACATACTGTGAATATTTATGCAGCACATTATTTCAGTCGGATAACCTCACTTACCACAAGCACCATAGAAAGAATGCGCGAAAGAAGCATAGAAACTAACTAAATATTACATCAGCTGCAAGACTTTGAAAAATTATTACAGAACCCAGAGAGATTGAATGGTAATTAAACCCTAGCAATACAATGAAGGGATTCGGCAATCTTTTATGTTGTCCGTGCAGCACCTATATCTGAAACAAAGACATTACAAGTTAATACAGCAACAATAGAAAGGCAAAGACACTACAATGTTGTTTGCCAAAGAATTTGGAACTCACCATTTCCTCGTTATAACAAGATCATTGTAATGCATACAGATAGTCTACCGGTATGGGGCTAATATACACTACCAATAAGTAAATAAAGAGTGCATGCCACATAGCAACAGCTAGAACATTTTAACTGATGGAATTCGTAGCATAGAAAACATAAAATTTCCTACCGCAAGAACGAAAACCAAGCCAAGATGCAATCTAGAAGATGGTAGCAACGAGAAGATCATGAGACTAACCCTCGCAGATTTCCAAAGCCTACGAGAGATCTCGTTGTTGCAGAAGATGTTCACTTGCCGCTTTCAAAAGCGCGTAGAAGATCTTGACGGTGCCACAGTCGGGCAGCACCTCCGTACTCGGTCACACGTTCGGTGTTGATGACGACGTCTGTCGAGGGTGCTCCTCGGCAATGCCCTCCGATAGGGGCTTAGGGTTGATGGAATCCTGTAAGCTGACACGAGACATCGGTTCACAGACAAGCGGGGAGAGCGATTTACCCATGTTCGGGGCCCTCGATGAGGTAAAACCCTTACGTCATGCCTGTCTGATCTTGATTATGAGAATATTGGGTTACAATGGGGTGCCGAAGGGTTCGGCTGAGATCTCGTCGAGAGGCTAAGCGCTGCGGTGACCTAGCTCTAGACTTTTGGTGGCTAAGATTGCTAAGATTGTACGTGCCCCTCGGCAGCCCCTCTCCTGGCCTTTATATAGGAGGCCAGGTCTCAAGAGATCTAACCGAGTACGACTAGGTTTACAGTAGTTCTATCTCTAAACTTTCCTTGCTCGACTCCTTCCCTGTCTTGCCTGTCAAGGAATCTTCCGCTGCGCCATCCAAGTGGCCCATCTTGTCATCGAATACCTTCATGGGCCTCCAGCTAGATCGTATAGGGTAGGGCAATGTCGGTTACCCGAAGGGTAATGCCCACGTCAGTAGCCCCCGAGTGTCTAGCCGAAGATAGTTCGGGTAGAGACTAAAGCATGCCTCCACCTAATGTTCTTCTCCTTGATTGTTTTTGTCCATCTTGTATCAGCATCATCTTCTTCTATCGGGTGCGCGTCCAGCGCTCCCGATGGGAGTAGCCCCCGAGTCTAGGTACGGATGCTTGCAATCCGTGCGTAGACTCAAGTTGTGACACTCGAACGTTTTCCTCTGCCGAAGTTTTGCTGCAAGTCTTCATGGGTCACCTGATACATTTGTAACAAGGCTTGTTTTATTGGATAAGTTTTCCGCGCGTAAGGGATAATGAGTAACGTGCCCAACTTTTGCTGGTTAACTGCCGATGGCAAAACAACGTCACCCTACGCAGAATCAAGTCCTCGGGCATGATCCTGGAGTGCAAAAAAGTTCTGTCGGGTGCGCATTCTGCGCTCCCGATGGGAGTAGCCCCCGAGTCAAGGTACGGATGCTTGCAATCCGTGCGTAGACTCAAGTTCTTCACAAGAATGTCTTCGAAATCTCTTTTTATCGGGTGCGCTTCAAGCGCTCCCGATGGGAGTAGCCCCCGAGTCTGGACACGAGCACTTGTGACCGGGTGCAGACTCAAGCTTGAACATCCGATGATTCTTTATTTTCCTTCGACTGCTCTCGACAGCCTTCATGAAGTCATTGATGACGTATTGCTGATGTGGTGTGACTGACAAGACTTGACCTGACGGGCCCATCCTAGTTCTGCGCGAGCAGTTTTTAGGGAGCGACCAGCGCACGCGCACCGACCGAGGTGTCTCCTCGATTTTTGCGCGTCGTGGGAATAATGGGCCGCCGGTTCCGTTCTTCTCTTAGACGCCACGTGTACAGCCAGATCTGATCCACTTCCCACGATGACTGTGAAGTTATGGCCACGATCTTGCTTCAATTTTTACGGCATAAATAGAGGGCCTCCCTGCTTTTACTTTTTACGCCTCCCACTGCTCATCTTCTCGCCCGTCCTTTCCTGTCACCTCTGTTCTTCCCTCAAGAGCTTCACGCGCCATGGGCAAGAAGAAGGGCGCCAGCGCCTCAGATGCGGCCAAAGTCAGCCGTGACTGGAGCGCCTCCGCCATTTCCAATCGTGATGTGAACAAGCTGCGAGCCCTCGGCCTTATCTCCTCATCTGAGGATGACATCCGTCTTCGAGGTGCCGTCTCTCGCCCAAGGCCTCCGAAGGGCTTCACTGTCATGTTCACTGCTTTCTTATTCCGTGGTCTCTCTCTTCATGCCCACGAGTTTCTCCGTTCCCTTCTTTTCTTCTACGGGATTCAGCTCTGGCAGCTGACCCCTAACTCCATTCTCCATCTTTCTATCTATATCACTGTCTGTGAAGCCTTCCTTGGCATTGACCCCCACTGGGGTCTGATGCGGGCTAAGCCCGAGGGTGTGCCCAATCTTCACGGTTTGACCCGGGTGAGTGTGATTGCGGAGGGGGATTCACGGGGAAGTGGATGAACGTGAAGAACACGATACAAACACACGCACACACACAATCGGTTTGTCCTCGTTGGCCCGAACCACCAACTCGATAGAAGTTGCAGGAAAAGACCTTTCGGTAGAAGTCCCGCAAAAAGATCGACAAATCCAAGATCCTATGAATCTAGAAGGGTGAAAAGACCAAACTCAATAGAAGTGCAAGCAAAAGACCAAATAGGTAGAAGTGCAAGCAAAAGATCAAGATTGGTAGAAGTCACCAAAGAGATACAATAGGATTCTATAAGGAGCCCGGGTGGTACAATAGGAATTAACCTAAGGTGGTGGTTTCCTAAATCCACAAAGGGATAATAGAGGCATAAGCCAATTCATCTAAACATCATCTCTCCCTCATGAAGGTGGGGGTAGGTGTCTATTTATAGGCAAGGGGATGAAGTGGTAAATTACAAGCCAAAGGGGGCTGAGATCTGGCCGAGGTTCGATGGGGCGGAAGTTCCGGCCGTCCTGGGCGGAAGTTACGGTCCTGGGCGGAAGTTCCGGCCATCAGGGGTGGAAGTTCCAGCCACAGCTCTGCTGTGCGAGCATCTTCAGTCTTGACAGCATCTCGGCGGAAGTTCCAGCGATGTTGGGCGGAAGTTCCGGCCTGGAGCGTCCAGCGCTTCTTTCTCCTTCTCTTCCATGCTTCTGTGACATCGGCCTTGCGTCCTCGGGTCTCCATGGCATCCTCTCTTCTCCCCGTACTTGTCGTCGAGTTCCTATCATCAAGATATGACGGGGTATGAAGTAGTATATCGTCCCAAATAGGCGATTCGAGGCACGCGTAAAGGAGAAGATTCACCTTAGCGTGCCGTCTTGGCGATGAAGCACATGATGCGGTGAAGACCGAAGGTCGCCCCGTATCATCTCCCCCCACTTGAAAAAGAGTCGTCCTCGACGATAGCTCTTCACGAACTTGTATAGGAGGTAGATGACAACCACACTTGAATGTCGCTTCGCTTGTCAAGAGCCCTATGAATAGCACAAGAAAAGCCAAACAACACTCAAAGCATAGCCAATGTTCCACGGGTTTAGCAAGAGAGCGTAAGTAGAAGGAGGTCACCTTAGCATAATGTCGGTGTGCTCTCATTGAGAGATATTGTGTAGTAGATGTATGGGGTTGAACCCATTGGTTGACGCTCATCCACAAGTCACTTGTACCTTCACACAACAAAGACCAAGCAAAGTATGTTTGTGTGTGATATTGGAGCACATCATTGATGACATGTCCTTTCATGTTCACAACACCATTAGCACAACACAAATTTATCAAGAATAATGCATGTGCATGGTCAATGTGTAAGAACTCCGTATGAACATCTTCCACATGTGGAAACACAAAAACTCCAAATTGTGAGATAACCATGGTGTCCATCTCATGTAGAAACTCATTTTCATTGTTGCTCTCAAGGCATCGGAAAGAGAAATTGTTCAACATCCTTGAAGCAACAAGAGGAGAATTTGGCCAAAACGCATGACGTAGAGTGTTCAAAATAGCATCAACATGTGTGCACACAAACCATTGGAAAGAGAAATTGGTCCTCATATTTGGTGCAACACACAACATATCATCCAAAAAGTTCACCAAAACAACATTTACACAACCATGTGTGCCAACAAACCAAGTAAAAGAGCAATTGGTCAACTTGTTTGAGGCAACACCAACGGTAAGAATCACATCATCATGTTTGCAAAAGAACCATAAGAAAGAGAAATTGTTCGGCATGTTCAATGCAAAGCATGGGAAAGGTATTAGAGCCGGGTTCGATCTTGAACTTACGTGTATTATGCTCTCTAGAGCTCTCTTTGTCAACTCGTGCTCAATCGAGGTTGACATTGACATTCTTGTACCTACACACACAATAGGCAAAGCAAAGAACGTGTGTGCATGGTATATGAACACATCATCCATCATGATTGTCCATTTCTTTTGCACATCACCATTAGCGTTAAGCAAAGCATCATAATAGATATGGTGAATATGCGGAGTAAACATGGGAACATGCTCAACATGGATATATGCAAAGTCTCCAAAATTTGAGAGAGCTATGGGGGCAATCTCATTTACAAGCATATTAACATCATTGCAAACCAAGCATTGGAAAGAACAATTGTTCAACATTTTGGTTGCATTAATGGGAGAGTATTGCAAGCATCTAGCACAAAACATGTTCAACATTGTATCATGGTTGTCGACAAACTTAGGGAAAGAGCAATTGTTCATCAAGGTTGTCACAACACAAGAATTAGCATTATCATTTTCATTGCAAGCAATACATGGGAAAGAGCAATTGTTCGACATATTGCAAGCAATAGGATAGAAATCGAAACTCTCATAGCATGGCATGGTGATATTATCATAAGCAACTAATTCCACATGATCAACCATAATGGTATCACAAGTATCACAAGGGAATGTGAAAGAAGCATATGACATCGCAATAGGATCATCCAACTCATGCATGCACTCACAAATCATCATGTCCACTAGTGGGATCATGACATCATCAACACCCATATAGGTACCTTTGTAGTCCAACTCATTTGAAGTGGGTGTTGTGGAAGTGGTAGGCTCCATGTGGCCTCCATGTTCATCTTCAATCAAGCATGGTGTGATAGCATCATCTTCATGCACCATGTACATCTTCTCCATGATCGGGAACTCGTCCTCCATGGAACCTATTGCAACATGATAAAACACACTAGAGGTAGAGGTTAAGTTGTTAGAATGTGAAATGGCCTCCATAGACCTATCAACTACCTCTCTCAACTCACTTGGTGTATCACTCATGTCCTCCAAATGGAAGCACTCAAACTCACATATGGGGTGGGAGTCACTCAACTCACTATCACTCTCACTCAAGTGGGCTAAGTGGCTCTCATGCTCACATGGGATTGGTACTATATCATCATTCAAGCATATAGGAGTAGGCTTGATTTTCTCATCTCCATGCGCCTCCATTGGTGAAGAGATCATCCCATTCTCAACCTTCTCAACTTCATCGCCTCCTATGTTGACACCATTTGATGACTCTATGGTGTTGTTGAGAGCTAGGCTCGCATCAACGTCACTCTTGTCTTGGCCTTCTCGTGCTCCATCTTAAAGTGTGGTCTTCATAGTCCTCATCTTGTCCATTTCCTTGCACCATTCTTTCAAGACAATGGTATCTTGAAGTGTCTTGTTGGCGATTTCGGCATCCAATTGGTCGAAGTAGAGCTTGTGGGCTTGTGGTGTGTTGCATTCCCATGTCATGTGCTTGTTGGATGTGCACACATCACAATGGAGATTGGGGCATTCCCAAAGATGACCTTCTTGTTTGCAACGAAAGCATTGGGAGCTACTTGATCTTGGTGGATAACGCATTGTCATGTTGGCATAAAGATGGGTAGATCGTCCTTCATCTTGAAGTGTAGACTCCACGGTCTTCATCTTGGGGCTTAAGCTTCTTGTAGGCGCCATTATGGTGGTGGCGGTCGGAGGGGGAAGCACCATATGTGGTTCTTCTTTCTTTGCACTTGGCACCATCTTCCTTGTTGATGTAGTATCTTGTCTTGCACCATTGGAGATCTTCTCATGTGTAGGCGGTCTTGGAGATGCCATTTTGGTGGTGGCGCTAGGCTTTGTGGACACCATATGGTTGGTGTTGTTGTTCTTTGTAGCCTTGGCCGCTTCATGTCGAGGCTCTCGTCTTCTTGCATCATCACCATGTCTTGGGGGTGTCATCGAAGATCCTTGGGTGGTGTTGGTCGATGGCGAACATGAGGTGACTTGTGTCGGCGAAGATCCTTGGGAGGTGTTGGTCGATGGCGAACATGAGGTGACTTGTGTCGGCGACGGTCATGTGGTGATGCATGTCGGTGGTGGTCATGGGGTTGTGATGGTCGACGACGATCATGAGGCGACGTGTGTTGATGACGATCCTCGGCATGCCTAGATGATGGTTCATGTGGCTTGGCACTTTGCTTGTGGCGCCTTCTTGAGCTTGGAGGAGAGTGTCGATGGCGATCATGAAGAGGGCGCTCTTGGTGTTTCATAGGATGAGCTCGACGTAGATGATCATATGCATAAGCACTCTCATGGTTGCGCCGTCTTGGAGGTCCTCTATCTTCATATGTAGTTCCATTGGCCAAGATGGGGAACTTGTAGGCACCGGTCTTGTTCAAGGTGGGGTCGAAGCTAGGCTCCACCATGGTGTCGATGTCGTGCTCGAGGTAGTGCTCGGTGCGATGCTCCATCATGGTGTCGTCGTCGTAGTCGTAGTCGTGGTCGAGGTGGTGCTCCACCATGTCGTTGTAGTCGTAGTCGTGGTCGAGGTGGTGCTCCACCATGTTGTCCATGCTTGGCGAGTCATGGTCGGTGTAGAGATGCTCGATGTCGGTCACGTCGCCAATGCATGCGGAGCCATTGTCGGTGTCGAGCTCCACATGGTCCTCCATATCTTCGGTGCTTGCGGAGCTATCACCCTCGTAGTACTCCATGTCGTCCTCCGTAGGCTCATCCTCACTATACATGTTAGTCTCTAGGATTGGTGTATATATGGTGGACGGAGAACTACCAAAAGGTCAAAACTCGCAAACCAAAATCGAGAAAATGGTTCAAGTTAGAGAATAACCGATATGTACTCACACACACACTCAAAGCACACGCAAAAGGCTAAGAACTCTATATGGTGGTAGGTGAGGAAGTGGATAGCAAACGAAAAGAACCAAAGAAAATGTCTATTGTCAAATGTGGGTAAGATCCAAAATCAAATGTCAAAAGCGGTGATCTATGTCAAGGAAACACGGAAACACACATAAGGAAGAACAATGGGGTTAGCGCGACCAAGGAAGTGAGCAAGTAACAAAGATGGTCCTAACGAAGACTATAAGCTCGGTGTCGCGCCAACACAAGAGAGACCGTAGCTCGGTTGCATAAGATAGAAGCAACAAGATTTGCACAAATGCCACTCTTCTCTTTTCTGTCTTAGTGCTTACAAGCTTTGCACTCCTTTGTATCGGTGGACACACACTCTTTTTCTATTTCTATTTCTCTTTTTTCACTTTTTTTTCTATGCTTAGAAGCTTTTTTTTTTCTCTATGTCACGCTTTTTCTTCTTTTGTGTATCTTTCTCACCGAGCTTGCTTCGGAGCTTTGCTCAACACAACGCGCACACACACCTCTCACGGTCGTGACACTTGTGCAATGCTTCGCAACACTCGGAAAGCCACTCTCAATGGGATACGTACACAAAGAAACAAACGGGGCTACAAGGGGTGGGGCAAGTTATACCTATTGATGTTAGGCGGTGTCAAGCACACGAACTTGCGTTGATCGAGGTGGTGTCGATGATGGTGTCGAAGTTGCGCCGGAATCCGGGGTGCCAAAGGTGTCGTCGTGGTGTTGGTGTAGGCGCGGAAGCGAAATAGACAACCAATGCACTCCAAATCGGAAATCGAGCAAATTAAGTCAATGCCCGAAAAGTTGGGTCAAAACGAGCGGCCAAAAGTTGGGTTCCAAAAATTGTAAAAAGTTAGACGTAGACTATGTGGAGTAGTTGGAGGATGTTGTTAAAGTTTGGAGTCAAACGGGCTCCGAAAAGTTATCAAAATTTGGGGCAAAAAGAGGGGTCAAAACTGGACGAATTTTGAGTCAAAACTGCGCGCCGGCCGGAACTTCCGATCAACTTCCGAAAATACGTGAAATCTGTCTAGGGGCTTACTGCATAGGAAACTGCGATTTTCGGAAGTTGGGCGGAAGTTGGGGCCGGAAGTACCGGTGGCTACGGCCGGAACTTCCGGTGTCTGATTTTTCTGCACTTAACGGAAAGCGTGGCTGTTTTGGAGCTGATGTGCGTGGGCAGAGACAATGCGGAAATAGATGTGGTGACCAAGGAAATTGCTAGCGCGCGGGGCTTGGAGTAGCTCGATTGGGTCAGTGGAAATGCGAGCGCTGCGCGTGCTGCAGAGAAGTGGAGCGGCGGCAGCGTGGGCGAGGCCAAGGCGGCCGGAGCGAGCGCTTTCAGCTGCTTTTGTGCGCGCGCGGCCAAGAGGGAACAGCGGCGGGGCTTGCGCGCGTGATGCGAGCGGTTGCTGAGCGGAGCGTGCAGGTGGAGACGGAGGCGCGGCGTGGTGGTGGTTGCGCGCTGCGCAGCGGGCGATCGTGCGCGGGCGGTAGGCGTGTGCGGCGCGCGGTGGTGGGCCAGGCGGCCAGCGTGAAGGGCCAGGCGATTTGCAGCGGCGGTGGTTGGCGTGGGTGCGTGCTGTGCGGAGAAGACGTTGACCAGATCGAGTAGAAGAAAATTTTCTGGACTGGGCAGAAGTTCCGCTGCCTGACGCCGGAAGTTCCGGAAATACCAAATTTTTTAATCTGGATCTGGATCTGCGCGAACAGCACGAACAAGCACGAACACGGGCGGAAATATGGGGCGAAAATCTATGGATTACGGGAGGAATAGGTGGAATTTGACGGTGAAAATTGGAGGGATGATAGATCAACACCAATAACACAATCTGTGGAGCAAAACCACAAACAACGCAACAAATTCAGAGATCCAAATTCGAGCTATTTTTTGGAGAAAATTTTTTGGGGAAATTTTTTGGCGAAATTGGTGGAATCGAAGGGTCAAATCCGTGGCAACCTTTGCTCAGATACCATATGATACGGGCTAAGCCCGAGGGTGTGCCCAATCTTCACGGTTTGACCCGGGTGAGTGTGATTGCGGAGGGGGATTCGCGGGGAAGTGGATGAACGCGAAGAACACGATACAAACACACGCACACACACAATCGGTTTGTCCTCGTTGGCCCGAACCACCAACTCGATAGAAGTTGCAGGAAAAGACCTTTCGGTAGAAGTCCCGCAAAAAGATCGACAAATCGAAGATCCTATGAATCTAGAAGGATGAAAAGACCAAACTCAATAGAAGTGCAAGCAAAAGACCAAATAGGTAGAAGTGCAAACAGAAGATCAAGATTGGTAGAAGTCACCAAAGAGATACAATAGGATTCGATAAGGAGCCCGAGTGGTACAATAGGAATTAACCTAAGGTGGGGGTTTCCCAAATCCACAAAGGGATAATAGAGGCATAAGCCAATTCATCTAAACATCATCTCTCCCTCATGAAGGTGGGGGTAGTGTCTATTTATAGGCAAGGGGATGAAGGGGTAAATTACAAGCCAAAGGGGGCTGAGATCTGGCTGAGGTTCGATGGGGCGGAAGTTCCGGCCGTCCTGGGCGGAAGTTCCGGTCCTGGGCGGAAGTTCCGGCCATCGAGGGCGGAAGTTCCGGCCACGGCTCTGCTGTGCGAGCATCTTCGGTCTTGACAAGCATCTGGGCGGAAGTTCCGGCGATGTTGGGCGGAAGTTCCGGCCTGGAGCGTCCAGCGCTTCTTTCTCCTTCTCTTCCATGCTTCCGTGACATCGGCCTTGCGTCCTCGGGTCTCCATGGCATCCTATCTTCTCCCCGTACTTGTCGTCGAGTTCCTATCATCAAGATATGACGGGGTATGAAGTAGTATATCGTCCCAAATAGGCGATTTGAGGCACGCGTAAAGGAGAAGATTCACCTTAGCGTGCCGTCTTGGCGATGAAGCACATGATGCGGTGAAGACCGAAGGTCGCCCCGTATCAGGGTCTTTGGAGGAAGATCTTCTATGTTAAGCGTCACAACGACAGCAATGGCCTCCCCGTCGTAGGTGGCGTTGGCTTTGTTGTCAGAAAGGAAGTCGACTATCTCGACTACCCGATGAAGGAATCCGTCCAAGGTTGGCGCAACAAATGGTTCTATCTGCGAGACCCTTTGGTGCCCGGGCGGCGCTCGAATCTCCCTCCTTTTGAAGATAAACTGATAGCTCAGCCGAAGAAGTCCTGGCGAAATGCCCTTTCTCCCGAAGAGAGAGCGATAGCTGACAGGCTGTTCGACCAAGTCGTCGTCCTGAAGAATACGGGAGGCTTGACGATGTGCGGCACTAAGGTAGTCTCAGTGTTCCTACAACATCGAGTGCAGCCGCTAATGTCTCGACCCCACCAATTGTGGCTTTATACTGGCAAGGGCAACAAATCTAGGGTTAGCTCTGCCGACCTTTCGGCTGATGAACTCCGAGATGAAGTCCGCCGTTTGACATGCCTCAGTATGAAGGACAACATTGTCTTGACATCAGCTCGTCCCCCTTATGATCTACACCATCTTCCGACTGAGGTAATTCTTTGATGTTTCTTGCTTGTTGTTGTTGTTGTTTCTTCCTTCGTTGTGCTTTACAAACTTTCTTCTCCCGACAGGCCCCCGCCGTTGCTCAATGCTACCCTCCTACGCCTGAAAGCGGTGTGGAGCCAGAGGATGACGATGACGACTCCGAGGAGACCGAGGACGTCCAGCATGCCCTTGAGGACAGTGATGTCCAAGAGGAAGAAGCTGCCGAGGATGATGCCTTCATCAGGAGCAGGCGACGTAAGAAGGTAAATGATGATTTTATTACAACGGCTGAATCAAGTCCTAGCGGACAAGATAATGATGCCTGATACGTCTCCAACGTATCTATAATTTCTGATGTTCCATACTAGTTTTATGCCAATACCTACATGTTTTGTTCATACTTTATGATGTTTTTATGCATTTTCCGGAACTAACCTATTAACAAGATGCCGAAGTGCCAGTTCCTGTTTTCTGCTGTTTTTGGTTTCAGAAATCTTACACAGGAAATATTCTCGGAATTGGACAAAATTAATGCCCACGGTCTTATATTTCACGGAAGATTCCAGAGAGCCAGAGAGGGACCAGAGGGGATCCCTGGGGGCCCCACCCCACATGGCGGCGCGGCCAAGGGGGGGGTGCCAGCCTATGGGGGGCCACCCCCTGGCTCCTCCGAGGCTGCCCTTCCGCCTATATATTCTCTCCGCCTCGAAAACCCTAAAAACAGAAGCCAGGATACGAGAAAAGTTACGCAGCCGCCGCCATCGTGAAGCCAAGTTCGGGGGACAGAAGTCTTTGTTCCGGCACGCCGCCGGGACGGGGAATTGCCCCCGGAAGCCATCTCCATCGACACCACTGCCATCTTCATCACCGCTGCTGTCTCCCATGATGAGGAGGGAGTAGTTCTCCTCCGAGGCTGAGGGATCTACCGGTAGCTATGTGGTTCATCTCTCTCTCCCATGATGTGATCTATATGAATGTGTAGATGTTACTCTTGTCTATTATGCACTCTAGAGGTTACTTTAATATGAACTCCGGATGTTGTGGAGCTTGTTTACTCCGGCTTGAGGGAGCTCTTGTAGGCCTACACAATGAACGGCGTTTCTCATCCAACAAGAGAGTGTTTGAGAGTAGTACTTATTTGTTCATCTATGTGATCATAGGCATTGCAATCTAGATGTCTTATGCTATTCAAGTGGATTTTACTTATGTGATCTCCGGAGACTCCTTGTCCCACGTGTGTAAAGATGACAGTGTGTGCACCGTGTGGGTCTCTTAGGCTATATTTCACAGAATACTTGTTCACTGGGTTATGATTTTAGTTGGATGTCTCTATGAAATTGTGGTGTGTTAGTACCTCCTATGAATGCTCAAAGTGACAGCGTGGGGTGTTTATTAGTACTTGGGAATACATCTTTAAGGTTTGCTTTGCAGCCCTACATGGTGAATTAGTGTTCGTTATCCCGCCAGAGAGTAATTCAGAATAGCATAGTGAAGTGCTTATTTATATTCAATTATGATAGCAATGTTGAGAGTGTCCACTAGTGAAAGTAGGATCCCTAGGCCTTGTTTCTAAGCATTGAAACCCCGTTTCCAACAAGTTCTGCTACATGTTTACTTGCTGCAATATTTACTTCAGATCGCAATTACCGTATACGACCATCTATACCACCTGCGTTTTAATATCTCTTCGCTGAACTAGTGCACCTATACATCTGACAAGTGTATTAGGTGTGTTGGGGACACAAGAGACTTCTTGTATCTTAATTGCAGGGTTGCTTGAGAGGGATGTCTCTGACCTCTACCTCCCTGCGTTCGATAAACCTTGGGTGATTCACTTAAGGGAAACTTGCTACAAACCTCTGCTCTTGGAGGCCCAACACTGTCTACAGGAATAGAAGCGTGCGTAGACATCAAGCTATTTTCTGGCGCCGTTGCCGGGGAGGTAAGGTAAAAGGTATTCACATCCTCCGACTACTAAGCTATTTCCTAGCACTGTTTCCGGTGTGTGAGTGCTCGAAGGTATTTCCTTTAGATCCTGCAATTATATCTTTTTGTTTCTTGTTTTCACTAGTTAGGCTTAATGGAAAACAACAACAAAATTAGAGATCTTTATGAACTTTATCTTGTACTAGGACATGATGTATTTGAAGAGAGAATTAAAAAACCCATGGAACTTTGTTTGCAAAATAGTTGTAGCAATGTTATTAGCATGAACTCTTTGAACACTATTATTGCTAATGCTATGGAAGAATTTAAGCTTGGGGAGGTCGGTTTTGATGAAAATGATCTCTTTAGTCCCCCAAGCACGGAGGAGAAAATTTACTTTGATGATACTTTGCCTCTCATTTATGATGATTACAATGATGAATATGATATTTTCAGTCCACCTACTATTGAGGAGAAAATTAATTATGATTACAATATGCCTCCTATATATGATGATTATGGTGATGAGAATAATGATAGCTATTTTGTTGAATTTGCTCCCACTACAATTAATAGTAATGACTATGCTTATGTGGAGAGTAATAATTTTATGCATGTGGCTCATGATAAGAATGTTTTATGTGATAGTTATATTGTTGAGTTTGTTCATGATGCTACTGAAAGTTATTATTAGAGAGGGAAACATGGTTATATGCATCTTAATAATATTAAGTTTCCCCTCTTTATGTTGAGAATATTGAAGTTGCGCTTGTGTTGCCTTTCTATGCTTGTTGCATTATGCTTACATGACTTGTTTATTTACAAGATTCCTCTTCATAGGAAGTGGGTTAGGCTTAAATGTGTTTTGAATTTGCTTCTTGATGCTCTCTTTTACTTCAACTCTTATTTCTTGCGCGAGCATCATTAAAATTACTGAGCTCATCTTAATGGCTATAAAGAAAGCACTTCTTGGGAGATAACCCATGTTTTTATTTTGCTACTATTTTGTTGTGTCTTGGAAGTTGTTACTACTGTGGCAACCTCTCCTTATCTTTATTTTATTGCATTGTTGTGCCAAGTAAAGTCTTTGATAGTAGGGTTGATACTAGATTTGGATTACTGCGCAGAAACAGATTTCTTACTGTCACGAAATTGAGCAGCCCCGTCTGTAGGTAATTCAGAAAATTCTGCCAATTTACGTGCATGATCCTCAGATATGTACGCAACTTTCATTAGTTTTGAGCTTTTTCATGTGAGCCTGTTAAGTGCCCCAGAAAAATTCGTCTTTACGGACTGTTCTGTTTTGACAGATTCTACCTAATATTTCGCATTGCCTCTTTTGCTATGTTGAATGGATTTCTTTGCTCCATTAAATTTCAGTAGCTTTGGGCAATGTCCAGAAGTGTTAAGAATGATTGTGTCCTCTCTGAACATATGAATTTTTATTTATGCACTAACCCTCTAATGAGTTTGCTTTAAGTTTGGTGTGGAGGAAGTTTTCAACGATCAAGAGAGGAGGATGATACAATATGATCAAGAAGAGTGAAAAGTCTAAGCTTGGGGATGCCCCCGTGGTTCATCCCTGCATATTTCAAGAAGACTCAAGCATCTAAGCTTGGGGATGCCCAAGGCATCCCCTTCTTCATCGACAACTCATCAGGTCACCTCTAGTGAAACTAAATTTTTATTCCGTCACATCTTATGTACTTTACTTGGAGCGTCTGTGTGCTTTTATTTTCGTTTTGTTATCTTAGTTCTCTGAATAAATTGGATCATACCTTGTGTAGGAGAGAGACACGCTCCGCTTTTTCATAAGAACACTAGTGTTCTTCGCTTTTACTTTTAATGTTCAATGGCGAAAGTTGATCGCTTCACTTATTGCTATTTGGTTGGAAACAGAAAATGCTTCATATTGTCTTGAATAATTTGATACTTGGCAATTGTTTTGAGCTCTCAAGTATATCATGTTTAAGCTCATGCACCATGTAGTTTAAACCTATTAGTGGAGAACTACCGTAGAACTTGTTGAAATTTGGTTTGCATGATTGGTCTCTCTAAGGTCTAGATATTTTCTGGTAAAAGTGTTTGAGCAACAAGGAAGACAGTGTAGAGTCTTATAATGCTTGCAATATGTTCTTATGTAAGTTTTGCTGTACCGGTTTATACTTGTGTTTGCTTCAAACAACCTTGCTTGCCAAAGCCTTGTACTGAGAGGGAATGCTTCTCGTGCATCCAAAACCTTGAGCCAAAACCTATGCCATTTGTGTCCACCATATCTACCTACTATGTGGTATTTTCTGCCATTCCAAGTAAATACTTCATGTGCTACCTTTAAACAATTCAAAAGCTATTATCTCTTATTTGTGTCAATGTTTTATAGCTCATGAGGAAGTATGTGGTGTTTATCTTTCAACCTTGTCATTTACTTCTAACAGACTTTCACAATGGACTAGTGGCTCATCCGCTTATCCAATAATTTTGCAAAAAGAGCTGGCAATGGGGTTCCCAGCCCCAATTAATTAACTTGCATTAATAATTCTCTTCACATGTTTTGCCCTGATCTATCAGTAAGCAACTTAATTTTGCAAATAGACACTCCTTCATGGTATGTGAATGTTGGAAGGCACCCGAGGATTCGGTTAGCCATGGCTTGTGTAAGCAAAAGGTTGGGAGGAGTGTCATCAATAATGAAACTAAAATACATGTGTAAACAAAAGAGAAGAGGGATGATCTACCTTGCTGGTAATGATAACGTCCTTCATGGGAGCCGCTCTTGAAAGTCTGGTTGATAAGGTAGTTAGAGTACCCGCTACCATTCGTTGACAACAACAAACACCTCTCAAAACTTTACTTTTATGCTCTCTATATGATTTCAAAACTTAAAAAGCTCTAGCACATGATTTAATCCCTGCTTCCCTCTGCGAAGGGCCTTTATTTTACTTTATGTTGAGTCAGTTTACCTACTTCTTTCTATCTTAGAAGCAAACACTTGTGTCAACTGTGCATTGATTCTTACATGCTTACTTATTGCGCTTATTATTTTACTTTGTGTTGACAAATATCCATGAGATATGCATGTTAAAGTTGAAAGCAATTGCTGAAACTTAAATCTTCCTTTGTGTTGCTTCAAACCTCTTATTAAGAATTTATTGCTTTATGAGTTAACTCTTATGCAAGACTTTTTGATACTTGTCTTGAAAGTACTATTCATGAAAAGTTTTGCTATATGTTATCTATTTGTTAGCAAACTATACATCATTGCCTTGAGTCACTTCATTCATCTCATATGCTTTACAATAGTATGATTAAGATTATGTTGGTAGCATGTCACTTCAGAAATTATTCTTTTTATCGTTTACCTACTCGAGGGCGAGTAGGAACTAAGCTTGGGGATGCTTGATACGTCTCCAACGTATCTATAATTTCTGATGTTCCATGCTAGTTTTATGACAATACCTACATGTTTTGTTCATACTTTATGATGTTTTTATGCATTTTCCGGAACTAAACTATTAACAAGATGCCGAAGTGCCAGTTCCTGTTTTCTCCTGTTTTTGGTTTCAGAAATCTTACACATGAAATATTCTCGGAATTGGACAAAATTAATGCTCACGATCTTATATTTCACGGAAGCTTCGAGACAGCCAGAGAGGGACCAGAGGGGGGCCCTGGGGGCCCCACCCCACATGGCGGCGCAGCCAAGGGGGGGCACGCCAGCCTATCGGGGGCCACCCCCTGGCTCCTCCGAGGCTGCCCTTCCGCCTATATATTCTCTCCGCCTCGAAAACCCTAAAAACAGAAGCCACGATACGAGAAAAGTTACGCTGCCGCCGCCATCGCGAAGCCAAGTTCGGGGACAGAAGTCTCTGTTCCGGCACGCCGCCGGGACGGGGAATTGCCCCCGGAAGCCATCTCCATCGACACCACCGCCATCTTCATCACCGCTGCTGTCTCCCATGATGAGGAGGGAGTAGTTCTCCCCCGAGGCTGAGGGCTCTACCGGTAGCTATGTGGTTCATCTCTCTCTCCCATGATGTGATCTATATGAATGTGTAGATGTTACTCTTGTCTATTATGCACTCTAGAGGTTACTTTAATATGAACTCCGGATGTCGTGGAGCTTGTTTACTCCGGCTTGAGGGAGCTCTTGTAGCCCTACACAATGAATGGTGTTTGTCATCCAACAAGAGAGTGTTTGAGAGTAGTACTTATTTGTTCATCTATGTGATCATAGGCTTTGCAATCTAGATGTCTTATGCTATTCAAGTGGATTTTACTTATGTGATCTCCTGGAGACTCCTTGTCCCACGTGTGTAAAGGTGACAAGTGTGTGCACCGTGTGGGTCTCTTAGGCTATATTTCACAGAATACTTGTTCACTGGGTTATGATTTGAGTTGGATGTCTCTATGAAATTGTGGTGTGTTAGTACCTCCTATGAATGCTCAAAGTGACAGCGTGGGGTGTTTATTAGTACTTGGGAATACATCTTTAAGGTTTGCTTTGCAGCCCTACATGGTGAATTAGTGTTCGTTATCCCGCCAGAGAGTAATTCGGAATAGCATAGTGAAGTGCTTATTTATATTCAATTATGATTGCAATGTTGAGAGTGTCCACTAGTGAAAGTAGGATCCCTAGGCCTTGTTTCTAAGCATTGAAACCCCGTTTCCAGCAAGTTCTGCTACATGTTTACTTGCTGCAATATTTACTTCAGATCGCAATTACCGTTTACCACCATCTATACCACCTGCGTTTTAATATCTCTTCGCCGAACTAGTGCACCTATACATCTGACAAGTGCATTAGGTGTGTTGGGGACACAAGAGACTTTTGTATCTTAATTGCAGGGTTGCTTGAGAGGGATATTTGTGACCTCTACCTCCCTGAGTTCGATAAACCTTGGGTGATTCACTTAAGGGAAACTTGCTGCTGTTCTACAAACCTCTGCTCTTGGAGGCCCAACACTGTCTACAGGAATAGAAGCGTGCGTAGACATCAATGCCGTCGGAACTGCTTCGCCTTCTCCTGTCAAGAAAAGTTCGACGGGTTTTTTCGCTGCTGAAGATGACCTGGACCTGTGAGCATCTATACTCCTTCTTCGACTTATTCTCTATTGCTTCGTATGCTAATTGTGCACTCTTCTTAAGTAGCTCTGATGATGATGATGATGTTCCTCTCGCGAAGAGGACCAAATTATCCTTCAGGAGGACGGTATCAGCTAAGGAGCCGAATCCTTCTCCCGCCAAGTCGACGCCGCCCTCGCGAACGGCTGTAGAGAAGATTCCAATGTCGAAGGTTATTCCTTCTGGCAACGTTCCCACCTCATCGGCTGCCCGCGATCACGTAAGTGTTTTACTTGTCTTGATTTCTTTCTTGCCTCGCAAAGCTTTTTCATCCAACTGAATCTTCTTGGTTTTCTTCGTGGCAGCCGATTTATGCCACAGTTGATGCGGTGGTAGACTTTGCTGAGCAGTTCACTCGACTGGAGTCTGAAAACACTCAGCTTCGGAAGACCGTTAAAACTTCGGCTGATCAGGTGCTGGAGGCCAACAGGCTTGCCACCGATGCCAAAAACGAAAATGTCTTGCTGAAGGAGGAGTTGAAGAAGCTGAAGCGACAGATGAAGGATGAACAAGATGCCAAGCGCAAAGCTGCAGCCGCAGCCGACGAGAAGGAAGGCGTCCTTCGTGAGTCCATCACGAATTTATTGGGTAAAGTTCTTGACACATAGCTCATTTTGTAGTATTTTCTTTTGGGTTACTGATCTGTCCTCTTTCAGAGGCTGCCGATATAACCATCTTTTGCGGTCAGAAACCCACCGGCGAGCAGCGACTGGCAACACAGTAGAGCCGGGAACAACTAGGGCTGCGGCTGGCCCCAGTCCCTCAGAGCGACGGCCCGCAAAGCCTTCTGGTCACACGTCCGATGCTGTCGCAAGGGCGTGCCACCTGACCTATACCTGGTCGTGGAAGGTGTTGGATGATGCCTCGCTTAGTTTCCTGCATGGCATACACGTAAACATTAAATACGAGCCTCGATCGGCTCTCGAGTTATCTCCGTGAATCGGCTCAAAGAGCCGATCCACCCATGATTCGTACAAGGTGTCCGAATATATGGTGGTCCTACTTGATCAAGATAAAGCTAATGCGATCTACGACGATTTAGGGTTTTCACCGCATAATCGGATCATCCTACTCACGATTGGGCCTCGCGCTCGCGTACGGTGATCGTAAGCCGATCCTAGATAGGGCCTAAAAACCAACACGAGGTTGATCCCCGGAACATCCTGCCTAGGGCTAGCAAACTACACCCTACACGCCGCTGAATCCTCCAACCCTTTGTAAGGCCTAACTATTGCGGATATTAAACTAATCCTTGGAGAACAAGGAGCAACCGTAACGGATCGGATCTACTAAATAATGATCAAGCGGGGTGCCGCCCCTACACCTAAGATAGGTGTAAGGGCGGCTAGATGTATAGGGGTTGCACTACGACAGCATATGATACGAAGAACAATGCTAACCCTAACACATCTAAGATAACTACGTTGCTCGCCATCAAAAAGGATTCAGCACGAGCAACACATGAACAACGCAGATAGGCTTGTGCTGCCTAGATCGCAAGATGCGATCTAGGCAGCATGGTGCTTACCAGGAGAAACCCTCGAGACGAAGGAGTTGGCGATGCGCCAAGATTGATTGTGTTGAACGTTAGTTGTTGTTTATTCCATAAACCCTAGATACATATTTATAGTCCAGGGGACTTTCTAATTCGAGCGTGCATCTAACCGTGCACGGGTAAAACTCTAACTCCTAACCGACACGTATCCTACTATGGTACAGATACACGGGCAAACTAGCCCAAACTTTGCATGTAAGGCCGATTCACGTATTTCTTCTATATATATATTCTTCAAACCCATCTTGATCACGGCCCACCTCTGATCCGGTCAAATTCTGGTGATAACACATGCCCCCCTGGTTTTGGAAATGACATTTCCAAAATCATTACGTTTTCTTTCGTCGGGTCATGTCGTGGCAGAGCGTGAACCCGCCGCAGAATCCTTCATCATGATGCCTTGCCCTTTCCACTTCTCCACGTGGCCTGCGAAATTTTTCTGTTGGGCACCATCTCCTCGGAAACTGATGTGGCATTGAATCTCCCTCATATCCCTTTTATTTAACCGTTCCAAACAGCTTGCTCCTCCTTCATCCTCCTCGCATTAGCACCCAAAAAACCCTCCTGTGCCACCATGTCTTCTTCCTCCTCCTCCTCCTCCGATCTTTCCTACGGGTCTTCCTCCTCCCGCGAGACGCCTGTCGTTGCCTAATCGACGGTACCTCGGAGGAGGGATCCTCACGAGGGGGAGAAGAAGTAGGGGCCATAGGGCGGAGTGCACACGTGACGGTGGTACGCGAGTTACCCAGCTTCGGAACACCTGCACGATGACAGGGCCTACTGCTGCTTGTCTGGAATTATCTGGGCGCTTTCGCGTTGTTACAATGAGTTGTGGTTGTGCCTCTAGGGCTCCCGGGATCCGGCTTATAAAGGCGCACGGATCTAGGGTTTACATGGAGAGTCCTAGCCGGAATACAAGTTGCCTAACTACGGTACAATATCTTGCCGTGTACGTCAAGGATCCGCCTTCCTCCAGGTACGTGCTGGATCCGGATACTTCATGGGCTGTCACGGATCCGGCCTCCTTCGTAGGTCGGTTGAGATCCGGCTTCCTGTTCCTGGGCTGGACTTCATCCTTCAGGATCTACAGCAACTGGGCCGCCCGATGGGCCACATGCCTCACCACCATCTATGGGCCACCCGGGCTTGCCGGATCTAGGCCATGCCGTTGATATACCCATTAAGTATACCCACAACAGTAGCCCCCGAAGTTCTCCGAGATTCATCATTCCTCCGACTTCATTCAGCTCGGATCCGAAGAGAATCTTGAAGAGCTTCAAAAACTTCTACTTGACTCCGGGTTCATACACTCGGAATTTCTTCGTCTTCAGATTAGGTATCACAACGGAGATTCCGTTTTTTCCGCGCACAACCTCCTTTTTTCCCGCGCTAAATTTTCGCAAATGCCAATCTTTAGCCGGAAATTTCGGGGGCGCAAGGTCAAATTACCTCCACGTTGTCTTACCGCATTTGACCTAATACACGTGTCATCCATCCAACGGGGTGACCGTTCCGTTTCCACCGTCGGATCCGAATCCCGAATCTCCGCACGTGGCCTATAAATACCCCCGCGGCTCGGTAAATTTTCATTCCTTCACCTCTCCTCACCACTTCGTCTTCCTCCTCACGCCGCGCCGCCCAACAGATCTCGACTCCGGCGAACTTCGCCACGGTGAGCTCCGCGCGCCGCCAGTCCAAGCCTCCCCTCGCGCCAAGATTCCTGCGTTTGAACGGGATTTTCTCCCCGCCACCGATTCGTGGTCTTCGCGGGGCAGTTCTCCTCAAGTTCGGCGACCTCGTCTTCACCGGAGCTCCGTCGAGCCACCGCGCCATTAGCGGTAAGTGCGCCGGCCTTGTAGAAGATAGACTTAGTGTAGAAGATAGATTAAGTGATCCGGGTACTCAAACAATTTGTATGGGCGCAGCCGGAAGCATGCCACTTGATTCATCGCAGCCGTACCTGGTAGCTCTCCGAGTAGCCCGGATCCCAATCCAGGTAGAACCAATATGTCCGGATCCCATAGCATTCCTACCACCATATGTTTCCGACATCGAGGCTAGCTCAACCATTTTCCGCATCTTCCAGCACCGCGCCAAGCCGGATCCCCTCCCTCAAAGAGCTTCAAGAAGAACTCGAGGGACAAGCTAGGATGGCAGCTAAAGTACAGGAGACGGAAAACAAGAAGGCATCTGATGTCTACGTTCCCCCTCCTTTCCTGTAGACAGTGTTGGGCCTCCAAGTGCAGAGGTTTGTAGAACAGCAGCAAGTTTCCCTTAAGTGGATACCCAAGGTTTATCGAACTCAGGGAGGAAGAGGTCAAAGATATCCCTCTCATGCAACCCCGCAACCACAAAGCAAGAAGTCTCTTGTGTCCCCAACACACCAAATAGGTGCACTAGTTCGGCGAAGAGATAGTGAAATACAGGTGGTATAAATAAGTATGAGCTGTAGCAACGGTGCCGTAAAAGTGCTTGGCGTGTAGTTGATGGTGGTGGTATTGCAGCAGATAGTAACGCAAGATAAACAAGTAAACAAGCAGTAGTAACTCAGCGAGTATTTAGGAACAAGGCCTAGGGATTACACTTTCACTAGTGGACACTCTCAACATCGATCACATAACGTAACGTATAAATGCATACTCTACACTTTTGTTGGATGATGAACATATTGCGTAGGATTACACGAACCCTCAATGCCGGAGTTAACAAGCTCCACAATAATGCTCATGTTTAAGTAACCTTTAGTGTAAGATAGATCAACGCTACTAAACCAAGTACTAGCATAGCATGCACACCGTCACCTTCATGCATATGTAGGAGGAATAGATCACATCAATATTATCATAGCAATAGTTAACTCCATAATCTACAAGAGATCATGATCATAGCATAAACCAAGTACTAACACGGTGCACGCATCGTCACCTTTGCACACATGCAGGAGGAATAAACTACTTTAATAACAAATCACTAGAGTAGCACATGGATAAATTGTGATACAACATGCTGCAATCTTAAAGAGATATAAATAAGCACCTCACTATACCATTCAATGAGTAAGTATTCTGTGAAATCTAGCCTAAGAGACCCACACGGTGCACACACTCGTCACCTTTACACACGTGGGACGAGGAGTCTCCGGAGATCACATAAGTAAAACCCACTTGACTAGCATAATGACATCTAGATTACAAGCATCATCATATGAATCTCAATCATGTAAGGCAGCTCATGAGATTATTGTATTGAACTACATAGGAGAGAGATGAACCACATAGCTACCGGTACAGCCCCGAGCCTCGATGGAGAACTACTCCCTCCTCATGGGAGCAGCAGCGGTGATGAAGATGGCGGTGGAGATGGCAGCGGTGTCGATGGAGAAGCCTTCCGGGGCACTTCCCCGCTCCGGCAGGGTGCCGGAACAGAGATCCCGTCCCCCGCATCTTGGCTTCGCGATGGCGGCGGCTCCGGAAGGTTTCGTGGGTTTCGTCAATTGGTATCGGGTTTTCTGATACAGGGGCTTTATATAGGCGAAGAGGCGGCGCGAGAGGGCTGGCAGGGGGGCCACACCATAGGGCGGCGCGGCCCCCTCTCGGCCGCGCCGGCCTAGGGTTTGGTGGCCCCGTGGCCCCCTCTCGGTCCTTCCCGGGTGTTCTGGATGCTTCCGATGAAAATAGGAACTTTGGCGTTGATTTCGTCCGATTCCGAGAATATTTCGTTACTAGGATTTCTGAAACCAAAAACAGCAGTAAAACAGGAACCGGCACTTCGGCATCTTGTTAATAGGTTAGTTCCGTAAAATGCACGAATATGACATAAAGTGTGCATAAAACATGTAGATAACATCAATAATGTGGCATGGAACACAAGAAATTATCGATACGTTGGAGACGTATCAGCATCCCCAAGCTTAGTTCTCGCTCGTCCCGAGCAGGTAAAACGATAACAAAGATAATTTCTGGAGTGACATGCCATCATAAACTTGATCATACTATTTGTACAAGCATATGTAGTGAATGCAGTGATCAAAACAATGTATATGACATGGGTAAACAACTGAATCATAAAGCAAAGACTTTTCATGAATAGCACTTCAAGACAAGCATCAATAAGTCTTGCATAAGAGTTAACTCATAAAGCAATAATTCAAAGTAAAAGCATTGAAGCAACACAAAAGAAGATTAAGTTTCAGCGGTTGCTTTCAACTTGTAACATATATATCTCATGGATAATTGTCAATGCAAAGCAATATAACAAATGCAATATGCAAATATGTAAGAATCAATGCACAGTTCACACAAGTGTTTGCTTCTTGAGATGGAGAGAAATAGGTGAACTGACTCAACATTGAAAGTAAAAGAATGGTCCTCATAGAGGAAAAGCATCGATTGCTATATTTGTGCTAGAGCTTTGATTTTGAAAACATAAAGAGAGCATAAAAGTAAAGTTTTGAGAGGTGTATGTTGTTGTCAACGAATGGTAGCGGGTACTCTAACCCCCTTGCCGTACAAACCTTCAAAGAGCGGCTCCCATTTTATTTTATTTTTGGATGGCACTCCTTCCAACCTTTCTTTCACAAACCATGGCTAACCGAATCCTCGGGTGCCTCGCCAACAATCTCATACCATGAAGGAGTGCCTTTTTATTTTAGTTTTATTATGATGACACTCCTCCCAACCTTTGCTTACACAAGCCATGGCTAACCGAATCCTTCGGGTGCCGTCCAACAATCACATACCATGGAGGAGTGTCTATTTTTAGTTTGTTAATTTGGGACTGGGAATCCCATTGCCAGCTCTTTTTGCAAAATTATTGGATAAGCGGATGAAGCCACTAGTCCATTGGTGAAAGTTGCCCAACAAGATTGAAAGATAAACACCACATACTTCCTCATGAGCTATAAAACATTGACACAAATAAGAGGTAATAAATTTTGAATTGTTTAAAGGTAGCACTCAAGCAATTTACTTTGGAATGGCGGGAAATACCATGTAGTAGGTAGGTATGGTGGACACAAATGGCATAGTGGTTGGCTCAAGTATTTTGGATGCATGAGAAGTATTCCCTCTCGATACAAGGTTTAGGCTAGCAAGGTTATTTGAAACAAACACAAGGATGAACCGGTGCAGCAAAACTCACATAAAAGACGTATTACAAGCATTATAAGACTCTACACCGTCTTCCTTGTTGTTCAAACTCAAAACTAGAAATTATCTAGACCTTAGAGAAACCAATTATGCAAACCAAATTTTAGCATGCTCTATGTATTCTTCACTAATAGGTGCAAAGTATATGATGCAAGAGCTTAAACATGAGCACAACAATTGCCAAGTATCACATTACCCAAGACATTATAGCAATTACTACATGTATCATTTTCCAATTCCAACCATATAACAATTTAACGAAGAGGAAACTTCGCCATGAATATTATGAGCTAAGAACACATGTGTTCCTTTGAACCAGCGGAGCGTGTCTCTCTCCAACACAAGCATGATGTAATCCAATTTATTCAAACACAAACAAAAACAAAAGCAAACAAACAGACGCTCCAAGAAAAAGCACATAAGATGTGGCCGAATAAAAATGTAGTTTCAAGAGAAGGAACCTGATAATGTTGTCGATGAAGAAGGGGATGCCTTGGGCATCCCCAAGCTTAGACGCTTGAGTCTTCTTGATATATGCAGGGGTGAACCACCGGGTGCATCCCCAAGCTTAGAGCTTTCACTCTTCTTGATCATAGTATATCATCCTCCTCTCTTGACCCTTGAAAACTTCCTCCACACCAAACTCGAAACAACTCATTAGAGGGTTAGTGGACAATAAAAATTAACATGTTCAGAGGTGACACAATCATTCTTAACACTTCTGGACATTGCATAAAGCTACTGGACATTAATGGATCAAAGAAATTCATCCAACATAGCAAAAGAGGCAATGCGAAATAAAAGGCAGAATCTGTCAAAACAGAACAGTCCGTAAAGATGGATTTTATTAGGCCACCAGACCTGCTCAAACGAAAATGCTCAAATTGAATGAAAGTTGCGTACATATCTGAGGATCATGCTCGTAAATTGGCATAATTTTCTGAGCTTCCTGCAGGGCAGTGGGCTCAGATTCGTGACAGCAAAGAAATCTGGAACTGCGCAGTAATCCAAATCTAGTACTTACTTTACTATCAAAGACTTTACTTGGCACAACAAAACACAAAACTAAGATAAGGAGAGGTTGCTACAGTAGTAAACAACTTCCAAGACACAAATATAAAACAAAGTACTGTAGCAAAATAACACATGGGTTATCTCCCAAGAAGTTGCTTTCTTTATAGCCATTAAGATGGGCTCAGCAGTTTTAATGATGCACTCGCAAAAGATAGTATGTGAAGCAAAAGAGAGCATCAAGAGGCAAATTCAAAACACATTTAAGTCTAACATGCTTCCTATGCATAGGAATCTTGTAAATAAACAAGTTCATGAAGAGCAAAGTAACAAGCATAGGAAGATAAAACAAGTGTAGCATCAAAAATTTCAGCACATAGAGAGGTGTTTTAGTAACATGAAAATTTCCACAACCATATTTTCCTCTCTCATAATAACTTTCAGTAGCATCATGAGCAAACTCAACAATATAACTATCAAATGAAACATTCTTATCATGAGTCTCATGCATAAAATTATTACTACTCCCAACATAAGCATAATCAATTTTATTAGTTGTAGTGGGAGCAAATTCAACAAAGTAGCTATCATTATTATTCTCATCATCAAATATAGGAGGCATATTGTAATCATAATCAAATTCACTCTCCATAGTAGGTGGCACCAAAAGACCACTATCATTATAATCATCATAAATAGGAGGTAAAGAATCATCAAAGAAAATTTTCTCCTCAATGCTTGGGGGACTAAAAATATCATGAAAACCAGCTTCCCCAAGCTTAGAACTTTCTATATTATTGTCAACAATGGTGTTCAAAGCGTTCATACTAATATTACTACCAAGCATGCAAAGAAGATTTCATAGGTTTTTTAATTTTCGCATCAAACAATCCATGTTTTAAATCAGGAAATAGAATAAGAAGCTCACTCTTGTACATTATGCCAAACTAGTGTAAACAAGAAACAACAAGATGCAATTGCAGGATCTAAAGGAAATAGCTTCGAGCACACACACGACGGCGCCGGAAAAATACTTTACCCGAGACCGTAGTATGAGAGCCTTTTACCTTTCCTCCCCGGCAACGGCGCCGTAAAAGTGCTTGATGTCTACGTTCCCCTCCTTTCCTGTAGACAGTTGTTGGGCCTCCAAGTGCAGAGGTTTGTAGAACAGCAGCAAGTTTCCCTTAAGTGGATACCCAAGGTTTATCGAACTCGGGGAGGAAGAGGTCAAAGATATCCCTCTCATGCAACCCCGCAACCACAAAGCAAGAAGTCTCTTGTGTCCCCAACACACCAAATAGGTGCACTAGTTCGGCGAAGAGATAGTGAAATACAGGTGGTATAAATAAGTATGAGCAGTAGCAACGGTGCCATAAAAGTGCTTGGCGTGTAGTTGATGGTGGTGGTATTGCAGCAGTAGTAACGCAGTAAAACAGTAAACAAGCAGTAGTAACTCAGCAGTATTTAGGAACAAGGCCTAGGGATTACACTTTCACTAGTGGACACTCTCAACATCGATCACATAACAGAACAGATAAATGCATACTCTACACTTTTGTTGGATGATGAACATATTGCGTAGGATTACACGAACCCTCAATGCCGGAGTTAACAAGCTCCACAATAATGCTCATGTTTAAGTAACCTTTAGTGTAAGATAGATCAACGCTACTAAACCAAGTACTAGCATAGCATGCACACTCGTCACCTTCATGCATATGTAGGAGGAATAGATCACATCAATATTATCATAGCAATAGTTAACTCCATAATCTACAAGAGATCATGATCATAGCATAAACCAAGTACTAACACGGTGCACGCACTGTCACCTTTGCACACATGCAGGAGGAATAAACTACTTTAATAACAAATCACTAGAGTAGCACATGGATAAATTGTGATACAACATGCTGCAATCTTAAAGAGATATAAATAAGCACCTCACTATACCATTCAATGAGTAAGTATTCTGTGAAATCTAGCCTAAGAGACCCACACGGTGCACACACTCGTCACCTTTACACACGTGGGACGAGGAGTCTCCGGAGATCACATAAGTAAAACCCACTTGACTAGCATAATGACATCTAGATTACAAGCATCATCATATGAATCTCAATCATGTAAGGCAGCTCATGAGATTATTGTATTGAACTACATAGGAGAGAGATGAACCACATAGCTACCGGTACAGCCCCGAGCCTCGATGGAGAACTACTCCCTCCTCATGGGAGCAGCAGCGGTGATGAAGATGGCGGTGGAGATGGCAGCGGTGTCGATGGAGAAGCCTTCCGGGGCACTTCCCCGCTCCGGCAGGGTGCCGGAACAGAGATCCTGTCCCCCGCATCTTGGCTTCGCGATGGCGGCGGCTCTGGAAGGTTTCTGTGGGTTTCGTCAATTGGTATCGGGTTTTCTGATCCAGGGGCTTTATATAGGCGAAGAGGCGGCGCAGGAGGGCTGGCAGGGGGGCCACACCATAGGGCGGCGCGGCCCCCCCCTCTGGCCGCGCCAGCCTAGGGTTTGGTGGCCCTGTGGCCCCCCTCCGGTCCTTCCCGGGTGTTCTGGATGCTTCCGATGAAAATAGGAACTTTGGCGTTGATTTCGTCCGATTCCGAGAATATTTCGTTACTAGGATTTCTGAAACCAAAAACAGCGAGAAAAAGGAACTGGCACTTCGGCATCTTGTTAATAGGTTAGTTCCAGAAAATGCACGAATATGACATAAAGTGTGCATAAAACATGTAGATAACATTAATAATGTGGCATGGAACACAAGAAATTATCGATACGTTGGAGACGTATCAGCATCCAAAGCCCGGATCCGGGAAGGAGAGCGGGGTCAGTGGTGGCCTTGCGCAACCACCGATGTGGAGCTAAGAGAGCTCCAGAACGAGGGCATAATCTCCTCTCACTGGAGCTTCACTCGCGACTCCGACGTCCCCAAGCCTGAAGCCGGAGAAATCGTTATGACCAAGGCTTGGGTGGAACGCGGACTTTCACTTCCCTGTTCGGAATTTTTTCTCTCCGTCCTCAACACATACGGGCTCCAGCCCCACAATATCTGCCCAAACTCATACCTCCTCCTGTCCAACTTCGTGACTCTCTGCGAAGGGCACCTTGGGATCCGACCAGATATCAAACTATGGCAGTTCTTCTTCCGGGTGAAGAAAGAAACCAAGGACAAAGCAATGGTGAACTGCGGGAGCATGACGTTTATGCTCCGCACTAGCCGTATGTATCCTCCCCACGACTCGCATGAATCCGTCCGGTACCGGTACGCCGGATGGTTCTATGAGAAGAACGCTTCGGTTCCGAAGGTCCATGAAGGCCTCCCCGGCTTGTCAACAAGCCTCCGGAAGAACTCGCAAGCTGGAGCTTCGTTCCTTCGCTCGCCCAAACCCCAATCCCGGAGAAAGCAGCGCGGAGAATCTCCCGGCTAGTCCACGACGGACTGACCGGATCCCAGCTCACACTTAGCTGGTTCTCTCGGAGGATCCAGCCCTCGCGCCACAACGCACGCTTGATGTGCGCTTATACCGGGGCGGACGATCTCCTCCGGGTTACCCGCCATGATCTTCCGGCCGACTCCCTGAAGAGAAGGTTCAAGACTCTAGTGAAGATTTCCAGGGGCCAACAGGTCCCGGAACTGACCAAGGACATTTATACAAACGACCAGTGTCCTCCGGTAAGCTCTGTTCTTTTCGTTGCTTCAAACTTCACAAGTTTTTTGGATATTAACTTTAACTTTTATGCATGTTCCTCCCAGCTCAACACTTTGGCGGAGGAAAACTTCCGCACCATCATTCGTGTTCCCGTCAGTGGCGACGCGGCGGAGGAGGTTCCGGATGACGATGAGGAGGAAGAGGAACAGGCACCCCGCAAGGCGGCCCCTCGTCCTTCGAAGCGTCCCCGCGCCAAAGCTTCCGGCTCAGAGGCCGGAGCTAGCGGCGAGGCCTCCGCCAAGAAGTCAAGAACCGTAAAACCACCTCCGCTAGACTCGAGGAAGGCGGAACGTGCTCGCCTGAAAATGCTGGAAATAGCTGGCAAACGCACGCGCCCCGTCATCCCCGGCGCCTCGTAAGTTTCCGAATATGGTGCACCTTTACGTTGGCGAAATTATTTCTTATTCCACCCCTTTCACTTGTTTACAGAAATCCGAGTACCGCCGCTACACGAACCGCCAGCCAAGAGCCCATTACTAAGTACATGAAGAAATCTCCGGCAGTCGGCCCTGCTACTCCAGCTCCGCCAAGTGCCTCTCATCCTACTCCTCAGCCATCTCCCCTCGAGGCTGATCCGTCTCCCCCTCCTGCCGCAAACACTCCACCGGAAATAATTCCGGTTAGCAGCGAGAAGGTAGGTGGAGAAGATCCAGCGGCCAAAGGCCCTGCCCAAGAAGATGCAGAAGAACAAGGCCAAGGAGAGGTTGAAGTCACTTCTTCTGAGAAGGCCGGAGACGGCGCTGGCGACATCGTCGTTTTTCCGAAGAACTTTGGAGATCCGGCTGACATCACTTCCACCCCCAAGGCGTATGCTACCAAGTTTTTCAACAAGCTGTCCGAGGCGGAGAAATGGGAGCTTGAACAAGACCTGCTCAACGCCATGCTGAACAACGCCTGGGGGAAACCTGATTCCGCGACATCGGAGATCCAAGATTTTAAGAAGGATGTCGGCCAATTCTTCGACAAGCTCATCTGCAAGCAAAAGGTACCCCCCAGTAGCCCCCAAGCATGTATGCGGAAACTCAAATAATAGTTAGTGCTTAGATGCTTAGAGAAAAATTACTTCCGGGAAAGTTTTTAAATTGGACCAGTAGCCCCCAAGCATTATGGCGGAAAGATTCCGGCAATGATGCTTTGAAAGAAACCACTGCTACAGGCGGAATTTTTACTCCTGCACTGTTTATGTTTTACAGGAACAGCAGGCGCTGCATTACGAGCTTCACAAGAATATTGCCCTGCAGCGCCGCGTCACTCTGAGTCAGGCGGAAAATATCCGGACTCTGAAAAATGAGAATGCGGAACTGTCAAAACAACTGGCGGATGCCCAAGGTTGGTTTCCGTCTCATTCGTCATTAGTCATATTCTGACTTTGAACTTGTTTTTAACTTGCTTCATTATAGGCGCATCCTCTTCCCTTGCTACAGCCTCATCCGAACTTGAGAACCTGCGCTCCTCGTACCAAGATCTGGAAACGAAACTAAAGGAGGCGGAACTAAAGAGGGAACAGGCCGAGAAGCAGCTGGCGGAGAAAAACTCCGAGTTCATCAGGGAAAAGGGCGAGCTGATATTGAAGAAAAATGTTGACAGCGAGACCATCAAAAGGCAGCAAAAAGAGCTCAATGGACTCCGGAAGTATATGGAGACCGCGGAGCAGCACTGGGATTTGCTCAATGAGAACATCTTGGGTACTTATACTGAAACCTTGTCCAGATGCTCCGACTTTTTCCTTTATGCTCAAATTGTATGCTTATGTCCTCGATCGTTTTATGCAGAGCCGCTTGGGTATCCGGAAGAGCGCCGGAATTTGTTCCCGCGGGATGACCTTCTTCAACTTGCGGGCGATGACTCGCAAAGATCTCATCTCCGCCTCCCGCAAGATATGTTATAACCTATCCATCAAGAGGAGTCGCACTTGCGACGTTCGCAAGCTTGTTGGAAAGATGGACGTTCTGCCGGAGCTGGTGAAGGATCTTCAAGCATCATCTGCCCGAGGCGCAGCTGCGATGGCCTTGACCATGTGCTTGGCGCACAACCCGGAGCTTGATCTCGACCAGGTGACCGCCGCAGTTCCCTCGGACGCGGATGTCAATGCGCTCTTAGACGCAGTAAATGGCTACGACACCCGCATCGCGCGCAGGATCCGGCATGACGAATTCTACGACAAGTTCGTGCTTCCTGCGGACGAACCCCTGGAAGCGGAACTTCGAGCGAAGCTCGACGCGGAAGCACGCCCTGCGGAATCCGGCTCCCAGTTCACCTGGACCAGCTCCAAGGGCGCGCCCCAAGAGGAACCCAAGACCAGCGCTGCAGCTGCAGAAGAAGAAAGTGATGAAGACGTGTCGTCTCCGGCTAAGGATGCCGAAGAAAATGACCCAAAGGGCAAGGCTTCTCCTGCTAAGGGGGAGTGAAAACTTTCTTCCTGCGGAATAAAACAATGCATCATTTTGGCCCCAAAGTGGGTTTGTAATAAGACTTAAATTCTTAAGTAGCTAGGAACGAAACGATTATGCATGGGGCGGAAACACTTATCCTGCTATCCGTTAATGTTATGTGCATGTTTCGTTTTATGTCGGAAAGCAAGTGCTGACTTCATTGTTTTCCGGCTTGCCCGCTTGACCTTCCGCGAGCCGGAAGACCTTAGCCGGAAACGCTCGCCAGCGGCGACGAAGCCCAATGGCAATCCGTCAATAACCGCGGGAACAAGCCCCCAAGCGTAGGTGCCGGAAATCGCTACTAGGAATCCACGAGTTCGCAACAGATAACAATTTAACCAGAAAACTTAAGCTTACGTCCTAAAGGACGATTTTAAAAATCACAACTTTCATACACGCCTAGGCGGAAATATCCAGCTCTGCGGTTTTAGTCGGAAAACATACACGATCTAAAAATGAACAAGTAAAGGAGGTAAAAGACTCAAAGAGTGAACCATAAGCTTTATTTCATTGATCATGTATAACTATTACAGAGTTTGTAACTCGGAAAGAATATGCTAAGTGTAGAAAGGACGTAGCTGTGCAATGTTCCAAGGGCGATCTGTTTCGTCGTAGATATCATCCGGATCCTCACGCTTGCGTTTCCGACGCCAATTAGCAGGTCTGTCCCTCAGCTCTCGGAAATCAACAAGGTAGTACGATCCGTTGTGAAGCACTTTGCTAACGACGAAGGGTCCTTCCCATGGAGATTGCAACTTGTGATCTTTCACCTGGCGAAGGCGGAGAACCAGGTCTCCGGCCATGAACGAGCGATTCCGGACTCGACGACTGTGATAACGTCGGAGTTTCTGCTGGTAGATGGCGGAGCGCTGGTCAGCTAAATTCCGAGCTTCTTCGATCAGGTCCACAGATAGCTGTCTGGCCTCGTCAGCTGTTTCTTCATTATAGGCGGAAACTCGCGGTGAATCGTGGATGATGTCGGAGGGAATCACGGCTTCGGATCCGTATACCAGGAAGAATGGGGTAAACCCTGTTGACCTGTTAGGGGTAGTTCGCAAACTCCACAAGACAGCGTCTAGTTCGTCGGCCCAAGCTCCAGCTGCTCGTCGCAGCGGTTCTTCAAGGCGTGGCTTGATTCCGGATAATATTAGACCGTTAGCTCTTTCAACTTGACCATTGGATTGTGGGTGAGCCATAGATGCAAGGTCCAATCGAATCCCCATTGTCTCACAATAATCCTTCAATTCTCCTTGAGCGAAGTTTGTGCCATTATCTGTGATTATGCTGTGTGGGATGCCGAATCTCATCACGAGGTTGCAGACAAATTTTAGTGCCGTAACACCGTCGGCTTTTCTCACTGGCTTTGCCTCGATCCACTTGCTGAACTTGTCAACAGCGACCAATAGGTATTCAAAACCGCCAGGAGATGATCTTTTTAACTTACCAACCATATCGAGCCCCCAGACCGCAAATGGCCAGGTGATAGGTATGGTCTTCAGCTCTTGGGCTGGAGCGTTTGGTTGGGTAGCGTAGTACTGACAACCTCGGCAGGTCTTGACTATCTTGTCAGCATCTTCTTTAGCTGTGAGCCAATAAAAGCCTAGCCGAAAAGCTTTTGCAACGAGTGACCTGGGAGCGGCATGATGCCCGCAGTCCCCTGCGTGGATCTCTCTGAGGATTTCAATGCCATCTTGATTGGAGACGCATTTGAGAAACACCCCTGTTGCGCTTCGTTTGTAGAGCTGTCCATCAACAATTGTGTAGGATCGTGCTCGTCTGATGATCTGGCGCGCGAGGACCTCGTCCTCCGGCAACTTCTATCGATGAGGTAGTCCAGGAAAGGCTGTGTCCAAGCCGGAATGGTAGCCAATACCTCTCCGGCCGGAGACACCGCCACTTCCGGGTTTTCCGGGTTAGCGCCCTTCACCGAGGGTATCCCGAGATGCTCTAGGAAAATTCCAGGCGGAATTGGCTTTCTGCCGGATCCGAGCTTGGATAGCATATCTGCCGCTGTATTGTCGTCTCTCCGGACATACTTGACTTCGTATCCTAGAAAGCACTTGGCGATCTCATCAACTTCGTCTCTGTAAGCCGCCATGACGGAATTTCTGGCGTTCCAGCACTAGTAGGAAAAGCCTCATCAGTGGCGCACGAAAATTTGATTCTGTGGCGCACGGGTGGTGCGCCACAGAAACGTCGCCACAAAAATAAGCTTTCTGTGGCGCACCTGATTGTGCGCCACAAAATAAGGTTTCGTGGCGCACTTGTTCTTAGGTGCGCCACGTAAAAGGGTGCGCCACGAATTGCTTCTTAGTGCGCCACGAATTTGCTTGTATTATACACGATTTTGTGCTGCCCGGTATACATATACAGTTTATACACAAGCAATACGTATACACAATACGGATACACAGGTTATATACAGCAACATTCAGATATAATATAAATATCATGTACATTGCACGGATATAACATAGACATCATCATCACATTACTTAGAGCCCGATCGAGATACATATATAGTGGCAAGTGTCAAATGTTTTGCATACAACTCTTAATTCATACAAAATTCACAATTTCGAGATACAAAGTAGTCTTCATCCCGTTCCTCCTTTGCTCCGTCATCTCTACCCACCAGGCTCGCTTGCATCGGGGTCCTTCCATCCAGTTCCTACTATGATGAAAATGGAAGAAAGTGAGACCAACAAGTATCCGATGCACAAGAGAAATGGAATAAATGCCTCATACATTGTTGGTCAACACAAATATTAACATTCAGGGACGGTGTAAGTGAGACCAAGTCCGATGCACAAGAGATTGATATTTGTGCTATCTTACCAGGCTCACTTACGCCGCCCCGAGTGTACGGTGACCAAACATTTTAATCATCGGCATTTTGAAAATGTCAAAGCAAATGGAATGACAAAATGGAATAAGTGCCTCATACATTGTTGGTCAACACAAATATTAACATTTAGAGATGGCGTCGGTGAGACCAAGTCCGATGCACAAGAGATTGATATTTGTGCTATCTTACCAGGCTCACTTACGCCACCCCCAAGTGTACGGTGACCAAACATTTTAATCATCGGCATTTTGAAAATCTCAAAGCAAATGGAATGACAAAATGGAATAAGTGCCTCATACATTGTTGGTCAACACAAATATTAACATTTAGGGATGGGGTAAGCGAGGCCAGGTAGGATGCACAAGAGATTGATATTTGTGCTATCTTACCAGGCTCACTTACGCCACCCCCAAGTGTACGGTGACCAAACATTTTAATCATCGGCATTTTGAAAATCTCAAAGCAAATGGAATGACAAAATAGAATATGTGCCTCATACATTGTTGGTCAACACAAATACTTTGCGTAAGGGCCCCTTTCCCCGGTCGGCGTTCCGTCAACGGGTGCTTGACGACACAACAACGCCGATCTGCATCTCCGGCGCGTAACCACGCCGGTCCCTCGCTGTCCAGCTGAACGAGTCCTTGATGCAAAGACCGTGCCGGCCTGCCCAGCATTATGCCGGGCCGTGTTGCCGCGCTTCAAGCCGTGTGTCCCGCGCCTGCACCGTTCGCCTTCTTGCCCGGTGAACCAATAGGCTGATCGTTGGAATAAGGAAACCGATGACAGCCGGCCGCAAGATTAAATTGCGATCGGCCGTCATCGGCTTCCTTATTCCAACGATTAGTCTATTAGTTCACCGGGCAAGAAGGCGAAGAGTGCAGGGCGCATGATCGACACGGCCTGAAGCGCGACAACAGGGGTCGGCATGATGCTAGGGAGGCCGGCACCGTCTTGGCATTAAGGACTCGTTCACGTACCGGACGGCGAGAGAAGAAAAGTGGTGCTGCGCCGGAGAGGCATGTCGGCGTTGTTGTCTCATCAAGGACTCGTTCACTCGAACGGCGGCCAGGGAAAGGGGGGCTCGTCTACAAAGTATATTGCGGCGTATAGGTGACCAAACATTCTAATCATCGGCACTAAAATGGAAGAAAGGCCAATGCAATTAAGAAGTAGCTAGTATGAACTAAATGGAATGCCTCATACTTTGTTGGTCGAAACAAATATGAACATCCCGGGATGGCGTTAGTGAGGCCAGGTAGGATGCACAAGAGATTGATATTTGTGCCATCACACCAGGCTCACTAGCGACACCCCGAAGTGTACAGTTGACCGAACATTCTAATCATCGGCACTAAAATAGAAGAAAGAGCCAAGTGGTATCAACTAAATGGAATGCCTCATACTTTGTTGGTCGAAACAAATATTAACATCCAGAGATGGAGTAAGTGAGGCCAGGTAGGATGCACAAGATATTGATATTTGTGCCATCACACCAAGCCTCACTTGCTCCACCCCCGAGTGTACGAGTGATCGACCAACCATCTAATCATCGACAAGTAAATCACTTGGGGTAATGTTAAAATGTTTGTCTCCATATTTGGGAGACATTTTTAATATTGGAGTCTAGCTAATGGAAATCAAGAACTAGTCTTGATCTCCAAATGGTGATTAGAGGGAATTTATTCATCTTAAGCAACATTAGGGACAAATGGGATCATGCAAGGGACTTGGGTCATTTGGATCATAAGGCATCAATTAAGGAGGCAACCAGGGACAAAGGGAAACATTTGATGATCCATTATCATAGGCAACAAAGCAAGCAACTTTTTCCCCTCTAATCTAGCTAGAGTCCTTAAAAGAAATCCATCATAAGCATGGTCAAATACACATATATAGCATTTGGAGAGCAAACAAGCAAGTAGCCATATCACTCAATCCAATAATATAGTAATTTGGATCATAAGGCATCAATTAAGGAGGCAACCAGGGACAAATTAAGGGAAACATTTGATGATCCAAGTAAGTGCATGACACTTTGAGCTACCCAAGAATAAAGGCCAACAAGTGGATAAACATCTCGCTCAACCATTTCTTGCACTAGAGGAAAAGTAACCAACATTGAAACTTGAATAGTCAAGTGACACTACAAGCAGCTCACACACACATGCAAACACATGTGTTGACAAGTAACTAAACAGACAGAAGAACACCACCAGATATTCATGGGTACTTAGGATCAGTAGGGAATTGATAAAGTACAGATGAGGAGCAAGCATACCATCGTAAACTCGTCAATTTGAGAGAAATAACATTGGGGTAATGTTAAAATGTTTGTCTCCATATTTGGGAGACATTTTTAATATTGGAGTCTAGCTAATGGATATCAAGAACTAGTCTTGATCTCCAAATGGTGATTAGAGGGAATTTATTCATCTTAATTAAGCAACATTAGGGACAAATGGGATCATGCAAGGGACTTGGATCATTTGGATCATAAGGCATCAATTAAGGAGGCAACCAGGGACAAAGGGAAACATTTGATGATCCATTATCATAGGCAACAAATCAGCAATCTTTTTCCCCTCTAATCTAGCTAGAGTCCTTAAAAGAAATTCTACTTAAAATGAAGTAGCTCTCTCGTTGGTATTGGTTACCAACAGAACTCAAGCCACTACTTGATCTTACTAATTCAAAGCAGGACCAATGCAGGACCAAGTGCCGATGTTGCCATCATCTCTACCCCCAAGAACTCTCTCATGCTCTCTCTCACATGCCATGCCAGCTGCTTGCTCCAAAACACAAGCATCACAGGCAGAGCATAGAAAAAATATATAGCTAACAAAGACAAGAAAACAAAAAGAATGTTTGACTGTTTTTATTCATGATGACCACAACAAAGAAAGACAACAAGATCCAGATCGAGCACAACATCATCCTCTCTGTAATTTTGTCCAGAGCAGCATCAACATCCAGAGAACAACAACAGCACAAGAGCATCCAGATCGAGCACAACATCAACACATCCAGAGCAGGGGTAGAGGAAGAGGGAGGGGAGGGGAGAGGTGGAGCTCACCGACGCTAGGGGTGGATCGAGGAGGAGGTTGACGACGACGGCAGGGGTGGAGGAGGAGGGAGGGGAGGGGAGAGGTGGAGCTCACCGACGATAGGGGTGGAGGAGGAGGTTGACGACGACGGCATGGGTGGAGGAGGAGGAAGACGCGGCGGCTCCTCCTCCTTGACGCGGCGGCCCCTCCTCCTCCATGCGGCGGCCCCTCCTCCTCCACGCCGCAGCCGGCTTGTGCCGCAGGTGGCGGGGATGGGTGGAGCGTGGCGGCATGCGGCCCTCGCGGAGGAAGGAGGCGGCGGCGGCGACGGCCGCTGCGACGACCATGGCGGCGGCGGCGGGGGAGAGGGGAGGGGAGGTGAACGTACGGGCGTGGGGAGGGGAGGGGAGGGGATGGGTACGGGGATGATATAACTTACCCTAACCCCGTGGCGCACCGGCACAAGTGCGCCACGTAAATAACTACTTCCGTGGCGCACCGGAGCCGCTGCGCCACGTAATCAACTACTCGTGGCGCACCGCAGCCGCGTGCGCCACGTAAATAGTTATTTCGTGGCGCGAAAGCATTGTGCGCCACGTAAATACCTACCCTAATAATTCGTGGTGGCAGAATGTGGGCCCCACATACTTCCGTGGCGCACGGTTCAGCCATGCGCCACAAAAATAAGCTATTTTTGTGGCGCACACGTCCTGGTGCGCCACAAAATAAGTTTCTGTGGCGCATTCAAAATGGTGCGCCACAGAACTAAGCTTTGCCTATAAGGGTTTTCCTACTAGTGCAGGTTCCGGCTACTTGCTGTGCCACGAGGTCGGAATCTCCGCAGCAGATGATGTGCTTGATCCCTATTTCCTTAGCGATGCGCAATCCGTGTAGTAGAGCCTCGTACTCCGCCATGTTGTTTGTAGCTTCGAAGTGGATCTGCGTAACATACCGCAGCTTCTTCTCCGGTAGGGGACTTCGTGGTGACTCCGGCTCCCGAGCCTTGATGCTGCTTGGATCCATCGAAGTGCATAACCCATGTCTTCGGTTCCGGCTCCGGACTTGCATCCGGAGCTTCGTCCAATCCGCAACGAAATCTGCCAAGACTTGGGATTTGACCGCAGTCCTTGGCTTGTAAGCGATGTCGAAGGCGGATAATTCAATGCCCCATTTAGCCGTCCGTCCTGTTGCGTCAGCGTTGTTGAGAATTGTTGACAGCGGAGCCTTGCTCACAACTGTTACTGGGTGCTCTTGGAAGTAGTGTCTCAGCTTCCGGCTGCCTAGGAAAACTCCATAAGCTAGCTTCTGAAAGTGAGGGTATCTTTGCTTTGACTCCGTCAGCACCTCGCTTATGTAGTAGACAGGTCTTTGTACGTCGTATTCATGACCTTCTTCCTTTCGCTCCACTACGATGACGAGGCTGATGACTTTGTTGGTGGCTGCCAGATAAAGGAGCATTGGCTCTGACTCTGCTGGGGCTGCCAAAACAGGTGGGGAGGTAAGCATTTCCTTCAACCCTCGAAGAGCTGCGTCAGCTGCGTCGTCCCAGACAAATTTGTCTGTTTTCTTCAACAACTTGTACAGAGGTAGCGCCTTCTCGCCAAGACGTCTAACAAACCTACCGATTGCTGCGACACAACCAGCTAGTCGTTGCACATCTTTGAGACAAGTTGGCCGTTTGATACACAGGATTGCCTTGATCTTTTCCGGGTTAACCTCAATGCCTCCGTGAGAGACTATGAAGCCAAGGAGTTTTCCGGCTGGCACGCCAAAGACGCACTTCAGCGGATTCAACATCATCTTGTACCGACGGAGATTCTCAAAGGTTTCGTGAGGTCGCCGATCAAGTTGGATCCTTTCCGGGTCATGACCGCGATGTCGTCGACGTAGGCGTGCACGTTCCGGCCAATTTGGTCCTTCAGTGCACCGCTGCATCGTACGTTGGTAGGTGGCACCTGCGTTTTTCAAACCAAAAGGCATAGTAACATAGCAAGTAAGTACCAAACGGGGTAATGAATGAAGTCGCCTTTTGGTCGGATTCCTTCATCCGGATCTCGATGGTACCCGGAATACGCATCAAGAAAACACAGAAGTTCCGCCCCGCCGTCGAATCAATGACTTGGTCAATGCGCGGCAAGGGGAACGGATCCTTCGGGCAATGCTTGTTCAAGCCGTAGTAATCGATGCACATTCTTAGTATTTCAGTTGTTCTTTTTGGGTACAAGGACGGGATTCGCGACCCAATCGGTGTGGATAACTTCTATTACAAAACCTCGCTTCTAGTAACTTTGCTAGTTCCATTCCTATGGCGCGGCGCTTCTTATCTCCAAAGCGTCGCATAGCTTGCTTCACCGGTTTAGCCCCCGGATTTATGTTGAGGTAGTGCTCGGCGAGTTCCCTAGGTACTCCGGACATGTCAGAAGGTTGCCATGCGAAGATATCCATGTTAGCGCGGAGGAACTCAACGAGCGCGTTTTCCTATTTGGGGTCCATGTTGGCTCCGATCGAGACTTGCTTGCTGGGGTCATCTTCCTTGAAGCTGACTTTCTTGGTCTCTATCGCGGCCCTGAATGAGTTTTTCTCGTTCGGAGATCTCGCTTCTTGGTGGTTTGCATCTCGCCGGATCCACCGCGGCTCTGTAGCCTTTCAGCTCTTCTCCGGATATGACAGACTCTGCGAAGGCGGCTTCGCCCAACTCGCACTCGTGAGCCTTTTTGTAGTCTCCGGATATGGTAATCATACCGTTGGGACCCGACATCTTGAGCTTGTTGTAGATATAGCACGCTCTTGCGTGGAACTTGTGGTAGGTGGGCCTGCCGAAGATGACGTGGTAGGAGCTCTTGAAGGGCACAACTTCAAACGTGATCTTTTCTTCGCGGAAATTATGAACATCGCCGAAAGCCACGGGAAGTGTGATGCTGCCGAGGGAGTTCGCCTTTTACCCGGAACCACGCCGTGAAACTCGGTGTTGCTGTGTTTGAGCTGTTCCTTGGTGAGGTTCATCCGCTCCAGAGTCTCCAGGTACATGATGTTCAAGCTGGCTCCGCCATCCATGAGGCACTTGGAGAAGTCATACCCGTCTATGCGGGGACTCACAACCAAGGCGTAGTATTCCTTTGGCACAATGGCGGGATGATCCTCCCTGTCAAATGTGCACGGAACTTCCGACCACCCGACATATCGCGGCACAGCCGGAACCGTGGCGTTCAGGATCCGGTAGCTGATTTTGTAGCACGGACCGTGGGGGTTCCGAGGAAGGTGTGGTAAGCCCCCACGCTCTTTTTCTCGAAGGGGTTGGATTTACCTCGCGGATCCGGCTTTGGGATCCGGCGAGTTATCATCCTCATCCATCGCCTCGGAACCTGTCCTCCTCCTTGTCCTTGTTCTTGCCCTTGCCTCCTTTGCCGCGTGGGCGGTGCTTCCGGCTCGCTTGTATCCCGCCTCCGGGTCGTTCTTTAGGTCGTTGACCCACTTGCAGTTGCGGTTGGTGTGAGTGGACTTCCCTGTAGCCGGATCCAAGTGGGCCAGGCAGGGCATGTCTCTGTACTCCTCGTAGGTTTGCGGGGCGCGGGATCCGCCAGCAGTGACCTCAGTGCCATGCTGCCGACCCCCGCCGGCTCCGCCTCCGCGGCCGCGTCCTCTTCCGCCTCCTGAACCTCCGCGTTAGAACGCCATGGCGACCATGTCGGATCCGCCACTCTTCTGGTCATCAGGGTTTTTGCGTTTGTGGCCGCTGCTGTTACCGTTATCACGCACTACAAGAAATCTGCCATAAGTTGACAAAATAAAGGTGTCACTGAAACGTCAATAATGGCTACTTGTGACGTTACGGTGACGCTTTTCAAAACGTCGAAAGCTGGGAGTCAGCAGTGACTGCTTAAGACGTTCCACTTGAAAACGTCGTAGAGCTTTGTGACGTTTTAAAATGTCACTGACGGCATGACGTTCCCAAAACGTCATGGGCACCTACCCCCGAGTCCAACGTGGCAATCCGACGTGGCAAAATTGCGACGAATTAGAAACGTCATTATCTGAATTCAGCCCGGTCCATTCAGCTCCTTATGTGGGCTGAGCCCATTAGTTTTGATTATTTTTTCGGCTTTGTTGGGCCTTGGCCCGTAACATTTTGGATCATTATTTTTGGCCTTTTTATTTTGATTTGATCCCACCAGTCAGTGGGTTCCAATTGTCAGAGTAGAACCTACATATTTTATTTTATTTTATTTCACATACTTCCCCACTTGCGAGGTTTATTTTCCAACATTTAACAATAAATTACAAAATCGAAAATACATGAAATTGAAGATTTTTTTGATAACAGTCATAGTCAACGTATATTACAACATTTCCGGTCTCAATTTACATCACGGTAATTTACAACACAATAATATAAGGTTAAAACGAAACAAAGAGAGTGCACAGTATCCTTCCATCGAGGGAACTGACTTTGCTCGGAACCTCCAGGTCGGTTCTTGCTGTTGCACCATCTGTACCTCACCACCGCGGGAAATAGTCTTTGCACCATCAGGAAATAATGCTGCTGCAGGTTAAACCAATTAAAAATAAGGCCCAATAGATTCATGTCAACGAAAATTAACAAGTGTGGATCTGGTGCAAACAGATTTGGATAAACCAATACAGTTCTAATTACTAGTTATAAATTTGAAGAACAAATACGTTTATATGAGACTAGGTGAACATGCGAGCTTCGCCTCGCCGCCGGCAACACATCTTGCACATCGTGAACAGCTGAGCAAACAAAAAATATAGGGTATCTGTGCTACGGTGGTCAGCCCCTAACAAAAAGTTCAGGTGATGACACTTAGAGGACGAAAATGAAAATGTGGTGCATAAACAAACAGCCTAATGCCATGTGTAACCTGCAACCACGGCCATTTTGGCATTAAATTCTACGGTATTGGTCTACAACTTTGAGAGCTTCACAGTTCTCGCTCTAAATATCCTTTATAGTTGTCTTGCTAGAATGACACAAGAACCTATGCATGAATGAATAGTGTCGCACAATAAGAAATGTCGCCGTAGACACCAGATTTGAAGGACATGTTTACCATAGAGGAAAGCAATGTGAACCTTCTATCACTGAGTCATCAAGTTCTCTTTGGCACTGGACGACCTTTAGCACCAATGTTGACAATAGGCAAAATACCAGTCACCATACCAATGACATCTGCATAGCCATAGAAGAGTGGACTGTCGGAGAAAAGCAACCGCAAAGCACTGCATGGTAGGCATACAAAAAAAGTGTATCTTAAAGACACCAGTTCCCCTTTCTCTATTTACTTGCAAGGTAAGCTATGTCGTTAATATTACTCAAGAAACTCTAGAAAGTGTTGATCTTGTAAACTTAGTGTATGATTGATCTTTGTAATGTTCATCCTTTTCGTAACCAGGCCTTGGACCAATGTTGACATTAGGGAAGCCATATCTTGCTGGCTCTATCTATAAGAATTCTAATCAGTACGTCGGCTGATGCTAGCATTAGAATGCCAGAGAAAAAAGGTAAAAAAGTTGGGATCGTGAAAATGAAGCAAGCTAGGATCTCAAATTTTTCTGCTGATATTTATTAGTTCGTCTGATTGAAACCAACATATATGTTCCAGGATATCGTGTGGCAAAGCGCAATCGGCAATCTACAAATCTTGTCATATATGTTTCAGGATGAGTAGTTAAGTGTGATACAGGGATAAATTCAGAACTACTGATAGTTAGCCAAACCCTTACTTTGATAGGTATTCTAAAGCTTCTAATGAGCACGCCCCAAGCTAAACAACAGAACATTCTTTTTTCATAATATATACATACTCTTTGTTCGCATCAGGAGGAACAAAAGATAGAAATCAGCGTTGTTAGATTGTTTTTAAATGGGACATTCTAACTATGAAGACTACGCACAAACCTGCTTAGCTTGACATAGGGCAACATAATTCATAAGTTGGCTCAGCCAAAGTGTTTTCCTTCTCTAAAATATCTGGATTCCAAGATACCATCTCACTTACGTCTAGATAGCAATGCAAAAAAAAGAAAATACCAAGTGATCATATTTTCTCCCAGCATCAGCAGACTCCTAGCAGCTGAAACAACATTGCGTAAAATCAGTTGACCTCTAGAACTATTGCTACCACATGGCTCAAAAATAATTTTTTTGCTTAAGAAACTTGCAATTCTTAGCTAGCTGCTACAGTGAGACAACCACAAATGCAGCACAGACTATTTTTTGTTTGTTTTCGAGTTAAGCTTGAGTAGTAAGGCTACCGAAAACTGAAAATATAACAGGCTTGCAACGGCATGCTCAAAATCAACAAAGACAATGGTCCTAAGCATAGAACCCCCACCACACATGTTCCATATGGGATCTGGCCGCCCAAATTGTGCTCCAAGAAACTTGAAATCACAGACACGTCGTGATTATTATTTTCGAGCATACAGAGACATGATTCCCCGGACCACCCAAACCAGATAAAATTGGAGCGAACGAATGAACCAACTCCCAGAACGTATCCTGTCGATCCCAATCTACCATACGCCCATCCGTCGATTCAATCGGTAACCCTAGCCCCCTAGGATGCGCGCGTGCTGTGATGGTTGGCCAAAGACCAGCAGTAGGGGGCCACGAAGAAAAGGAATCGTACGTACCTGCGGCTCGCCGGGCGTGAAGGTGACGCAGTCGGTGCAGCCGAGGAGGAGCTCCTGCGTGATGAGCGGGCGGACGTTGACGGCCACCTTGACGCTGTCGCCCTGCTGCTGCTGCGAGGCCATCTCCGAGCTCCCCATCGGAACCCTAGGCACGACGAATTCCCGCGACGGATCAGGACCAGATCCCAAGGCATAGAAGATATACAGCGAGAAAACAAGGAATCCGAACGCTCCGAGCCGTGAATCTGAGAAATCGGGGCGTTGAATTGGGGGAAGTTGGGAATCTGGGGGCCGAGAGTTTTGAATTCGGCTCACCTCAACGCGCCCTCGCCATGGCGGCGCCCGTGCTGCGCGGATCCGAGGGCACCTGCAGAGATATACAGAGAGATTAGACGGGGGAGAGAGAGCGCAGAGAAAGTAAAGAGAGGCACGTGGGGAATATCAGGACGAGGACGTCCACGGACATGTCGAGGAGGGCATCAAGGTCCGTTGCCGAGGCGCCGCCGTTGCCATGCCCTCCTCGCTCCTCTTTGTACGAAGCGGGATCCTCGGGCTAAGTTTTGGGAAGATGTTGTATGGTGGTTCCATGAGGAGGGATAGAGAGAGGGGGAAGGTGTAGTGCTGGGGAGATGGTCGGCGAGGCAACCAGTGACCGGAGTTGGCCGGATCTAGGCCGGCAGCTGAGGTGGAGTAGAGGGGAGGAGGGAGGCGGCGATGTGGAGACGAGCAGATGGCTTTGGTGGGAGATTGGAGACGAGTGGATGGGGTTGGTGGGTGGCGTGGTGGGAGGATTTGGGAGATTGTCCAAAATAACCCTGCTTTTTCAGTTTTGGTGTGTCAATGTATTGGCATTTGGGTCATTTCAAACCAAAAATCCTTAGGCGCCAATTGCAAAATCTGGCGCGGGAAATATTTCAGGACGAATATTTTGCTAATGACGTTTTGACCTAAATTGCTAATGACGTTTTTGCCCAATAACATCACGATTTTCTAGGGTTTTGCCCCCCCGAGTGGCCAACGACGGTCAAAGCTAGGAACGTCATAAAGCTATGACATTTTGATTTCCAGTCATAAAAAAAACGTCATATTATGGCAGATTTCTTGTAGTGACGGTTCTTCTTTTGTTGGTGCAGGGGGATTGTTGTAGCTGCGATATCACCGCCTGCGTCGTCATCGGCGGCAGTGTGATCACTGGCAATGGAGATCATCTCGTCCAAAGTCAGTTTGTTGGCGTTAGCCAAACATGTAAGCTTATGCCTCAGCAATCCTCCTCTCTGCAGTCCACCAATGAAGGCGTACATGGCAGTGGTGTGGTCGACGTTTTCGCACTCGTTCCTGCATGCCAACCATCGTGTGAGGAAGTTTCTTGAGGATTCTCCCTTCTTCTGGATACAAGCTTGTAAGTCGCTTGCCGTGGCAGGTCTTTTGTAGGTGCCTCTGAAGTGTTTCTCAAAAGCGGTCTTCAGGTCGAACCAGCAAAAGATAGAGTTTTTCTCGAGGTCGCTGAGCCAGATCCGGGCTGGTCCTACAAGGTACAACTGGAGCATGCGGCAGGCGATATTAGGGGTTCCTCCGGCAAAGGTTACTGCATTGTAGTAATCCTCAATCCAGGTATCCGGCCTTTCGGTGCCATCATAATGCTTCAGATTTCCGGGTAGCTTGAGGGAGCTCCTTGGCTTTGGTTCCTCTCGAATCATCCTGCCAAAGCACTTTGGTCCGATGTAGTCGGTTCTGTATTCGTTGAGGCGTTCCCGCGCGTCGCGCGAGCCGTGACGGGGACCGTGAGCGAGAGCGAGATCTCCGGCCACCGCCTCCGCCTCCACCTCCGCCGCCACCGCTAGGTGGTGGTGAGGGAGACCTGCGAGGGGGCCGATCCGACCTCCTGCTTCCGCCTCGCAGATTCTCCCCGGCCCTCCCGGTGCTGGCTCCGGCTCCCGTGGCTGCCTTCGCCGTGACGCCGGCTGCCCTGGTCGTTCCGGCTCCGGCGGGGCTCCGGGTCGCGCTCCTCGTTCCGGCTCCTCCTAGGCTCGGGCTCACAATCATTGTTCTGATTCCGGCGAGGTTCCGGCGTGCGCTCCCTGTTCCGGTTTCCGGAGGGCATCACGATGTCGCGGATAACAATTCCACCATGCCCTTGAGGCCTGGTGTTTCCGGCTGGACTACGGCGACGAGGTGGACGCGGGTAACCATTAGGCGGAGGAGAGGCGTTGCGGTACTTGTCTCATCCAGAGTACATTGCATCCTTTCCCTTTCTCGGATCTGACGGTGGCGTCTTTGATGGTACGGGGATCGGATTTGGGTGTTCCCTGGCTTTCCTTCGCGTTCCGAGGATCCGGTTCGCGACTCGTCATCTCGATGGCGATTGTTGTGGGCGTCCTTCGCGCAGTGGAGACGCAATGCTCCGGGTTAGATTCCAACTTGCGCGAAGTGTCCGCCTTGCTCGTCTGTTTAACCGCTGAAGCGACGAGCGTGCGCAAGTAGTTGATGTCAATCTCCTCGTCACTTTTCTTCGAATTTCTGCAGCTTTCGCCATATTGTCCTTTGGGGTGGCGAGCGGCTGCTGTTCGGCGGGGTTGCGAAGTTGATCCTGCGGGGAGGGATTGCTTCTCTGACGATTCTATCAGCCTCCGCCTGTGCGTAGGTCATTTTCACCTCCCACTCCTTTCTCATACTCTTGACTTGCTCGAGCGTTGCGGTGATTTCGCGATCCTGCCTTTCAAAGCGATCCATGGTCTGTGCAGCTTCTTCCCTCTCATCCAATATAGCAGCTGCGGTGTTGGCAAACTTTTGGCTGTGGCCAGCATCTCCTTTCTAGTGGCCTCTAAAGCCTCCGGATCTGCGGCGTCGCCAGGGGTTATTGGCTTGTTGAGGACGTCTGACTTTGCGACCAAATCCATGCGAGCTTGTGCGACTATCTCTTCAGGCGACAGGAGGCTCTCCGAGGAAGAATCCCTACGGGGCCGCTCTCGTGACATCGGAGATCCGTGGTGGGATGGCTGGGGGTCGGATTGAGTGCCTGCCTCTTCTGATCCGTTTTCTCCGAGCGCCGCTACAGTTGCAAGTACCTGCTTTGGCTGGACGGAATCGACTTCAGGCTGTTCACCGTATCCGAGTTCCGTCACCTTGCGATCAAACTCTGCAGTGTCCATGGACCGGGTGTCTCCGGAGATTGGGCTTAGATTTCCCAAAATCGACTCTTCGACCGGAGTTTCGCTTTCTCCGACAGCCTCTTGCTGATCCGGAGCAGCGTTGTTTTCCGGGGCCTCGACTCTGCTCGGGACCAGCTCCGGCTTCATGAGGGGCGGTTCCGGCGGTATGGGCCAAGAAGTGTACGAAGTGACACCTTTGCTTCTCTAACACCCGGGAGACCCGGGAGGATCCGCATTGGTCTTCCACCGTTACTTCCCGCTCGTGGGCGGATTGGGTGGGTTTTGATTTTTTCAGATCTAAGGCGGAATCTTCGCTAGGAAGTTCCTGCGTCTCAGATCGGATCTTCGCGACTGCGTCCCGCTCAGCGGCGGTCGCGTCAGCGCTACTTACCAGCGGGTTTCCGTCGGAATCGACGGTTTCCCCGATGAAGATGTGTATGCCGCCAACTGGGACGATGGAGAGCTTGACGGGATCGGTTTTAGCCGGAATCCAACACTCATCCGGAGGGACGATCGGCAGATTTCCGGCGTAAAGGACACGCCCCACAGCCGATGGTGTCGTCGTAGCTTCCCATGGCGGAACCCTCCCGGTTCCGGCCTCCGGACGCCGCAGGCCCCACGGTGGGCGCCAACCGTCGTTGCCTAATCGACGGTACCTCGGAGGAGGGATCCTCACGAGGGGGAGAAGAAGTAGGGGCCATAGGGCGGAGTGCACACGGGACGGTGGTACGCGAGTTACCCAGCTTCGGAACACCCGCACGATGACAGGGCCTACTGCTGCTTGTCTGGAATTATCTGGGCGCTTTCGCGTTGTTACAATGAGTTGTGGTTGTGCCTCCAGGGCTCCCGGGATCCGGCTTATAAAGGCGCACTGATCTAGGGTTTACATGGAGAGTCCTAACCGGAATACAAGTTGCCTAACTACGGTACAATATCTTGCTGTGTACGTCAAGGATCCGCCTTCCTCCAGGTACGTGCTGGATCCGGATACTTCATGGGCTGTCACGGATCCGGCCTCCTTCGTAGGTCGGTTGAGATCCGGCTTCCTGTTCCTGGGCTGGACTTCATCCTTCAGGATCTACAGCAACTTGGCCGCCCGATGGGCCACATGCCTCACCACCATCTATGGGCCACCCGGGCTTGCCGGATCTAGGCCATGCCGTTGATATACCCATAAAGTATACCCACAACAACGCCGGAGGACATCCGCGCCCCAGAAGAATGGGACCAGGAAGACCACGCCTCCTCCATCTGGTCCGAAGACGACCAGTCCCTGACCAGCGGGGATGAAGATCTTCAGTTCCTCGCCGACGGGGAACTAGAGTCGGAAAGCGAGGACGACCGGTTCCCCTGGGATGGCTGCCCCACCTCTGAAGAAGAGGAAGAGGAAGACGATGACGACGACGACGACTCCCTCGAGGGCTACCCGCCGGCGAAACGTCTCCGCATGTTGTGGGACGACGACAGCAGCGACGATGAAGACGAGGATGAAGCTCCCGTAGAGGGCTACGGGAGTAGCGATGAGGAGCCCATCGGCAGCAGTGCCGATGAGAGTTCCGAGGATGAAGACGAGGGCAGCGACGGCCCGTAGATTAGGATCTACTAGTATAGGCCTAGCAGTAGTAGATTGGTCAATAGACCCTTCTTTTGTTCTTCCTTCTTTGAGCAATCGGCTCTTCCTTTGTAAGAAATCATGTTCGTTAATGAAGAAGTTTCCCCAATTTGCTTTTGCCGATTTCTTTTAAACCGATTCTCAATGAGCCGATGGCAATGCATCGGTCTCTCATAATCCGCCCTTCATCTCTTCGACCACAGGGTGACTGCAATCTTGGTCAAAACTCAATAAGCCGATGTCAGCGCATCAAGCCATTCATGAACTATCCTTCATCCTTTCGAACAATGAATTTGAGTTCCGCCGGATCACCACCCTTGACGCAAATCGCGGCGCGGGACTAGCCGATGGCCACCCAATCGGCTTTCAAAAACAGAGCATCCACCAGGCCAGCTGCCCCCCGAGTCTCAGTCAAGGCGAAACAGAGACGAGGGCACGCCATTCAGACAAATGGACCTGGGCTAGATCATGTCCGAGAGAACTATCATGCAGAGCCAGCCAGAGCCGATCACCCCTCCGATGCTGCAGATGATCACACAACGGCTCAGAAGTAGAACTCCTCTGACACAGAGCTGGAGGTCCTTGCGACTGGTAGATTTTTTTTTTACGGGCCGATTTTTCTATCGGCCCCCAATATCTCACTGCACATGTATTGCACATGCTCATCTGATTATGTGCCCCCCGAGCCGATTCTGCCAGGTAACTGCTGAAATCGGCTTCTGTGATTAGCAAAGGTTTTACTGCACATGTTCATCCGATTAGGTGCCCCCCGAGCCGATTCTTTCAAGGGATTTGATGGTATCGGCTCTTCAGGTATACCCTGTTGGATTAAATACTGAACCCAGGCAGAATGGATGGTGATGATAATTTTGGCCGATTGCTGGAATCGGCCTCCACGTTGCTTGCTCGATGAAGGTTTTGTAATGTTCCTCCATAAATCCTTTGGGCCGATCACCTGGATCGGCATCGCCACGTTCATCCATCGACGTTTGCTTTTGTTACACGGTCAGGCCGGTGGATAAGACCAACCTAACCCCATTCTTTGTCACGTCGATGCGCTCGCAGTCATCCAAATTGATGCCTGAGAGTGGCTCTTGGCCTGATGCCTCCCAAACGTTCATGCCAGCCGTCGAAATCTCGGCTGAATCATCTGCGTGGACGACTTCTACTTCATCTCCATCCCACTGTTTTAGGCATTGGTGCATTGTGGATGGAATGCAACAGATTGGCGTGGATCCAATCTCTCCCTAGTAGGACAACGATAGGAGCTTTTGCTGTCGACAATAAAGAACGTCGTAGGGACAGTTTTCCTTCCTACGGTCAGATCCACATTCAGAACACCTTGTGCATCAGATGCTTGGCCGTTGAAATCGCTCAGTGTTACATTGGTTTTGATCAAATCCGAGCTGGAGCGTCCTAACCGGCGTAGCATGGAGTATGGCATAATGTTAACTGCCGCTCCGGTGTCCACCAACATCTTGTTAACATGCTGCCCATTGATGTATCCTCGCAAGTACAGGGCCTTCAGATGCCTGTAACTTCTTTCTCGTGGCTTCTCAAAGATGACCGGCCGTGGGCCGCAGATCCGGTTGTGCCACGAGTGCTTCGTATAATCTCGGAGCGCTAAACTCCGTTGGAAGGATGAAGACCATGTTTGTGCCAGCCGATGTCTCATCATCGGCTTTCCTTTGTCTGGGGCGCCACTCTTTTCTTTGTGGCCGACCTTCTTCGTCCAGGGTTCGCTGAATTTTGGCGGCTAGATCAGGCCGTGCCTTCCTCAACGTGTGCGGTATAACCTTTCAGCTTCTTCCAACCCACGTAGACGCTGAACCCTTCGCTTCTGGGAACGGCTGAGCCCATCAGGGCACCACCTTGGCCGATGATACTTGTCTTCTTCATCATCGTCCTCTAGTTCCTCGAGATCTTCCACCCGAGCGGACTCATCATGCTTGTTCCGAGGCGGGAGAGGCCCTAGACGCTTGAACACAGACACGTTAGCTGCGTCCTTCTTCTTTTGTTTGCATTCTGGGCAGTTGCCGATTGTAGGCAATCGGCTCATTCCTGAATCCCAGCAGTGTCTGAAGAAGGGGCAGTCCTAGTGCCTATCCTCGTCGTCTTGCTCCCTTGACTTTCCCTTGGCGTGGCGCTCATATCGCTCCTCGTCGTGATCACGCCGACGACGTCTCCTGTCGTCCCTAGCCAGACGATCTTTTTCATCATCGTCGTTGTATCGTCGGCGTTGGTCATACTGACTCACATACTTGTTGAGGAGGTGATCAGAGAGAGGTCGCCGATATCTTATGTTCTTCACTTCTCCCTCTGTGACGTAGCGCTTGCCGTCGTGGCGGAGCCGATCGCGTGGAGCGGCTTCCTCTGTGTCTTTGCTATGAGAGCAGCTGCCCTCATCTCCATCCTTACCAGAGTGGTGCCTAGGTCCTACCATGTTGATATTGCATGAGAAATCTGGCTGGCACCCTCCATGGTAAGTGTACTCCACCATGTTAACGGCAGGGAAGGGGTGTGTGTCGACCTTCATGGCGTACTGGTTGAAAATTAGCCGTCCTTTTTCTATCGCCATTTGGATCTGCTGACGCCACACCCTGCAGTCGTTAGTGGTGTGGGTGAACGTGTTATGCCACTTGCAGTATGGCTTTCCGTTCAACTCCTGCACCGTGGGGATCTTGTGGCCTTCGGGTACCTTTATATGCTTCTCCGTGAGTAAGAGATCGAAAATCTTCTCAGTTTTGGTCACGTCGAAGTCGAACCCTTTGGGAGGGCCTTGTGGCTTAACCCACTTGCAGGACACGGGGCCTGCCGCCCGAGTCCATTCAGCCACTGCTACCTCTCGATCTCCCGCAGCACCTTCATCCTCGTCTGCCTCAAGCAGGACCACCGCACGCTTGAATTTGTCCCGGTAAACGTCCGGGTGGCGCTCGTTCATATGCCGACAGCTTACGCAAAATGTGCGCCAATGAAAGGTAGTCTCGCTTGGGAGGCCACGTCCTTGATCGATGATGAGAGACCCACCACCGCCAACTCGATCGCTTCTTTTTCACTTACGTGAACCGAATAGCATCGGTTCCTCGCGGTCCTGAAGCGCTGGATGTATTCTGACACTGTTTCCCCGCGCTTCTGTCATACTTGTGCTAGATCGGCAATGCCAGCCTTGGAAGCCTCTGAGTGATACTGCTCATGGAACTGCTCTTCCAACTGCTTCCAAGTCCGGATTGAGTTCGGTGGCAACGACGTGTACCACCCGAAAGCCGATCATGTGAGGGACTGTGCGAAGAACCTCACACGCAGCTCGTCTGATGCTGAGATCGTGCCCAGCTGTGCCAAATATCGGCTCACATGCTCAATGGAGCTGGAGCCATCTGATCCACTAAATTTTGTGAAGTCAGGGAGCCGATATTTGGGTGGTAGCGGGATCAGTTCGTACTCGTTGGGGTACGGCTTGGTATAGCCGAACGTCTTCCTTTTCGGCATCATGCCGAATTGGTCTTTCAGAATTGTACAAATCTGATCCGCGGCGATGGCTGAAGGCGTCGAACCCTGAAGGTTCGCCGGGGTGGCATACTTAGCCAGCCATGCTTGCTTTTCCAGTTCTGAGCCAACTGCAGGAGCTGAGCTCTGGAGGTTTGTCGGAGTGGCGTACTTAGCTAACCACATTTGCTTCTCAAGATCTGCTCCCGACGTCCCTCCTGCTATTCCAGAGGCCCCTGCTGTTGCAGCCTGGTTCGAGAGTGCCCAGGTACTGCAGTCTGGTACGTATGCGCACGTGTATCCGTGCGGGATCTCCTTGGGCGCCTCGAGTAGGGATTGGTAGTCACTAGGGTCACCACCAATCTTGTAGACGACGTATGCCGATGAGTTCGGCACTTCGGTGCTGCCAACGCGAACGGCAGCGGTGGACGGGACCGGAATGGTATTTCTCCTTTGTAAGTCCCCGAGCCGGTCCCGACGGAGAATACCGATGGCTCATGGTTTCCTGGATCACGCGCGAGCGACACGCTCCAAAGTGTTCACCGGGCTCTCGCAGTGGCGGTGCAGCGAATGAGCCACCATGAAGTTGATCTCTCGACGCGAGCGACTCGGTGCGTTCTTCCGATGGGGCGGACAGGTCCACTCCATCGAGTGCGCCTTCAGGTGAGAACCCCTTCCACCCGACGCCGTGGGAGCGGGTTCCGTGGAAAGAGCCGATGAGGTCGGCTTCGAGGACCGCCTTGATCTCGTCATGCTTCTTCTTGAGCTCGTCGAGCGGATCCTCGTACTTGACCGGAGTGCTTTCCGCCATCTCGGATGTAGATGGCGATGCGGTGGATGTCGAAGATTGTCCCACCGGGCGTGCCGGAATGTGTTGCGGTCGAAACCCACCGGCGAGCAGCGACCGGCAACACGATAGAGCCGGGAACAACTAGGGCTGCGGCTGGCCCCGGTCCCTCGGAGCGACGGCCCGCAAAGCCTTCCGGTCACACGTCCGATGCCTGTCGCAAGGGCGTGCCACCTGACCTATACCTGGTCGGGAAGGTGTTGGATGATGCCTCGCTTAGTTTCCTGCATGGCATACACGTAAACATTAAATACGAGCCTCGATCGGCTCTCGGGTTATCTCGTGAATCGGCTCAAAGAGCCGATCCACCCATGATTCGTACAAGGTGTCCGAATATATGGTGGTCCTGCTTGATCAAGATAAAGCTAATGCGATCTACGACGATTTAGGGTTTTCACCGCATAATCGGATCACCCTACTCACGATTGGGCCTCGCGCTCGCGTACGGTGATCGTAAGCCGATCCTAGACACGGCCTAAAAACCAACACGAGGTTGATCCCCGGAACATCCTGCCTAGGGCTAGCAAACTACACCCTACACGCCGCTGGATCCTCCAACCCTTTGTAAGGCCTAACTATTGCGGATATTAAACTAATCCTTGGAGAACAAGGAGCAACCGTAACGGATCGGATCTACTAAATAATGATCAAGCGGGGTGCCGCCCCTACACCTAAGATAGGTGTAAGGGCGGCTAGATGTATAAGGGTTGCACTACGACAACATATGATACGAAGAACAATGCTAACCCTAACACATCTAAGATAACTACGTTGCTCGCCATCAAAAAGGCTTCAGCACGAGCAACGCATGAACAACGCAGATAGGCTTGTGCTGCCTAGATCGCAAGATGCGATCTAGGCAGCATGGTGCTTACAAGGAGAAACCCTCGAGACGAAGGAGTTGGCGATGCGCCGAGATTGATTGTGTTGAACGTTAGTTGTTGTTTATTCCATAAACCCTAGATACATATTTATAGTCCAGGGGACTTTCTAATTCAGGCGTGCATCTAACCGTGCACGGGTAAAACTCTAACTCCTAACCGACACGTATCCTACTATGGTACAGATACACGGGCAAACTAGCCCAAACTTTGCATGTAAGGCCGATTCACGTATTTCTTCTATATATATATTCTTCAAACCCATCTTGATCACGGCCCACCTTTGATCCGGTCAAATTCTGGTGATAACACCATCACTCGGGCGCGTATGCTTCGGGAGGACTCTACACCTGACGCCCTTTCTCTCGCCGCTGAGTCCAACGTCCAAGTTCTTGGGCTTCTGCAGAAGACTAAAGGAGCATTGTCGAGGCTATACTCGATGATTTTCCCAAAGGTGAAGCAGGACAAGACTCTCGGCGAGATGGCGGATGCTTTCCTCGTCGACTCTTCTGAGCCTGTGGAGGTATTGAAACGCCGTAACCGCTTGTTTGGGGCGGTTCTTACTTTCCAGCTGCTGATGGGTCATGGGATGGGGTCTGACTTAGAGAAGTTATCCAAGGCATTGCCTGTGGACGACGACAATCGCCTAGTTGACCTTGAACCCTTCAAACGATCGGCGGTGGCATGTGCTAACCAGCTCCTCAAATTGGTTGATGAAGCCCAGTCCAAGTCTGCACCTGAAGCTGCTCCTGGCTCGTCGTCGGCACTTCCTTGAATGCTTGCTTTATTAATTGTAATTAAGACCTGATGCAATTTGACTTGGTCCTGTTGTATTTTGGCTCTGTAGTCAGTCCGAAAAATCTTTTGAATGTAACACATACACTCCAGTGCTCCCGATGGGAGATTTATGCTAGTGCTATTCTGATCTGAAAGTTGTACTGCAGATTCCTTCATCTTCCTCCCGCGTCGAACCTTTTTCAAATTCTTCGGCTAGCGATGAATCTGGCCTTGTTCGTTCTTTACGCAACCAAGTGTCTCGTCTGAATAAAGATATTACCTCCCTTCACGCGATGGCAGCATTGTTGAAGAAGAAGAGTGAGATAGGGACTGCCATTGAACAACATGCTCTCGATCGTCTTCATGTTGCTACCGAAAGTTTGGGTTGTTAGTGCCAACCCTTCTTTTGATTTCTGACGTAGCCTGGATGTTCCCTTAACTGATATTCGTCCTTTTCAATCGTATCTTCAGATAAATCTGAGGAGAACAAGAAGATCCATGAAAAGGTCGAGGCGATGACTGACGTTGCTCACCCGAAACACGATTTATGGTTGCATCGTCCGAAGGCTATTATTGTGGCGAAGTTCGAGCATCGGGCAGAGAAGGTGCACTACTACTTTGATAAATTCCACGCTCATCTTACGATGGTTTGGAAGACTTTGTTCCCTCTGGATCAAGCACCCGAAACTCTGTCTGCTTTGTTCACTCGATTCAAATCTCCGGAGAGGATTCGACTGCTGGTGCGGAAAGAACTCCTAGCTGGCGCTGAACTCGCCTTTGCTTCGGTATTGGCATGTCATCCATATTTAGACTTGAAGGCCATAGGGAACACCGAGAGAAGTTTAGGTCAATATTATGATATCGCTAGAGGTCCTGCATATACCATCATCTCGCGGATGGAGACATGCATTGAGAGAGATCTGAGGGCCCAAGGGAACCAAGGAGCCCCGTCGTGAATGTAATAACTTTTGTACCTGCACAAGATTGTTTTATGTAGATTCAACGTGTACGTCGCACATCATGTAATCCTGGTGAATTTGTTAATTTGATTGATAATTCATTGTCGAGGGCGGCTGAGTGATCAATTCATCCTGCTCTCCCGACAACTTCATCGTAATTTGCAATTTTATTGCGAAGTCGATATGTAAGTTTTGTAGGAGCGATACCCGTCAACTTAATCGAGGGAATTAGATGCTTGGCTTCGTCACACGGTGCACCGGTTTGAGCCTCATTTTATGATAGTATAACCATCGACTGCAGCACTCGCGTATTTTCTCGAGGCTTGGATTGGTTGTTTTGTGTGTCATTAACCTTAGCTCTCGTTGAGAGTATTTAATTAACGACACTGTGCGAGCATGTTTTTGGCTAGCGCTCCCGATGGGAGTAAGAGCCAACGACAGGGGCCCCGAACAATTTATTCGGATGATGAGGCCTGGATCAAGAAAAAGGGTGGAAAATCTGATTAGAATTTTATTCATAATGCAAAAGCGACCTTAAGGGCTGTCGAGTAAATAAAAACAATTGTATCCTATGTATAGAACCGTCGCAACTGTGCGATGTTCCATGGATTCCCAACGTCTTTCCCCGAAGTTGGGTTTTTGAGCCGATATGCTCCTCCTGGTATCACTTCAGTGACGATATATGGTCCTTCCCATGGAGACTCGAGTTTTAAGGGTCTCTCTTGCTTCAGCCGCAGTACCATATCTCCAACATTAAAGCTTCGACTGCGTATTCGTCGACTGTGATAACTTCTCAACGCCTGCTGGTATACCGTCGTTCTTGCCAAAGCAATATCTCGCGCTTCGTCAAGGAGGTCTACAGCATCCTGCAGCGCGATGTTGGAAGAGGATTCTGTGTATGCTGTCATCCGAGGAGCTTCGAACCGAACATCGGCTGGCAGAACTGCTTCGGCTCCATGTACCAAGAAGAACGGGGTGTATTGAGTCGACCTGTTAGGTGTGGTACGCAAACTCCAAAGTACCGATGGTAACTCCTCGACCCAAGCTCCAGCTGCACCCGTAAGGCGTTTCTTGAGGCCATCCCCTATTAGACCATTGATCCTTTCCACCTGGCCGTTGGTCTGTGGGTGGGCCACTGATGCAAATTTCAGTTTGATTCCTCTGTCATCATAGAATTTTCGAAACTCTTTGGAGTCAAAGTTAGTTCCGTTGTCTGTGACGATACTGTGAGGCATACCAAATCGACAGGTTATTCCCCTGAAGAATTGAACTGTTGTTTCAGCTTTTTGGTTTCGTACCGGTACTGCCTCGATCCACTTGGTGAATTTGTCGACAGCGACCAGTAGGTACGTGTGTCCTCCGGGTGATGACCTTGGCAGTGGTCCAACTTGGTCGAGTCCCCATTGAGCGAAGGGCCACGCCAGAGGTATTGTCATCAGATCTGTCGCAGGGGCGTGCGGTTTTGGTGAGAAACGCTGGCAAGGGTCGCACTTCATGACCAGATCTCGAGCATCCGATGCCGCCGTTGGCCAGTAAAATCCCACCTTGAAGGCTTTCGCCACAAGGGCCCTGCTTCCTGCGTGGTGTCCGCAAGTTCCTTCGTGTATCTCGCGTAACAGTGCTTTTCCATCGTCAATGGCAATACACCTTTGGAAAATACCAGAAATGCTGCGCTTGTAGAGTTCACCGTTCACCACGGTGAAGGCTTTTGACCGTCTGACGACTCGTCTTGCTTCTACTGGATCCTCTGGCAACTCATGCTTTGTTAGATACGCTAGGAATGGTTTGGTCCATAGTGGCTCAAGGAGGAGGACCTGTTCCGCAAGCGGAGTTGGAGATTCTTCGGCAGTTTGCTGCGGGCTAGCCTCCGGTTCGTCAGCCGACGGCTTTGGAGGTGCCGAAACTCTCTCTTTTATCGATCGCTGAGCGATCACTTCGTAAAACACTCCGTCTGGAATGGGGGAGCACATGGACCCGATGTTTGCCAGAGAGTCGGCTTCCTCATTGCTGGCTCTGCCGACATGTTTAAGTTCGCACCCTTCAAATTTGGCTTCCATGTTTTGGTACAACTATCGGTAGGCGATCATGTTGTCACTGACCGCGTCACATAGGTTCATCGACTGTTGTACTACCAGGTTTGAGTCTCCATAAATTTCCAGGCGAGTTGCCCCACATGCCTTCGCCATCTTCATTCCGTGCAACAACGCCTCATACTCTGCCTCGTTATTTGTTGGCAGGGAGAAATTCATACGTAGTATGTACTTCATCTTATCTCCCTATGGTGATATTAGTACCACCTCTGCTCCTGCGCCTGTGCTCCATTTCAACCCGTCGAAGTACATTGTCCATGACCCCGACATGTCGGGTGCTGCTGGTGTCTGTGATTGAATCCAATCTGCCACCAAATCTGGGAGGATTTGGGATTTTATCGCCGTTCGATTAACGTAAGTTATGTCGTGTGGTGCTATTTCGATGGCCCATTGAGACACTCGACCCGTGGCCTCTGGGTTAGTCATTATGTTCTTCAATGGTGCTTCGCTCACGATGATAATCGGGTGCTCTGTGAAATAGTGCCGTAGCTTGCGAGCTGACCTCCACATTGCGTATGCCAGCTTCTGATGATGGGGATACCTCTGCCTTGCAGGTGTGAGCACTTCACTGAGATAGTAAACAGGCCTCTGCACACCGTGAACTCTCCCTGCTTCTTCTCGTTCGACGACCAAAATGCTGCTAAAGACTTGGGTCGTTGCAGCTTGATGCGTGCAATTAACACGTCCGTTGGGAACCCCAAAAGGAAGGTGTGATGCAGACAGTAGCAAGTTTTCCCTCAGAAAGAAACCAAGGTTTATCGAACCAGGAGGAGCCAAGAAGCACGTTGAAGGTTGATGGCGGCGGGATGTAGTGCGGCGCAACACCAGGGATTCCGGCGCCAACGTGGAACCTGCACAACACAACCAAAGTACTTTGCCCCAACGAAACGAGTGAGGTTGTCAATCTCACCGGCTTGCTGTAACAAAGGATTAGTATAGTGTGGATGATGATTGTTTGCGAGAAAATAGTAAAGAACAAATATTGCGATAGATTGTATTCGATGTAAAGAATAGGACCGGGGCCCACAGCTCACTAGAGGTGTCTCTCCCATAAGATAAATAGCATGTTGGGTGAACAAATTACGATCGGGCAATTGACAAATAGAGAGGGCATGACAATGCACATACATGATATGATAAATATAGTGAGATTTAATTGGGCATTACGACAAAGTACATAGACCGCTATCCAGACATGCATCTATGCCTAAAAAGTCCACCTTCGAGGTTATCATCCGAACCCCTTCCAAGTATTAAGTTGCAAACAACGAGACAATTGCATTAAGTATGGTGCGTAATGTAATCAATAACTACATCCTCGGACATAGCATCAATGTTTTATCCCTAGTGGCAACAACACATCCACAACCTTAGAACTTTCGTCACCGTCCTGCATTTAATGGAGGCATGAACCCACTATCGAGCATAAATACTCCCTCTTGGAGTTAAGAGCAAAAACTTGGCCGAGCCTCTACTAATAACGGAGAGCATGCAAGATCATAACCAACACATAGGTAATAGATTGATAATCAACATAACATAGTATTCTCTATCCATCGGATCCCGACAAACACAACATATAGCATTACAGATAGATGATCTTGATCATGTTAGGCAGCTCACAAGATCCAACAATGAAGCACATAAGGAGAAGACGACCATCTAGCTACTGCTATGGACCCATAGTCTAGGGGTGAACTACTCACTCATCACTCCGGAGGCGACCATGGCGGTGAAGAGTCCTCCGGGAGATGATTCCCCTCTCCGGCAGGGTGCCGGAGGCGATCTCCTGAATCCCCCGAGATGGGATTGGCGGCGGCGTCTCTGGAAGGTTTTCCGTATCGTGGCTCTCGGTACTGGGGGTTTCGCGACGGAGGCTTTAAGTAGGCGGAAGGGCAGGTCAAAGGGCGTCACGGGGGCCCCACACGCTAGGGCCGCGCGGGCCCCCTCTAGGCCGCGCCGCCCTAGTGTGGCGGCGCCCCGTGGCCCCACTTCGTCTCCCCTCCGGTCTTCTGGAAGCTTCGTGGAAAAATAGGCCCCTGGGCGTTGATTTCGTCCAATTCCGAGAATATTTCCTTACTAGGATTTCTGAAACCAAAAACAGCAGAAAACATCAACTGGCTCTTCGGCATATCGTTAATAGGTTAGTGCCGGAAAATGCATAAATATGACATAAAGTATGCATAAAACATGTAGATATCATCAATAATGTGGCATGGAACATAAGAAATTATCGATACGTCGGAGACGTATCAGCATCCCCAAGCTTAGTTCCTGCTCGTCCCGAGCAGGTAAACGATAACAAAGATAATTTCTAGAGTGACATGCCATCATAACCTTGATCATACTATTGTAAGCATATGTAATGAATGCAGCGATCAAAACAATGGTAATGACATGAGTAAACAAATGAATCATAAAGCAAAGACTTTTCATGAATAGTACTTCAAGACAAGCATCAATAAGTCTTGCATAAGAGTTAACTCATAAAGCAAGTAAATCAAAGTAAAGGTATTGAAGCAACACAAAGGAAGATTAAGTTTCAGCGGTTGCTTTCAACTTATAACATGTATATCTCATGGATAGTGTCAATGTAAAGTAATATAACAAGTGCAATATGCAAGTATGTAGGAATCAATGCACAGTTCACACAAGTGTTTGCTTCTTGAGGTGGAGAGAGATAGGTGAACTCGACTCAACATAAAAGTAAAAGAAAGGTCCTTCAAAGAGGAAAGCATCGATTGCTATATTTGTGCTAGAGCTTTTATTTTGAAAACATGAAACAATTTTGTCAACGGTAGTAATAAAGCATATGTATCATGTAAATTATATCTTACAAGTTGCAAGCCTCATGCATAGTATACTAGTAGTGCCCGCACCTTGTCCTAATTAGCTCGGATTAACACGGATTATCATTGCATAACATATGTTTCAACCAAGTGTCACAAAGGGGTACCTCTATGCCGCCTGTACAAGGGTCTAAGGAGAAAGTTCGCATTGGATTTCTCGCTTTTGATCATTCTTCAACTTAGACACCCATACCGGGACAACATAGACAACGAGATAATGGACTCCTCTTTTAATGCTTAAGCATTCAACAACGAATAATATTCTCATAAGAGATTGAGGTTTTATGTCCAAACTGAAACTTCCACCATGATTCATGGCTTTAGTTAGCGGCCCAATGTTCTTCTCTAACAGTATGCATACTCAAACCATTTGATTGTGAAAACCGCCCTTACTTCAGACAGGACGGACATGCATAGCAACTCACATGATATTCAACAAAGAGTAGTTGATGGCGTCCCCAGAAAACATGGTTACCGCTCAACAAACAACTTAATAAGAGATAAAGTGCATAAGTACATATTCAATACCACAATAGTTTTTAAGGCTATTTTGTCCCATGAGCTATATATTGCAAAGGCGAATGATGGAAATTTAAAGTTAGCACTCAAGCAATTTACTTTGGAATGGCGGAGAAATACCATGTAGTAGGTAGGTATGGTGGACACAAATGGCATAGTGGTTGGCTCAAGGATTTTGGATGCATGAGAAGTATTCCCTCTCGATACAAGGTTTAGGCTAGCAAGGTTATTTGAAACAAACACAAGGATGAACCGGTGCAGCAAAACTCACATAAAAGACATATTGTAAACATTATAAGACTCTACACCGTCTTCATTGTTGTTCAAAACTCAATACTAGAAATTATCTAGACTTTAGAGAGACCAAATATGCAAACCAAATTTTAGCAAGCTCTATGTATTTCTTCATTAATGGGTGCAAAGTATATGATGCAAGAGCTTAAACATGAGCACAACAATTGCCAAGTATCAAATTATTCAAGACATTTTAGAATTACTACATGTAGCATTTCCCGATTCCAACCATATAACAATTTAACGAAGAAGATTCAACCTTCGCCATGAATATTATGAGTAAAGCCTAAGGACATATTTGTCCATATGCAACAGCGGAGCGTGTCTCTCTCCCACACAATGAATGCTAGGATCCATTTTATTTGAACAAAAACAAAAACAAAAACAAACAGACGCTACAAGCAAAGCACATAAGATGTGACTGAATAATAATATAGTTTCAGGGGAGGAACCTGATAATGTTGTCGATGAAGAAGGGGATGCCTTGGGCATCCCCAAGCTTAGACGCTTGAGTCTTCTTAAAATATGCAGGGGTGAACCACCGGGGCATCCCCAAGCTTAGAGCTTTCACTCCTCTTGATCATAGTATATCATACTCCTCTCTTGACCCTTGAAAACTTCCTTCACACCAAACTTCAAGCAAACTCATTAGAGGGTTAGTGCACAATCAAAAATTCACATGTTCAGAGGTGACACAATCATTCTTAACACTTCTGGACATTGCACAAAGCTACTGGACATTAATGGAACAAAGAAATTCATCCAACATAGCAAAAGAGGCAATGCGAAATAAAAGGCAGAATCTGTCAAAAACAGAACAGTCCGTAAATACGAACCTGGAAGGGGCACTTAACTTGCTCAAACGGAAAAACTCAAAACTAATGAAAGTTGCGTACATATCTTAGGATCACACACGTAAATTTGCAGATTTTTTTGATTTTTTTACAAAGACTTCTGCGCGAATTCGTGACAGGCAGCAATGCTGTTTCTGTGCAGCAATCCAAATCTAGCATCAACTTTACCATAGAGACTTTACTTGGCACAAAAACATGATAAGGAGAGGTTGCTACAGTAGTAAACAACTTCCAAGACTCAAATATAAAACAAAGTACTGTAGTAAAAACATGGGTTGTCTCCCATAAGCGCTTTTATTTAACGCCTTTCAGCTAGGTGCAGAAAGTGTGAATCAAGTGTTATCAAGAGATGAAGCATCAACATCATAATTTGTTCTAATAATAGAATCAAAAGGTAACTTCATTCTCTTTCTAGGGAAGTGTTCCATACCTTTCTTGAGAGGAAATTGATATTTAATATTACCTTCCTTCATATCAATGATAGCTCCAACAGTTCGAAGAAAAGGTCTTCCCAATATAATGGGACAAGATGCATTGCATTCAATATCCAAGACAACAAAATCAACGGGGACAAGGTTATTGTTAATCATAATGCGAACATTATCAATTCTCCCCAAAGGTTTCTTTTTAGCATTATCAGTGAGATTAACATCCAAATAACAATTTTTCAATGGTGGCAAGTCAAGCATATCATAGACTTTCTTAGGCATAACAGAAATACTTGCACCAAGATCACATAAAGCATTACAATCAAAATCATTGATCTTCATCTAAATGATGGGCTCCCAACCATCTTCTAACTTCCTAGGAATAGAAGTTTCAAGTTTTAGTTTCTCTTCTCTAGCTTTTATGAGAGCATTTGTAATATGTTTTGTAAAGGCCAAGTTTATAGCACTAGCGTTAGGACTTCTAGCAAGTTTTTGTAAGAACTTTATAACTTCAGAGATGTGGCAATCATCAAAATCCAAACCATTATAATATAAAGCAATGGGATCATCATCCCCAATGTTGGAAAAAATTTCAGCAGTTTTATCACAAGCAGTTTCAGCAGTTTTAGCAATTTCAGGCAGTTTTGTACGCTTTGCACTAGGAGTAGAAACATTGCCAACACCAATTATTTTACCATTGATAGTAGGAGGTGTAGCAACATGTGAATCATTATCATTACTAGTGGTGGTAATAGTCCAAACTTTAGCTACATTATTCTCTTTAGCAAGTTTTTCATTTTCTTCT